>NW_009259237.1:2769158-2788320 GCF_000687185.1 Egretta garzetta
GGTGATGAGGCTGCGGCTGGAACGCAGGACCCTCTCATGAAGGCGTTGTGCTCGTGTTGCTTGGTGGCTTTGTGAGAGTCCCCTGTAGGAGACGGAGGAGAAAAATTTAATTAACGGTTATTCAGGGGCGAAAGCAGCCTTGGTGCTCTGCGTTCTCAAGTGGGTGGAATGGCAGAAACCCCATGTAAAGAAAATCTCTGTGCAGATAGGCAGTCGTAAGCCAGAGGGAGGGATGGAGATCTGCAGGCCCAAACTCACACATGGATAAAGGACAAGTGGTAACAAATAAAGAAAAAGTATTGGAAGCTTTTGTTCTTTTTTGGCACATCTTTAATTCCTGGGCAGGCAAACCTCCTCTACCAAGTGAAATTATGCATCGTTTTTATCTTGAGATGACTGGGTAGAGGAGGTAGCAGAGATGGGTTGTTATTACTTGACATTTTCAATTATTTATTCCATGTTTGTAAAACTTGGGTGTTTCTCTTGAAGTTTCAGCTCCCGGGGATCATCTGGTGACTTAAAGTCTAAACTAATTTCCACTTTTCAGAAACAGTAGTTGTCTGACCTTGGGGTGTTTGGAGAACAGATTGGATTCTGGACGTTTCGTTCACCCTTCAGCTTTTGAGTTATTTTGATCGCAGTTTCTCAGTCATTAAAACATGTACTTAGAGAGCACACAGGTGCTCCTCAGAGGGCAGGTCACACCTTGCACGGCAAGGAAAGCTGCAGCGTCTGTACCAGAGTTAAGTTGAAGGCCGTGGACAGTGGTTCCCATCGTGCTGCCCTGTGCTGTCATGACGGTGTCCACAGGCTACGCGGGAGACCACTTGGGCACCAACCACCCCTGCGTGGGTCGGCGATGGGCCCGGCCGCAGCCCGTGGGGTGTAGAAGTGCGTTTGGGTGCAGTCTGCATTTGTGAGTGTGGGCGGCCCACAGACAGCTACTGCAGACCAGCTCTGAATCAGTGCGGCCCCTGACCCGTGCCAGGGGCTTTTGCAAAACAAAATTACCCGGTTTGACCTGGTAAAGTTTATGTTTCCATTGAGCAGTGATAGGGACTGTGGCCACAGGTGCACAGCAGGCACACAGGTATGTTTGCTCAGGCCAAGCCACCTTGGGTCTGGTTTCACTCGTACAGGGCTTTGGGGCAATACTTGCGAATTTTCCTTCCCAATTAAGGTAGCTGGGAAATATTTGAGCAAATGCTGTTGCGTATTAATTCTGCGTGTATGTTTACATGTCGCTTTAGTCTGAATGCTTTGAGACACTGTCATTTAAGGTGCTAACACGAGACTGGTAATGATGCTGGTGTCGCATCAGTCACTGCAGAGATGGCATCTGAAGCAGTTAACAAGCAATTAGGTCCGTGTTTAACATTGCTAACTAAAACAGATACGCACAGTTCTTTGGTCAGTCAGGCATGAAAGAGCCGGGGACTGCCATGCTCAGAAAGCTGTGCAAGTTGTGGGCAAAAGCTTCCAGACTGCAGAGATTCTCACAAGAGTGTGTCCCATTCACCCTTAGAACTGACAATTCATAGAATAAGAAGGGGAAGAAATCCCAGTGTGAGAAGCAATGTGATACGCTTTTTTCCCTCCAGAAATAGCTGTTGAAGAAGGAAGCTATGTACTTGTGTTGCTGCTGTGAGACAGGCCAGGAGCTCGTGGTGCCACTTTCCCAGCAGGAGCAGTGCATGGCCGTGCTGGAGTGAGCCCCCGACGCCATGGCAGCCATCCCGCCCGGTCCTGCCGCAGCCTGCACCTTGCTCGCTGCCTGCTCGGGGCTCTCGGGGCGGCTGTGCCCCCATGGCAGAAGCAGCAGCAGGGCCGAGGTCTGTGCTCGTGTGTGGTCAGACCTACCCAGGCATGACCCCAGCCAACAGGAATGGCAGGTACTTGAATCTATGGCAATAGCTTGGACTGTTCAGGCTTTTAATTAGCTCTGCTTTAACAAATTTCTTATCTTTAGCAGTCATACCTATGGCTGAACTCCTCGACTGCGCTCCACATGAGGAGGTTTTAGTTACATTTTCTGACTAAAATGCAATCCTCTTGTTCCACACAGCTGTAATGTTAGAAATAACAAGGACATTATTAGTCATCTTGCACTTTGTTCCCTCTAACACTGAAACTTTCCCACATGAAGTTGCGAGAAGAGGCACGTGTATCACAAGAATATCACAAGAGAGATCATGATGGCGAGGAAGTACGCTGGTGTATTTTTTTCAGCACGCTGGTAGTCTCAGAGACGCGCCAGGCGTTATCTGGGAGGCGAGGCTGGGACTGCAGCATTCCCATTATGTCAGAGGGGAGCTGTTTGTTTTTAAGTAGCGTCAGGCACTGAGACAATGCAGGCTTCTCACATGAACTTGCTTACACCACAATGCTAGTAAATCATGATTATTACCCAACGGTTGCGTGTTTTTAATCATCAAAGTGCTTAAAATATTATAATAATGCTTGGCACTTCTCAACTTCAAAGCACGCTGCAAACAGTAATTAGGTCTAATAACCATGCTGTGAC
Organism: Egretta garzetta; assembly: GCF_000687185.1. Lineage (NCBI taxonomy): Eukaryota > Metazoa > Chordata > Aves > Pelecaniformes > Ardeidae > Egretta > Egretta garzetta. The sequence goes on from NW_009259237.1 coordinate 2,771,683, forward strand.
AGTGAGACATTGCTATCTCTTGCCTTACAAAGGCGCGGGGGGGTGTTAGCCCCTGACACGGTTGCATCATCCCGTGTGAGAGTGGAGATCTACCGCTGAAGGCTGCAACCTGATAAACTCACCTCCCTATAGGCAAATGCACCATGCCAGCAGCGGCAGGGAGGGCTTTGAAGATGCTTTCTGGGCTGGTGGGGAGGGGGCAGGACATTTTCAGCGCTCTTTCAGAGCACCTCCTTAAGACGGTAAAACCCAGTCTGATTCACATTTTGTTCCATGAGGGCCTGGAGCAGCTTTTGAAACAGCGTTGGAAAAAGCTTTACCCCATCTTGGCTTCCTGGCTGGTGTTTTTTCCCCACCCAGCAGAGTGTTGTGGAGACTGGAGAGAATAGTTGTGGACAGCCTGTGTCAACTGTGGGTCATTTTTCCTTTTGCAAGCCGAATCTTTGAGTTGAGTCCTTTTGCTAAAGCAACATCTCTCCTGTTTCTTCCTTTTAGTTTGCAACACTAGTAATTGCCAGACACATTTAAATACCAGAGACTCATAAACTGGCTAAATGTTAAAAGTGATGTTAAAAACCTAGAGCTGATTCTGATTTTATATATTTTTTAAAAGTTCCAAAAGCTTGCTTTCTTTTGGATGTTTGTCATGTTGGCTGCAAACACCAGTTGTGATCGTTCCCTGGGACAGAGTAATTTCTAGCTTGCATTTTATTAACTGCTAAATTATCTACATGAAACTTTGCACTCTTTGCTGGAGCGTTTGCAAGGTCTCTGCCTCCCACCTGAGGTGGGGGAACCCCCTTATCGTGGCACTCGCTACCCGTCAAATATGTGGGTGTCAGTCAAGAAATGTAAAAGTTATTTGCAACAAGCATTTGTTGTCACTGTGAGCACATAAGCTTCGTTTTCTACAGTAAAACAAGGCTCTAAAGAGCACTTGGGGGGGAAGAAAGGGCTTCCCTATAAAAGCTGGTGTTACGTGCCTGTGTGCGGGCTGCAGGCTGGGCGGCTTCTGCCTGGTCCCGTGGTCCCCCGCGCATTCCTGGCCGGCCTGCTGCTCTTCTGGTCCGGTGTGAAACAGAGCCTCTTCCTCGCTGCTGTTGAAAACTGGTCTGACAGGGGGGACGTGCCAAGGTGGGTATCCAGCAGGAGGAGGAAAGCAGCACAGCGTTTGTGAAACCCCGCGCTTGTGAACTCTGTGCTAGGCTGCTCATTTTAACTGCTCATTATTATTCTAATGAGCTATCGGCAAGTTGCATCAAGTTTTGTCAGAAACTCTTTTGACTTTTTTGTTTCAATAGTACGAAAGCAAATAGTAACCCGGGCTTGGCAATAGTCATTCAAAGGAAAGCCAAGCAGCAGGTTCTGCGTACCGGTGGGCAGGATGAGGTTACCTTCGCTAGCTGGCCAAGCGTGTGACTCAGCTGGCTAAAGCAACGTTGGTTTTTTTCTAACTTGTAATCTCTGCCCGATTGACAAGAATAGGTTTACGGCTACACAGAACAGGCTGGTGCTGTGCAGGCCCCCAAGTTACTCCAGGACCTTGAGAGGTGAAACAGCCTTGTCCAGAGCTGGGGGCAGGTACCCTAACCTCGAGGTGTTGCACCCGCCCTGCTGCACGGCTGCCCTGGGGCTGGGAGGTACCAACGCTGCGTCTCCCCGGGCTCTGCGTCTCCCCGGCTGCAACTGCCGGCACTGCCCTCTTGATTGCAGTTTTCACACGGCTCCCGGGCACTTGCAGAGTTTGGTGTTCGACCGTGTTCAATGCCGTCATTTAGTGAACTCTTTCGGAGGGCAAGTGGAACGTATGTTTTTGCCTTTATTACTAAAATGTAGTACGTAGAAGCCAATATATTGTAGCCATGGCTATTTGTGTGATAACTTGCTATTTCTTGTTTATGAGATAATTATTGTACGATCCCTGAATGAAATTCCTTTAAGGTAAAAGGCCTATCTTACTAATTATTGCTAATAACATGAGCACGCTGCTTGCCTACTTTATGAGTTTAAGCAAGTTGGTTCCCTAATAGGTGGCTTGGTTTTTTCAGCTGTAAAATGGGGAAAATGGTGGTTTTCCTCAGTTTTGAAAGGTGTTGCTCTGCGAGTGCTGTGTAAAACAGAGATGTCGTGACCAGGTCGGCTGTGTGGCCGGGGAGGCCAGCTGCCTGCATTCGGCTGGCGGGGGGCTTGCAGAGCGGGGTGTGAGCAGCAAGCAGAGGCTCACCAGTTGTGCGGTGCCTGCGGTGGAGGTGAGCAGCTTTGCTGCACTGGGGTGAAGTTGTTTCATGTCGCAGGGCAATCAGCTGCCAAACGCACCTGATAACATCAGCATTTTTGAGAGCCAGTCCAAACTGTTGGGTTTGCCTTGTTTGCTTTGGGTCATAGGCTTCCCGTTCCTTCCTGATCCAGGAAAGCTTTGACCCCATGGGCTCATTCTGCCAGGGATGCTGTGCTAAGGAAACAATAGGAGCAGAATTTGGGGTGTTTCTATCAACATGAGCACTGGAAGCTCTGCACACTGGGATACAGTGGGATAAGTGGGATGGATGGGTCCTCGCACACCTTTTGCAGTGCCTCAGGAGATGCTGACGCCTCCCCGAATTAGGGCATTCCTTTCCTGCAGAGATCCTGCTAGCAATAGAGTTCAGGATTTGTCCCTAACTATCTCTGCTGCTTCTAACCATATTGGGTGTGTGATGAGGGTGATGGCCAGCGTTTCTCCACCTGAAACAAACGCCCTGGCTCTGCACCAGCGGTGTACATGAGCACGGTGGAAGTGCTGCATTAGCTCATCCAAGGCAAGTCCCTGTTCTGGGTGCAGCCACTTCATTTCCACCATCTAAAGACAAGTTGTGTATTAAGGCTGGGTCTAGCAGAGCCAATGTGTCCTTTAAAAAGCCATTCTGGCCTCTCTCCTTTTCTTCCCTCCCTTCCATTTACCTTTCCTTTACCATTCACTTGAGAGGTTTAAAAACAGCTTGGATAATCAGGAGGGAAGATCTAGGGGTGGTTGCTCCTGCATTGGTCAAGAGGGGCCCTTGACCCCCTGATTGCTGTCCCAACCCCATGCTCTGTTTTGGTAATGTGTAGGATGGACCAGTTTTACCTAAGAGTCTCAGAAGAGATGGGACGGTCTCAGTGCATTGCCCACACCACCAGGCTCCTGGTCCCCACCAGAGCTACTAGGCAGCTAGAAAGACAAACAGGAGCTGACTCCACCTACCAGCAGTATGGAGACAGCAGCCCGTGAGATCGACAGCCCAAGAATGTGCACACAAAAGAAGCATTTCCCTCGGCCACGACAGTAAAACCGCCAGACAACCACATGCAGCATGTGATTTCCCAAAAGCATCAGCCCAGATCCCAACTTCTTTGTGCCACACACTGTTTCCCAGGATCAGATCACAGTGGCAACATGTAAAAGGCACTTTCAAGTACTGAAAATTAATCATATTTTCCTCAACATTGTTTATGGAAACCGTGGAGAGCACTCCTGCCCCTCTATGCTTGGCCAGCTGGCTCAGCTCGCCGGCCCTCAGAGTCAAACCCTCTGCAAAGATCGGTGGTGTTTATGGTGGAGCTGCTACCTTGCCTCGGTAGGAGATGTCCAGGCTTATTCTGTGGAGTAAAAGCTCCAGCAGCGGCCTGGGAGGGGCTCGTCTGTTGACCTGCAAATACAGAGCCTCTTGCCCTCTTCCTTGCTCTGTGTCACTGCTAACGGCTGCCAGTATGCAGCCCGTGGTAGGCACCGTGCCATCGGCTTGCCAAGGCTGCAAATGGCTCGTGAGAGCTCCCAAATGTTTGGGAGCTTTGGCCAGTGAGACCCTGGCACAAAGTGGAAATAAGGTGAGTCAGGATGAGTGCGGTTTTCCTTCTCCCTCTCTGGTTTTACACTGATAAAATGGCGTTGCTTTCAGTGGAGCAGCTCTGGTGTAAGACAGATCTGATCTATGGTATCTAAAAACTGGTTGGGCTTGGTGGTTTCTGAATTCCTGGTTTTAATCCTTTTTGTAGAGTTCCGCAGGCGCTAATGAAACAGCAAATGCTCGAAGTTGAAATCTCTTGTTTTCAGTGCAATTTTTCTGTCCTTCCCTCCGTCACATGTACCTTGTACTGCTTTAGTATTGCAGGGAGCTGTGGGAGTAGCTGCTTGTGGCATTGATTAATGTATTAATATTTTTAAAGGTGACAGGAACATCCATATGCAGTATCCCCTTGTTTGGTCCTTTGGAGACAAACACGTCACTGATGTTGATTGCAGTGGATGTATGCCTGCTGTGATTTCACCTGCTAAGAAAACTGTCTCAATTTACAAATGAGTCTTTCCCTCCAGAATAATAATTTTTGGGTTTAGATTTCAAATTTTCTAGGAACCAGTATCAGCTGGGTTCCATAACCGGCACTTAAAGTAACATTTAGTTGATAAGGAATTTGTTAAGGCAGGATGGAACCAAGAGCCTAGCCCTCACCCGTGTCTCTGGATGGACCCTCCGGGGAGGAGCGGGGCCAGGAACCGGCCACGCAGACAGGCGCAGCAGGGTGTCCCTTTCCCTTTGCATCCTGAAGGACTGGGTTTGGGGACGGAGTGCAGGATTCTGATGGTACCATATTTTAACAGGGAGAAGACTACGAGGAAAAGCGTTCTACAACGTCAATGGCAAGGTGTACTGTGAAGAAGACTTCCTAGTAAGTAAGATTTCAGGCATTTTTTTTATTGTTTTTAAACCAGATTGTTCTTTTATATTGGCTTGTTTGCTTTGAGAGACAGTTTAGTCATCTGGGGCCTCCTGCCAGTGCTGCAATCGGGAAGCGTTTACCACTAACTCATACAGGAAGGATCAGGCCCTTGGTTTGAAGTGGTGGCTATGAAACCAAGTACATAACTGTCCATAAGCCATCACAAAGTGTAAATTATGAGAATAAACACTGGAGCTGCTCAAGCTTGGGACTTGAATTGCAGCCACAAAGCCTCGCCTGCCAAGCTAGAGCTCAAAGTCAAACATCTGGGGAATACCCCCAAGAGGGGAGACGTTTTTGACTGGAGCACGTCATCGCTGTGTACAATGTTGCTTTGTTGCAGGCGCAGTTTTAATCGCTGCTCTGCTCAGAGTGATGTGGAGCTGCATTGTGATTAGCTAAAAACTGTTAGCCACGGAGGAGCAACTAATTTTCTCTCCATGTGCCCACAGCTTTTATAAATGCTTTACTTTAATAGAGACTGAGTCATGAAAAGAAAAATGAAGCTTGTTGCTGAGCTGTGTTGTTCCAAAAATAAAATATTTGTGCAATTAAAGGTGAGGATTGTGCAGTACACAGAGAATGATTTGGTAAGTGGCAGACCATTTATAATTAAGAGGACGGCATGGCTGGGAATTGAAATTAGGGAGGAATGATATATTTTAGCTCAGAGGATGATGAATTGGAGAATCAGTGTGTTGACTTTATACGATCTTTAGTTATTGAAATACCATTCGTTTAGAAGCTTGGGTCTTCCAGAATGACTTTCCGTTTCTAATGAAAATATGGCCGTGCTTTTTGCGAAGGAATTATTCAAACTATATCCCACAACAAAAATGTTACTGGCAGTTCAGCGTGCGCAAATGCCTTTCTCATCAATGCAATCCATAAAAATCATGGAAATTCCTAAAATATAAGCCATAGTTGCCTTCACATGTTACACCTTTACTCTTAGCCTACCACAGCTGGAGCCTGTTGAAAAGACCAATTTGGATTTTGTGTAGAAAATAAGTTTCTTGTTACAATTGAAATGTGTTGCTGTTTTGCTTGCATTTTGGGGAGAAAATTTTTTTTTCTCCCTTGCTTTTTTTCAGCTGTTTCTTTCCTGTGCTTCTGCGGAAGCACAGGGAGAGGGAGAAGAGGTGGAGTGTGAGATGCAAGGGCTCTCAAAACTTAGAGATTTTTATTTTGAACTGTGTTGGAATGTACTTTCCCCATGATCAAAACCTTTCATCCAGACTTATTGACATGACTGTTGTTATAAGCTTGTGATTTCAGCCTAAACATGAGAATTTTAAACCTAAAAATCTCAATCCTTTGGAAAACATCCAGTTTTCAAGGGATGGAGGGGAAACATCCTTAGTTCTTAGACATGTTCTGTAGTAGGCTTCTGAAGGGAGATACTTGCAGTGATTTTCCCACGAAAACTGAGGTTAAAGACCTGATAGGAATAAACTTTTTGCAAGTTAGGGAACTGCTGGGATGTTTAAGGCACAGTAGGTCCCACTTCGGGACTGCAGTAAATCGCACGTGAACAACGACGGGCAGAAAAGCTGAACTGGTTCTTGCTGTTAACAGGTCACGTAGGAAATTTTAGGGAAGAGTGGATAATATTTATGGGTTGTTTCTTATTGTAACTATTAGAAATGTTTAACATCCTATAGATGTCAGTATTTTAGTTCTCCTGCAGTACTGGTGTTCTCTGTGTCAGAACAGCCGGAGCAGAGTCTCCAGAGCTGTGGTTGATGGCTCATATACGATACCTGGTTCTTTAACTCCCACTGACTCAGGACAGATCAACTCCTCCTCTCTATCAAAGGTGATACATGGAATTCACTGCAATATTATGTGTGGGCCTTGAGAAAAGCCATGTTCGGCACCCAGTGTAAGAGCAGGGCTCTCCCTCCTTGGCTAAGCTGTCCCTTCCAAGGTTCATCACTGTGCTGGTGCCAGCCGCTCCAGGGCGCATCTCTTCCACCCCAGCAGCAGTTGCATTTCAGCGCTGAAATGCTGCGTGGGTCACATCTTTTAAGAGAGCTCAGTTGTCACTTAAAGCATAGCGAGTGCTAGAGAGCTTTGGCTACCACGTTGCTTCAAAAAAAAAATCAGTCTGTAAAAGTGTGACGTGAGGAGCTGCTATCATCAAGCGTTCAAAATCTGGCCTTTTCTTTGAAAAGTTTCTTTGATTTCTGGACAAAAGGTGTTAGAGAAACGTAGATGTTATCATTCATTATGAGCAATTTCCACTGCGCAGCCATAAAGCTATCCAAAGCACAGATACACCCATCAAAACCTTTGGCAATAGCCGCAAGGTACATTCTTCTAGCAAATAGTTTTCCCACATGTTTGCTCTTACTGAGGGCACAGATTATCTTTCTCTGAATCGGGCGGCTTATTTTGCTCATTCTTTCCAGGGAAGAAATGCTAGAAGTCTTTAGAGCCGCTTGTGGAGTTGTAGATGGAGAAGGGATGCCACATGCTACAGTTGTCCTTGTGAGAACAGTGCCAGCCTTCTGTGTGTGGGGTTGTGAACCGATGGGCAAGGGCTGGTAAACCCTTACCACCTGGAGGACATGGCGTACCTCTTCTTTCTTTATTTTTGTCAGCCTCCTGCTTCCAGCTCTGATTAGCTGCACATCCTCTCAGTTCTTAAAGTCGAGCCATGTTAGCTAAATGTAGTGAATGAATCAGATTTAAAAAAAAAAGAATTCCACAGATAATTCCACTTCTGCCTAAACATGGTATAGAGATTGCCTAATCTATGCAATTTCCAGTAGGAGCACTTCAGTAGCGATATCACACATTACTGAACTGTAAGGAGTAAAAAGAACAAACCCAAACCCCCAAACTTTTAATTGCTTTGCTTTCGCTCCAGGGAAGATACAGTTACTCTTTTTCATGCCACCTTAAGGTAGCAAGTCCAGCAATATCCAAGTCTTGCCTCAGCCCTGGTAGGATAGTTATTTCATGAAAGGAAATAAAATAAATGACAGTTTAATCCTTCCCTGAAAGCTCTTAGGACACAGATGGCTAACTAGCCATAACAGGGACACTGTTCCTGGTGAAGTGAACAAAAAATAAATGCCTTACTGTATAATAAATAATCCCAGTCAGATGTTCTTGTACCATTTTGTTGATAAATTGCTGCATAATCATGGGTGAAGGAAAAATAGCTCAGTAATTTTAATTTGTCTTTCCTTTTCAATGCTTAAATATCATGGAAAGAAATTTAAAAGAAATTACTGTTTTTCTTGGCAAAAAAGACTTTAAAAATGTCACCAAAGCAGCCTGAATCTTAGATCTGGGCGCTCTCTTTTTTTTTCTTTTTTTTTTTTCTTTTTCTTTTTGATAGGCTTTTTCTTTTTCTCTTGAGGTAATGAACATTATTGAGTTGGGGGTCCAGTAGAGGTTAAGAAATGAGAGAATTTCCCTCCAGGGAGGAGATGAGAGGGAAAATGAACCTTGTGACAGATGTTAGTTACATTGCTTAATGCACTACTGGAAGACACTCAGATGCTCTGGAAATAACCTATTGCAGACACCACAAGCTCCAGTGCATAGCATTAAGGTCACTCAAAACTTCCCCTTTTAAGATTCTCTCTTTCACTGTCTTATAACTTTGCCAAATTTAATCATTTAGGCTGAACTTCTTCACGCCAGGTTTTTGCCTCCGGCTAACTTAGCTGTCATTAGTTGTTGAAAGTTTCATCTAAAGCTGTTCATCCATTTCAGTGAGGAAGATCTGTCACTGTGCCCATAAATCCTCAAAGGGAAGGGCTCTAAAAACTTTGTTTTGCACATGCCAACTGCAGAGAGAGACTTAGTGCTTTGCAAGCCTCCAGGAGGCCTTTGGGAGTCTCCTTCCTACCCTGTAGGCAGCCTCTCAAGTCTTCCTTCTCTTCTCCATCCAGTCTACTGGGGTTTCTGATCCTTCGGTCCCCTACAGCAGCACCTGGTACCTGCTCAGGGCACTCTCCTTGCTACAGCTGTAGCCTCTTTCTCCAGAGTTGGTCACTGCAGTGCAAAAGTTGACTACAGAGATCATACAGGGCCTCATATCCACAGCTGTAAAACTCTCAATGGTTTTAAAAATGCAAATGTGTCGGGGCATGCAAGACTGGTAGGGAGGTGGCAAACGGAAATGATCAGCCTTTCGTGGGGGAAAGGGATAGGATATCAGTGGAGGACTAGCTGGGTGATGGGCAGCTCATGAGAGCAGGGCTTGCGCCTTCATCTCCTGTAGCACCAAACACAAGACCCTTACCCTAATTTGAGCCCCTGGGCATGGATGCAATGTAAATATTAATACTAACAAGGCAGTTGTTCTCAGTTTGTGCACGTGCTGTTTTCCGAGCCTGGCAGTGTGGGAAGTGGCCCGCCCCACTTGCTGGGGCCCTAGGAAGATAGTTTTTATTTAGTGTAATGGAAGCTGGTGTCAGCTGGAGCCAGAGGTTTGATTTTCCATCTCAGTGAGTATAAATGTTTGGCGATCCCCTTTGAGAGGTGAGCGCTGGGACTAGTGCATTAGTCAGAGAGCCCACTGCTGCTAAGTGAGACCCTCAGAAAAAATACACTCAGCTGAAAAGGTAAATGATCAAAGTTGCAGCTTGTGTCCATTTCATCTCTAATGGGAATCACAGTAAATGGAGTTGTAGATAACTGTGAGGATGTTGTATTTAGACTTGCTATTTGCATACTCCAGTCAGAGAACAGACAGACATGGGTGTTTATTGATACATTTATCAGAAAGATGGACTCAAAGCTTTGCTGCGATATTCCTGACGCATGGAAGTGTAAGGAAGTCTGTGAGCATGCTGAAGGCACTGGCGGCTCTAGGTTGGTGTCACAGGAGCTGCTTTCAAGTTCCAGAGGCATCGTGAATGCCGGGCGTTGCTGTGCTCCCAAATACTGTCACTGAAAACAAAGGCAAACAGATGATAGCGTGTTACTGTAATCGGCGCACGAGGGAGTGAAGTTCATGTTGCTACTTGTGTGTCTCACTGCAGCCCCTCCCTGCCAAAAAAAGGCAAATACTTTCCTTTCTTAGTTTTTACTAGGTTTGTAGTTTGCCAGTGGTCCTGGTTTTAGTTTATAAATTAATTTGACAGTATTGATGATTAAATTGAATTGAAGTGTTGCATCAAACATACAGATGGGCTTAAAATTCAAATTTCAGAGCATTTGGGGATAGCCAAATATTGATTGGCCTCTGCACTTTGGACTTGAATGTGAATCAGCATGAAGAGTGTGTAGAGCTGGCAGTTTGGGTTCACCTCTCATGGCAAAGCAAAGCTGTAGTGCTGTGTCCCCTATCAAGAAATTACAAGTCCATTGAAGCTGGTGGCAGAAGTCCCATTGACTTCAGGGGGGTCTGGATTTTCTCCCGGGAATTCATCCCGGAGGACAACTTTTTAAAGCTAGGGGCCATATAAAAATGTTGGCACTAAGGGTGAATGCTGCAAACAGTGCATGGCATAGCAAACTGTGGGTCTGCTAATTGAAGAAAATTGGTGTTTTGAAATAGGAGTCCAGAAAATCTCTCAAGTTTATAAGGGAGCAATACACAGGCAGTACCCGGGCCCAGGTGATAACACAGATAAACATGACGTGATGAAATGTCAATGTGTGAGTGAGGTCTGTATTCACTAGAAGGATGCTTAGCATTTCCTGAACCGTGTTAGGGATTGTTAAATGGGTCACAGGAATTACTCCTGGGCCATGGCAAAATAGACAAGGAAGGACAAAGATGGGTTTTTTTCCTGAGATGTATCGCTATGGTCTAGCTTTTGCAACTATCCCGTACTTTGTATTTGCTAGTGGAATGGAAGAGCGTGTTACAAAGTCCAGTTGGTTTCATGCCAGATAGTCACTCCCCTATTTCCTGTTGAGGTGGTGATCCAAAAAGTCAGACTATCCCATTTTTCTTAATATTGCATTGAAAAGTAAGTTACAATAACTGAAGCGCACTTAAAAGAACTAGAGCTCTTTCTAATTATGTGTAACTCCTGCCAAACACTTGTAAGCAGACAGCATTAATTTTTTTTCTATGGGAGGGTTAGAAAAAAAACATGTGAGAAAGTGGTGTGTTTCCACTTCTGTAGTAAACGTTGGTATTAGTTGCTGTTATGTTTCGAATTGAAATCTTTCAACAACTGTTTTGAATAAAATCCAGATTTTTTTTTTTTTCCAGGAAGATATGTTCTAATGTAGACAGTTTCTTTTGCAGTGTACATAATAGATGGTAGCAGTGACAATAAATAACCCACAGCAAGAGCATAGGGCTGTGCAATAGGAAGTGCCGTACAGTGTGAGTCAAGTTAATAGATTTTGGGCCATGTGATATGATGCAGAGTTAAAGTTGTTGCTTCAGGCTTTTTTTTTTTCTTAATCATTGCCGCTGCAAAGCTTCCACAGGAGTTTATTTAAGGAAGGTCTAGGTAAGAAAATAATTTTTGGCTCTAAATTAGTCAGACAGAAAGTAGCCTTGGTTGTGTGTAGGCTCTCTGAGAAGTAAATGGCCATTCCCTTCTGTGAGGCTGTAAATGCCTGACTGCGAAGGCAAAGTTAGCTGCCAGCTGAATTCCTGATTTTTGGCAGAGTTTTGTGCGTGGCCAGACAAACTGTTACCTCTGTGCAGAACATGAAGTCCCTCCTTGCCCTACCCCATGTCCTTCAAACATAACCAAGTGGAAATGCAGAAGATAAGCTGCTGCGGTAGCGTTTCCTCACTGGCAGCCAGACAGGGTGAACCAACAGGATACATGAAGGGGTTTCAGCAAGAGGAAGAGTAAAGTTCTGGACTATTTTCCTTTAGTTTAATCTCTGCCACCTGCCATGAGGCTCCCGTATCTTTGAGCCTGAGAAGGCCCCATTTTGTTCAGTTCAGTTTAATCGCTGCATTTAAATATGTGTGTAAAAAAACAACAACAAAACGCCATCTGCATGAAACCAAATTTGATATTCTCTCCCTCTCCTAATGTGATCCCATGAATTTCTTGCATTGTTGTGTCCCATGTACTAAGGGTCCCATGCAGAGAGCAAACAATAAAGCAGCGAGAAGACAGATGCTCTGCTAATGGGAAACCAAGGAGAAGAGAGTCTGTGAGGGATTACAGGCAGCCTGGGGTTGGAATACATTATTAGCATAGCACCCAATTCAGAAATTAGTTTTCAGAATTAAATGCCTGAAGCGTTTTGGCAAAAACTGCTGATCATCTCTCTCAAAAGCCCTTAGAGCATAAAAGAGTAGGAATCTCAAGTCTAGGCTGGGCAATCGCATTTGGTGACTTTGCAGTGCTGTAACAGTGAATTGTAGTTTTTACAGCTTCATACCATTACCGGGGCAGCAACTGCCACACCTACTGAAATGTAACCCACTCGATCTGCTTGCACAAACCTTTAGCAGGTTTTGAACATCCTCATCAAAGAAGAAACTGAGCCTGAATGAGATTCCAGGGTCTGTTTCCAGGAGGAAGGTTTTGTTTTGTTGAGTGCATAACAGCAGGGAAGTGCATCAGCCTCTCCTTGGGCACGGTTAGGCATGCAAAGGAGAAGTAGTGACATGTCTTTTCAGAGATCTGACATTGCTAAGGTAGAAACTTTGGGTCCTGAAGCCTTTTTCAGGCATGCTATTTTCTGAATGTTTTTGCTTTTGAAAATCATGATGAGAACATGAAACTTTGAAAGACCCTGGGTAGACAACCAAGATTGGTTACAGGACTGAGGGCAGACAGGAGAAATTGTTTCTCATAGTACTTGGTGGGATTATCCTCCATGCATAATTGTTCATTATATGCTCAAAATTCATTGTTAATTTCTTTTGGATATATTGCACATTAGACAGAAGAGTTATAAACCCCAAGATTATCACAGGAGGGCACTTAACAGGCCTAAATATTCAGGACAGAAGGGGACTTGTTTTCCTCTTACATTGAAACAAAGACTCTTGGACAGAATCATTAAGAGATTTTTTTTTGACCGTTTGATAATCAAAGTATAGTGGACAGCAAACAAAAGAAAAGTTTGGCCAGCCAAGTCTTCTACTTCATTTTTACTCTTCTATTCTAAAATAATTAACATATTTCTCAAGGTTTATTTCGTTTCCCAGAGTCTTATTTTATGTAAGTATCATTGGGGAGCTTGATTACAAAGTCTTCATTCATGCACATAAAGTGACAACTATCCTGGGAGAGAAGTCAAGGACAAGGTAATATGGGAGAAATCAGTTGGGACCAAGCTAAGAAATCAGGAAAAATAATGTACCAGCTCTTCAGCGTGCACTTGTTCTATTTGCATCTGGGTAACTAGCATCTTATTTTGAAGTCACAGAAGTGAGAGTGAAGGGTAACACTTCATTTTCAGCTTTGAATTTCAGAGCTGTTCTTTTTATAACAACTTCTTTCCATGCTTTTATATATATGCTTAATGAGCATCTATAATGAATATTTGGGAAAGTTCAAAATTATGGTTCTTATTTGTCCTGGGTACAGACTGTCTGTAGACTGCTGAACATTTCTGTCTAGTTTGAGGTTGGTCTGTATTTACATCATCTTACTGGTCTGCCAACAAAATATTTTAAAAAAAAAAAAAAAAACCTGGCAGATAGGAAGCCCTCATAGAGTAAGGCTAGAATTGAGCCCAGTACTGCTTGCATCCCAGATGAAATTGTACGTATAAAATACCATGTGTACAGGAAGCATAGCTGTGATTTGGCTTCTCCGCTAGAGTCTTGCCTATCAGCCTGTATTCACCATTTCAACCTCAGTCTCTTTTTCACGTCTTCAGATTGCAAGGGATGGCTGGTGTGCGCAAAAGCTCTTTTCCCCCCTCCAACTATGTCGGTAATAAAAGAGGCTACAAGTCTGTAGAGCATAGCCTCACCTTCTCTTGCAGTTACCTAGTTCACAAGCTGTGGGGGACCAGTGCGTCTTCCACCCAGCCCCGCTGGGAACCCACCATCGGGGAGGCTCCTGCGTGTGCTGTTGTCTGCAGTCTGGAGCAAGTCACAACTTCTCTCTCATTGCACACGCAAGATTTGTGAAGGTTAATGGTAGTCAAGTGCTTCAAAGACAGAGGTTGCTAATTTTAGTTAGTATTTTAAGACTTCATTTGTAAGGTCTCCTTCTAAAATTGAAAACCTAGCACAACAGCCCTGTTTGAACTCTCCAAGTTAAGAACAAACACTGCAAAGCAGATGTTGACAGGTGAGCTACAAAAATGCAGAGAAAACAATTTATTATTTACCTTTAAACAGCAGTGTCCACAGTACTACCATAATGTAGAAAACAGTGCTGCTAGGATCCGAGGCTGTTATTCTTTTCCAGTCCAAATAAATTTAAAGCACAAGCAGAGCTGAATCCAAAACCCTGATCTCACTGAATCGGGTCTCCAGTTTGTCTGGGATCAATAACTGTGATCAGAAAAGAGAAGAATGTCATGGTAAAGGACAGCTCCCCGAGCCCATGAAATATTTTATCACTGCTGTTAAGACTTACTGCCATTTTGCAAAGTCTTCTTAATTGGGTAATCCAGTTCTGGATGCATTTGACAAATAACAATTCTCTTGTTAAAAACAAATCATGGTTTTAATTTAATAGGGTTACTCATATAAAGAGTGATTTTGTGTCAGCAAAACCTTTCTTTCTGACAAACAGTGTAATTTATGACAGTCTAGTTAGCAATAAATGACATTAATCTGACCACTATGCCATTCTGTTCCTGGGGAATAATGTTCCCTCTTAATCAATAGCTGGATAAATGCTCCTTTGCATTCCTTATCAAATGACAGCCAGATGGTACTGGTAAATTCATTCCAGCAGGATTTTAGAATTAGCTGGGTTTGTACTATTGTTAATCCTCTGCTGTCTGCGCCACTAGGACCTACCCACCTGTTTCCAGTAACCCTCGAGTTAGCAGCCTTAGGAAATAGTCTAGCCAGATGGTTACTCAGATACAGTGCAGCCAAGAAGCATCCCAAGCAGTGAGGTCTTTTTTTTCTGCGTCAGAAAGGAGAAGAAAAAGGCAAAAAACAGTATTGTGCAGAAACAGCCAGCTAGGCCTGCCCGCCTCTGCGTTTGCGCCTCAACACCCCGGTCACTTGTGGTGACGTTTCAAGGTTTCTTAAGATTGCATGAGCTGTGCTCCTTAGCGCGTAGTAAATTTGGAGCTGTGGCAGCGGCCATACCATCGTTTACCGACTTTCTGGGCCCATCAAAGTGGCCGAGAGACCTTTTCCTTCATAATCACTTCGTTGCATAGCAACAGTAATTTTGTTTCCAACATATTGATCTGAAATAACACGTAATCCCCTCACACCAATAAAAAGGAAAACATATGGCAGCTCTAGGCTGGGAACGACTGGCTTTTGAAGTGAGGGGACAGTTAATCCCCACTAAATCAAGGGGGGAATGGAACAAGCCGTAAGCTCTGTTAGGCTGAGGCTCCGAGGATGCGTTAGATGTCTGAGCCAATTAACCTGTGCTCTGGGAGAAGAGTCCAGCTTAGACTTATCCTCCCCATTCCGTCTTTTATCTTGTGCAACTGAAGTACAATTCAGGTGAGCTTTGCTACAACCTTAATTGCTGAAATAAGCAGCGCTATGCAATACCATACAAATAACCGGACGCCCCTTCCCTCTGGCAGGAAAGAGAGCACATGCAGCACTTGGCTTATATGGGACTGCAGTAGGTGAGGGTAAAGTTCAGCCACTGCAAATACCGGTTTCAAAATTACATGGCTGGAGTTCTTCAGGCAAATGCCTCTTGCCTGTAGGGTAGTTGTTTGGTAGGTCAGTCATCTGGCCTGATAACCTCGATACTTTTTCTGTAGCTCTAAACGCAGGGCTGAAGGCAGACTTTGGCATCTGAAACAGGTTCTGCTTTGGGGATGCAAGTACAAAGTTAAGGTCAAAAATACTCAGGCAGGGAACACAGAGCTTTGGTCCCAAGTGGGCAAAGGATCTCCCTGTGGCCGTGGAGCATGGGCTGACGGTTGGGGTTTGTATCAGCTTTCTGGGGTACCTTACTGTTGTGCACGTTGTGCAGCAAACCCAAGCTCTTACAACCAGACTTTTAGATTCTTCCCTGGATAAAAACCTTGGTATCCATGAGGCAGCTAAATCCTCCTTGGGCCTGTCTTCATTTTCTAGTGAGCCCACAGCACTGAGTGAAATGTAGGTCCAAAATCTGAGTCAGTACGCATCTGGTCACTAATCTGAGCAGGAGTCGGGAGGTAAGTCCTATGTTATTTACTTCCCCAGCAACAACAATCAAAAGAGTGAATTCAAGCTAATTCCAGCACACCAATGCAAACTTGCCAGATAGGCTTCAAAAATAAAAATCAAACTCAAAATAATATTGTTACAGTGGAAACTCAATGGAAATCTCGCGGTGGTTCAGGAGGCCAAGCTGGTGTCTGAGTATGCTGCAAGAGCAGAGCGAAGGCTTCTGAGTCACTGTCTCCCAAACCTATTGTATAGTTTGCTATCATATACAGCACAGGCTGGAAAATAGCGCAGCGTCCACTTGAAAGGTATTTCTGCAGCTAGAGGAGTGGCTACTAATAATCCTTTCTTTTCTGTCGTTTGAACAGTATTCAGGTTTTCAGCAAACAGCGGACAAGTGCTTTGTTTGTGGACACCTCATAATGGAAATGGTAAGAAAGAGACCTAAATTCCTAACCGCGGGGTAGCTTGCTTTTCCCGTACTTTGGATAGGGCATTGTGAGACGTTGTGCGTTTTCCCCGTCAGACTGTCATTGTGTCTTTGCTGCTGTCAAGGTAATTTTTGAAACTGAGGCAGTAAATAAATAAAAATACCTTCGTGCTCTATTACTATTAAGGACAGTAAACTGCGCTTCTTTCTACCTGCGGTCATGGGAGGCTGTTGTTCTGCCACATGCCAG
>NW_009259237.1:2788426-2799236 GCF_000687185.1 Egretta garzetta
GGGGGGGTGGGGGGGGAAGACAAATAGAATTTTAACATTAAGGGGGGAAAATAAAGCACAGCTTTGTACGAGAACATGGCAAAGGAGAACAGAGGCTGGGCTCTGTAAGACAGTAGAACAGCAAGAGTTCTGTCAAGCGGATGGGATCTGGTCTAGAGAGCAGGGGGACGTTAGCAGTAGTCCTGAGGTTTGTTGCCTGCTCTGTGACTTGCTTTAGTTACCTTCTGCCACTTGCTCTGTGTCAGTTAAAATGCATTATTGCCACTGGGATTTGGAGGGAGCCAGTAGTCAGAGTTACTGTTGTAATAAAAAAATCAAAGGGCGGTGGGTTGGGCCAGATACTGCTGGCATCATTTCAGTGGGTAAAAGTAGGAAGAATTTAATCTGTTCTTCCTAAGCAGAAATTCCCAAACAAAACGAAGTGGCTTGCACATTGAGGAAGTGCAGATCATATAGCATATCTATTTTCCTCTTGCTTTAAAATGTATATGAACCTCAGTATGCCTAACAGAAGTAGCTATTGCGTTGCAACACGGAGGTTCAGTAGGAGCTGGAACGGAGACTTCATTAATGAGAATTCTGGCTCATATCCTGGCACCACTGGTTGGACAAGGATATTGTTCATTTTAGCCCAAGAGCGAATTTCTGGAGTTGTGTCATGCTGGGAGGGGGAGGGGTATCCCGACGTGCATGCTTTGAGCTGGCCCTTAATTGCAGAATCCCAGGCAAGAGTCCATAACATCTCGTTGGTGGAGCTCAGTAGCTGGAAGCTTGGCAGGTGTTTGTCTGCCTTTCTCCCATCGGCAAGTGTGCTCTGACAAAAGGAAATAGCTCTGGGAGCTCCAGGAATTAAGCAGTCTTATTTGGCTAATGCCTTCGTGTTCCTCCCTGGGAGCGCGCATATGGCAAACGTGCCGGCGCACGGCTACGGAGCAGAGAGCTGCAGCCCCGCGGGCCTGGGCACAGCCGAAGCTGCTCAAGGCTGAGAGTGCAGCTGAATCGGGGGTCGCCCTGTGCAGAGGGGTGGCTGCAGAGCCACGCCAGGCTAACGGCGTGTTGTGTAGCTGCCTAGATAGCAACACGGCACAGAGACAAGTTGTTTCTGGCTAGGAACAGGCTTGCAAACCAAATGGAGTCTGATGCCACTCAGTGAATGGAGAGCTGTAGGGCTTCATTAGAGGGGGGGAAAAGGTTAAATGAAATTGACTTTGTGCATTTTTCCTGTGTGCCACTTCTTATTTCCTCTTGAATTGGTTGTTATTCATAGAATCATCTACAGGGCCATGAGAGCTTGGCCCGTGGAGATTGTTCATCTCCAGCTTATTAGCAGCTCCAAGCTGAGCACTGCTGCTAGCAGATGCTTTTTGAAATTACCTTCCAAATGTATTTCTTATACCTGAAATGTATGCAGTTGGTGCTATCACCTGTTGAGAGCTGCCTGAAGACGATACCATGTCTCAGTCTTCCCAGAGGCTTGTCCATGGGCCTGGTGCATTCTCATTGATGTCCCAGTGCCACCACACTGAGTGTTACAGAAGGGAGGGACTCTGTTCTGCAGTGGCATAGCTGAGACTGCATCAGGCCTTTCCTTGAGACCTCTGAAATGGCAACAGGGCAGGTTGGCATGGGAAGAGCCTGGGCAGATGGATGGATCTGTATCCAAACACATGGATACAGATGGAATTTTCACAGAAATTGTTGGGCTTCTATGACTGAGTTATAACCAGTCAGTAACTGGTGGATTGGGATCCGTAACTAATAAAGGGACACCTATTTATTTGCTTGTTTTGTTATTTTACTTTTTGAATTTGAGTAATGACGGGTTTGGATTCTGTCACAGACTGTTAAGTTTTGTGAATTAACTTTGTGTCCCAGTAACTTGTATTTGGCTGCAGCGGATTTTCCAGGAAGTGGTCTCTGAAACCGTTTTTAATTTCTGTTGGCAGTATTGGCCCTGCAGAGCTAAGTTTGGTGGGCGTTAGCCTGATTTTCACAGTTCTCTCGCTTTACTGGGAGCCTACAGAAACCCACTGAAATAAGCAAGTTGATTGTTTTAAAAGCCCCTTGCTGACAGATCTGTAGAGCAGTCATTTCATCCTGAAGTGCTTTTTCTCACTGCCACTATGGAGACTCAGACACAGCAGTATATGGGGGGATCTCGTGTAATCATGCATCTGCTTATTTTGCCCTTTGCCTTTTAAGATCTTACAGGCCCTTGGAAAATCATACCACCCTGGCTGCTTCCGCTGCGTGGTGTGTAACGAGTGTTTGGATGGAGTCCCCTTCACTGTAGATGTGGAGAACAATATTTACTGTGTCAAAGACTACCATACGTAAGTACGCAAATCCATTGCATGCTTGGAAAAATTATGGTAGTTAAATTATTGGTATAGTTATAAGCCTTGTGGTAGATAAAAAGGGTCATTCCTACTTGCTCAGGTGTCCCTCAAGTGCTGCTCTCACATTTTGCGTTTGTAAAGTATTTTAAAGTTATATTAAAGGTCACTTCATGGGTGCAGTGTGGCATATAGTGGCCAGCTGAGGCTGAAAATCAGTTGTGTCAGAGGATGTACTTCTCTGGTGGCTGTTCCTCTACTTCTTTCAGGACTTTCAATACTAATTAGATCAGGCTGATTCTGCAAGTGAGGGTAGGTTCTGCTGGCTGCTTCTAAGAGTCGAGGTTCTGGTAGTGCATGACACTGGCGAGTGTACATTAGGTTAACCTGGACTGGACAGCAGACGTGTCATTAGCAGCTAGCATTAGAATGATTTTAGCCTCACCTGACAAAAAGTTTTGTGGTTTAAGTGATTGCTTTTGGAATCCTTGCTGCTCCCGCTCAAAGCAATGTGA
Organism: Egretta garzetta; assembly: GCF_000687185.1. Lineage (NCBI taxonomy): Eukaryota > Metazoa > Chordata > Aves > Pelecaniformes > Ardeidae > Egretta > Egretta garzetta. The sequence goes on from NW_009259237.1 coordinate 2,791,278, forward strand.
ATGCTCTTCGCTCCAGTCAGCCAATAGCTCAGCTTATGCAGCAAGAGTAAATCACTCTTGAGTTCGAACTCAACCCTATTGGTACCAAGTTGACCGTGTTACAAGGACAGAGTGAATGTTGGCCCAGTGATAGTTGCAAAATGCAGCTGTGGATAATAAGACCAGTTGATGTATTTGGTTTAAGTAGATCCTAGCCACAATCAGCCCCTCTCCTATTTAGCATGGTTATGTCTTCCTGATGTCAGATGGTGACAGTCCCTAAGTCAGGAGCTGCCTTGCAGTCAAAGCAGCGAGTCTCTGGAAGAATTTGAATGGTTTTATGAGTAAAGGAAGGTAAGAGAAAGGGCGTATGTGGGAATAGGGCTGGATTCACTGTGCCTAGGGGTCAGGAAGACCTAAGCAATAAAGCTGGGGTAGATTGGCCTCTTCCAAATTTCCTTTTCCCTGAATATCATCAAACATGTAGAGGTGTTTCAAACCCTGTGTATCTACGTTTTGCTAAAAACAAGGCATGGTTAGAATAGCTTGCTCAGTTCTACTTTTTGAAGAAGCTTTAAATGTGATTTGAACACTTTCTTCTTCTACCCTAGGGTTTTTGCACCAAAATGCGCTTCCTGTAACCAGCCGATCCTACCAGCACAGGTACATGTTAACATGCGCTGTCTCTTTAGAGAAAACAGCTCTTGCCATAAGAACACTTTCAAAAAATGTATTAGATGCTTTCCCTCCCTCTTCCAGAAGCTGTACTATGTCAGATACTAAATTAACTATAGTGTGGCAGTAATGTCACTCCTAAACGTTCCCAGAGGTTGTAATAGTCATACTACTTACGCAGCATAGTGCTTTGTATCTTTAGGGTGCTTTCCAGGTCTTAATTATGCTGTTATAAATCTCATTTAATTGAAAGCCCTGACTGGGGCTCCAAGAATAACCCAAGAAGTAAAGCCCTGTTTATTTTTAGAATCTCCTGTTAGCTCAAGTAGCAATTTTCCTTGTCTGCCACATTTGCATTTCTGGTGTGGATCTGTTAAGATGCCCAAACCTGAAAAGTCATCTGAGGGTTGCCCTGACCCCGTGAAAAGGCCACACAGTCTGTCATCCAGGGCTGGCAATGCAATGAAAGTGCTTAAAAAGCAGAAGAAAAGTTGGCTAAAAGGGAAGCCAGGTGAATGACCTGCTGGTGACCTCAGCCTGTCCTATCCTGACCATATAGTTAGTGTGATAAGGCTTCTGCATTAAGACATCCCTTTCCTGCCTGCCCCCAGTAAGACATCCCTCGTACTCCGGTGGGCGCAGGACCCTCTGAGTTCCCGTTGCTGAGGTCCCTGACCAGCTCATTTGTAAGCAAGGGCCTCAGCACCTCCCTCCTTTCCTCTTGTGTTTATAGAGCCAGAGCTCGTGTCCCGTAAGCTGCTGTGCCCTAGTAAAGCCTGTGGCTAGAGCCTCTCAGCATGCCCACCTCCATCGCTCTGCATGTTACTCTCTATCTGTCATTATTATTTCTGTTAAATGGCCAGGTCTCACATAATTAAAAACTTTTTATAAAGGCTGAGCCAGAACTGCTTGTCCTGGTGATGGGATGTGAGGAGGAGGAAACCTCTATGTAAATTTCACTGGATTTGTGTCTTACAAAAAGACTTCTTTAAAAAAAAGGAAAAAAAAAAAGCAGTCCTACTGCTGACTCATCTGATGGCTAGCAGGATAGACTCCACGTTATTTCCCATGGAGGTTTCTTGGGTTAGTTCAAGTCTAGCAGTGCAGGTACTAACTCGCCCACAGCTTCTCTCAGACATAGCCTACGTCATATCTGATGCTCTAACCACACCTAGAACTGGAAACAATGCAAGGCAACAAATTTAATGAGCTCTGTCTTCAGAGGCTTCAGAGTGGATCAGGAAAAGAGTCTGTGAGGTTACTAGAAGGGTATGGGCTGCTCTGCAGGGCCTAGGGCTCCGCCAGGAATTGCACAACTCCACTGCATCCACCCTCACGCTGAGGTTGCCTGTGCACAGTTACCTGCCAGACTGGTATGTAAATCCCTATGGGGTACATACAGTGACATGTACATGTCCAAAATAGCTGTGCAGCAGATGGTTTGAGGGGATACACATCCTGGAAAACTCAGGCCAGGATGTCTGCAAGGAAAAGTTACCCAGTCAGCAGGTCATAGTTTTTGGCTGGTAATCTGTTCAGATCCTGGGTGCTCTTGGAAAATTACTGCATTTCAAGACTGATTTGTCCCTTGAGGATGAAGTTTTGGCTACGCTTCCCAAATGACCTCTACAGCTTAGATGTCACACACCTGTGCTGCTGCTAAACAGCAAAACCAGTGGTGCGGTGCTGTGCACCAGAGGACAAAACCCTCGGTGGTCACAGAGCTCTGCTCTGCGGAGGAAGAGGGGATCCCTCAGGGAAACAGCTCTCCAAAGCAATGGGTTGGGCACTGAAAGAAGATTGAGGAAACCCCACTTACAAGCCCACTCTTACCTTCTCTCTGCTTCCCCAACAGGGCTCTGAGGAGACCATTCGGGTGGTGTCAATGGACAAAGACTACCATGTGGAGTGCTACCACTGTGAGGTAAGCATCAGGCCCGCCCCATGGCAAGGCTTTGCAGCCTTGTGGTAGGTGCCTGACTCGCACCCCCGGGCGCGCTCACTGGCTATTGCACGCCTGGGCAGGTAGGGCTCTGCCCCACGGCTCCCGGAGGCAGGCAAAGGGATGAGTGCTAGCTGGGCTGCAAGTGGTGCTGCCACCTCCAGTACCAAATTAGTTTCTTTTTTCCCCAGTATATTAACTTCAAAAGCTGTGTTTGGTTGTTTGGGTTGACTTTTTCTCAGCATTTCCAGATGGGGAGAGAACAAAGAATAGGTGCTGGTTCTCTTTTCTCCTGATCTCTGGGTACAGTTTGTGTGGCTTTGATCTGAGGCGACTTGAATTCCCAGTGCCTGTGCTGGGAAGGAGCCTCACTCCTACACTGGAAGGCTTTTCTAGGGAATCTGTGTTTTTCCATGCTGAATGAATATTGATTCTTTACTAGAAAAGAGAGGGATACCATTGACTTTCTGTCACTTCTTGGGAGTAGTTTCTTTTTGTGCAGACCATTTAAATGTGTATTGGGGCAGATCAAATTGTGGGATTAGTGCTCTTGGTTCGGGGAGGAGAGCGGAGTTCAGTCCCAGCTCTGTATGCAGGAGCATGAGGAGGGAAACAAGCTCTTTGATTGGGGATCAACCCAAAACTTCCTTTTTGCTGTAGGTTTGGCGCTCTGATGTAATATGTAAATATCCACACAGATCCTACCTGTCTTAGCACCAGAGGCAAAAATGCAGCAATGCTATCTTCCATGCACTTTTGCACAAAAAGTTTTTAACAAAGAGACTTCCGACTGAGGGAGAAAATAACAAAATTCAGGGCATCTTGAAACGTATATGAACGTAAATGTAAGGAAGACCCCATCCACTCAGCTATCTCCTTCCAACAGCGATACCTGATACTCCATCATTTTCTATTAATTTTTAAAGATAAATTGGCACAGGAAATCACAGCATTTTGGAGAGCTGTATTTCCCTCCTCCTTCTTCCCCCATCTATTGCTTTGTGCAGGCTTCACCTAAGATGACAGCTCCCTCCCCTTCTCTCTCAGGCTATTGACTTTATATTAGAATGTCCCCATGGGGGTTTATTTTCAGTTCTGTTTCAGTATTCATTTCCCCATTCTCCTTCCAGTTTGAGGCAAATCAAGCTGCCTCCACATCTGCCCAGAATGGCAGAGTGCATTTATGTACAGAAATCAGGGGGTTAGCCATGTGTTAATGGGGTAGGTTACCGCCTAATGGTCTCAAATCAGGCTCTCAAACTGTACACACTGGGTCACTCCTGTCTCCCAACACTGCTAGAAAATGTAGTGCCAGGGTTTTGAGGTATTCGCGTGGAGATTTTTGCAAAGGGTATGATGACTTACGCAGCCACTTCTGAAATGCCATCAATGTCATCATCATCTGGTGGCCTTGCAAAGTCAATAGTCAGTGTGGAAACTGCTGCTTTTCTGTATCATCTTGTGCAAGTGCGTAACTTCTGCTGAGAAGTTCAACCCAGTTTACAGATGAATAGACCCCCATTCTAAAATTGAAATCCACTGAGAAGGCAGACTTTCCATTGCAGAAAAGGATACAACACCTGGCACATCTGTAGGGTATCTGAAATTGTCAAATTCTAATGAGGAATTTAATTGTAAGTTGTACATAAAGGACTATAACGTTATTATATAATATACTGTAACACAAAGAAAGCTACCTTAGCAGAAACTTTGATTTAAAGCCTCCCTAAACTAACACTCCAGTTTTAAAGCTTACTTTAAACCCCATTTTTCATTCTTATTTCAGCATTGGTCACAACAACCCCATGCAGCGCTACAGGCTTGGGGAAGAGTGGCTGGATAGCTGCCTGGTGGAAAAGGACCTGGGGGTACTGGTTGACAGCCGGCTGAATATGAGCCAGCAGTGTGCCCAGGTGGCCAAGAAGGCCAATGGCATCCTGGCCTGTATCAGGAATAGTGTGACCAGCAGGAGCAGGGAAGTGATCGTTCCCCTGTACTCGGTGCTGGTGAGGCCGCACCTCGAATACTGTGTTCAGTTTTGGGCCCCTCACTACAAGAAGGATGTTGCATTGCTGGAGCATGTCCAGAGGAGAGCAACCAAGCTGGTGAGGGGTCTGGAGCACAAGTCATACGAGGAACGGCTGAGGGAACTGGGGTTGTTTAGTCTGGAGAAGAGGAGGCTGAGGGGAGACCTGATCGCCCTCTACAGCTACCTGAAAGGAGGCTGTAGGGAGGTGGGGGTCGGCCTCTTCTCCCTGGTAACAGATGATAGGACGAGGGGGAATGGTTTGAAGCTGCGCCAGGGCAGGTTTAGGTTAGATATTAGGAAAAACTTCTTCACTGAAAGGGTTGTCAGGCTCTGGAATGGGCTGCCCAGGGAGGTGGTAGAGTCCCCATCCTTGGAGGTATTTAAAAGAAGGATAGATGAGGTGCTTAGGGACATGGTTTAGTGGTGGGATGGCAGGGTTAGGTTAACGGTTGGACTCGATGATCTTAAAGGTCTTTTCCAACCAAAGTGATTCTATGATTCTATGATTCTATGATTGTAAAACTCGAGGATTTTAACTTGAGCTATGAAAGCTGAAAGATTGTATTTTGTGTCCAATTAAAAACTTTGCATCAGTTTTCAATACTAAAAAGACCTGTATGAGCAACTTGTTCAGGGTTTTTTTTTTTCTTTCTATAAAACGCGCAGATACATACTCAGAACCTCTGGTTTGTCAGGCCTGGAATGATTTTTAAATATTTATTTAACATACCTGAAACATCAAACCCAAGCACAAAATTGCCATGACTTTCAAATGTCTTCAAAATTATAACAATGACAACTAGGAACCAGGATTGTCTCTATTGCAGTGTATATCATAGTCAGCAGGCAGGATCACTGTTTATTGTTTTTATTTATGTTCCCCCACTGTTGTTCACCCATGTTGTCCCTGTAGTTGTGTGCCAGTCCCAGAGGTACTGACATATTTCCACTGAAGATGGACCATTGGCCTTGAAATCTTTAATTATTATTTTTTAATTCCAAATTAGAGAAAGTGCAGCCCTACTTCAGAAGTAAAATGTGTCTCATCTCCCCCTCTTCCCCACTCCTCTCATTCTCTACTTTACACGCCCCTGTTTCTTGCTCACTGCCCTGTTGCAGAATTAGCTCCTCCTCTGTTCTTACCTCTTCCGGGTTGTGTGTGTCAGGGTCAGCCCTTGGCCTGTTTTTGGCTGATTGACATCAACGTTTATTAGATGAAGAAGAGATCAGAATGGGAAACAACAAGGAAAAAAATGCTGGGCACCACTCTAGCCTGTCCTGTTTAATTTCAGTGATGTCATTTTGCTTAATATGAGGTAGCCAGGGTCTACTCACCGAAAACTCTTTAGGTTGGTGGCTTTGGAGGCGTGGGAGGGAGCTCTCGGGGTTATGCGGGGTAGATGGGCATTGTTGTGAGACGACCTACCTGAATCACACACTCATCTGGGATGTTACGTGTTTCTTCCAGGACTGTGGCTTGCAGCTCAATGATGAGGAAGGCCATCGTTGTTACCCGTTAGAGGGCCACTTGCTCTGCCACGGCTGTCATATCAGGCGCCTTAATATTAAACTGCCGTCACATCCACCTCCGAGCTATCCAATGCATGTCACAGAACTCTGAAAGACATTTCCATTACCAATAAGCTGTTTGAAAGAGAAGACAAAAATCTAAATACGACTTTCCTGTTCCTTTAAAGATGAGATTCCAGTAATAACCATCTAAACCAGCTATTTATTTTTTAAATCAGAGGTGAGGGGTCCTTTTCTGATCTTGTACATATGCATTCTTTTATCTAGATGTTTTCACTGAGGTACTGTCTACTTGAACAAATAATTCACCACTAAACTGTAACTGTAAACAGCAGCATTTCTAAAAGCAATGGTAAAAAGGGCTGCTCTGCACTCCATACTCGCTTTCCTTCAGTGGACATTTTGCCCAAGGAGTGTAGAATTACTTTCCAAAAGTTAGCACCTTATCATATTGCAGCAAGCGTGATAAGATAAATGCTAGCATTTTAGCTAGTTTTGTTGAATTCTGGTCTTAGAGAATGCAGTCTCACATTTTTTAAAACTTAGACTCAACAGAAGTAGTGAAACGGAAGCAAACAAGGGGTTTTAGCAATGACAGTTTTCAGCATGAATTGAATTATGGCATTCCGTGAACAAGCATCAGGCCAGCTTTCCATCCTACAAGGTTCCACAGTCATCCAAAGACTTTTTATAGCTTGTTAAAGAAATACAGCAAGGATTTCATATAAAAAACACGTTACGGAGGAATATATCCAAAAGATTGGCACATGCAGGGTCATAGCAGTTGCAGAAAGTTACAAACCTCTGTAATTGCTTGCCATGTACAACTGTAGCCATGGTTTCAAAATGCATTCGTATCAACTCGATTTGGCACTTACTAAAGAATTAATCTTTTAAACCTGTTTTTTTTGTGTAATAGGGTTAGCAGCCCCTTTCTATGCAAAGGTACACTTGTCTTTATACTACTTGTTCTATACAAGACTTCATGTTACCAACTGCTTTATGATTGTATGTTGATACGTTATTAAAACAAGAGGGGGGCAGTGGTTTTTTTGTATTATCTTTTCGGCTTTGTGTTCTTTTCTAGATGTACTTTTGAGCTGATTACGGTGATTGTCTTCATTGGAAAACAAAGTACAGTTTAGCAGAAATAATAATTTAGAGAGCCAGACCATTGAAACATTGGTATTTTGTAACAAGTATTAGATGTACATAGAATGTACACACTTCCATATTTTGCATAAGCTTTTACAGTAACCTCAGAGCTCTGGGGAAATATATGTCTTCCATATAGGAAGTTAGATGAATCTTTTTTATGGTTTGTTTTCTACCATGTGTTGATGATTTACATGCAAATCACACATCTGTATGTTTAAAAAATTCCTTGCATTCTCATGAGAATTGATCCAGCCTTCCTGAATTTATATTTTAAATAAATCCATCATTGCTGTCTTTAACTGTATCCAAAATTACAATAAAATAAAATTCTTCTGCTCCAGAGGAAGTGGAAATACCAGATCAGATTCTCCGCATGTGTAAATTGGGACGTTTCCATGCCAGTTCTCAACACATCGAGAATCTGACCGATCCATTCAGAAATGATCCCACGTTAAATTCAGCACACAGGCTGATGAAATGACTTGACTTACTTGGTAACACCATTGCAGTTCAGTTTCTTATGCTCCATTGATTTTTTGAAAGCCATTTGTGGTGCTCTTGAAAAGTACAAAGAGCATCCAATGGACACCAATTCCTAAGTGGAATAATTAACTCCCTTAACAGAACTTTTTGAAAATCTGGAATT
>NW_009259237.1:2799317-2806617 GCF_000687185.1 Egretta garzetta
GTTGGGGTGTATTTGCGGTGGGGGGGGGGGGGGGGCAGGTGGGGGCAGGCAGGAAAAATTCCTGTAACTATTTTTTTTTCTGTTAGTAAGGAACAAAGGGTACATTTCCTGAACTGTTGCCAAACTTCCATTGGCCTAGATTAACCTGAATGCTCCTTTAAAAAGTAATTTTCTAAGTAATATATATCAGTTTATAATTAACATATTTACGGTGATAGCCATGTTTTGAAGGCATTACAGTGCAACTACTGCCCCGTTTCTACAGTGTGACCAAAGAGGCTTGGCCTGCAAAAGAGAGGGCAGTGGGCACATGCATACTTTTTTTTGCGTTTGCAAACGTTACCTCTGTGTCCACGGTCACCTGCCTGGCCTCAGAAGGAAGTGGAAGTACATGTGCCTCTCACTCAAACAGCAAATGCTAGAAAAGGGGAAAAAAAGTTGTTTTAAATTGGATTGTAGGGCTAGGTCAGTTCCTTAAGGTTATTACAAACATGGACGATACCAGAGCTTCAGGATAAACTTTTAGCATCAGCCGCAATGTGATACTTTTTCCATTTAAGGAAGCTGCTTCGGACCACGTTTAGCTTTGAGGCATTTTTACTTGCTTGTCTTTACAATACATATTAAGGAACTGAAATTAAGAAAACAATCATTAAAATACACAGAGAAGGTTTGGGTCTATTGCTGTGAGCAAGTCATCCTGTAACAGTACTCGCTATACTGGAAGCACGCTTTGCTCTACCACTATAGAGGCAAAACCTTCACAATCCCAGTGGGCAGAGATGGCGGTGCCTTGCTGTGGTGTTCAGCCCAGCCTTCTGCCAGTACCTGCCTTTGCCTCCTTCAGTGGCAAGTTTTAAGTTCCCACTCCAGCCTGCTTTCCAAGGGACAGCACACTAACATGTACATACCATGCCTTTTCTGCTCTTTTGAAAATGATCAGACTGTACGACAGAATAATGTTTAATTTCATTTCACATGTTAATTTATCAGTCTCTTGTAGTTCTACTCAGTTCCAATGCATTAAGTATCATCATGGTGAAAAATATCGAAAGGTAGTATTTCAATATAGAATCAGCAATTTGTTTAAAACCAGAAAGCAGCAGTTGTTGTTCCAGTATTTTCTATAGACAGGTGCATTCCATTACTGTATAATGAAATACAGCTTTGCTTTTCCAGCATTTAGTATAAAAACTGGAGCTTGAGTAAAATTTGCCAGGTTGGTTTTTTTTTTTTTTTTAATCAAAGAAAAATAAAAAGCAAATCTACAAAAATTATGTGCTGTACTCTTTAGTGCTAATGACAGTTTCTGCACATTTTTACCTCCTGTCTGGGGAATTATGTAAATGAGAAAGCTTCTTTTACTTATTTTCTGAAGGGGTATTCTTATGTTAAATCAGTTCAACACAGATGTAAACTTTCTAGAGTTCATTTTACAATGTGATTGTTCTTCAGAAGCCTTTGCTGTACTTTCGGAGTATTTCCATAAAGTTAAAACAGTAATAATTTGTTCTCATTTGCATCAGGACTACACCTTTCCCTTTTGGTAAGGAATCTGACGAAGTCCCTACAGCACAACGCTGTTGTAGGCGATTCAGTGTCCCTCATGCACTGGAGGACGTGTTCCAAAGGACCAAAATAATAATTTGAAAACAAAACAAAAGAATGCACTCAGATAATTGAGCTTTCAAAGAGGGTTTGTTTGGGTTTCTTGCCTTTTCCTTTCACTTGTGTGCACGTGTGTGTATATATTTTGTAAGGTGGAGCTTCAAAAGGAAAACATGGTTGGAGGAGCTCTTTAAGACCAGAAATTCCAGAGTAGTTAAGTAAACCAAAGCTCTAAAGGAGACAAAAGCTGCTTTCTTGTGTTTCAAGAAAAGTTTAAAAGTTTGTGATTCATCCTGTAACTAATGCCGTAACTAGAGTATATAATTTGACTTAAATTAAGTTTTCATTTGAGAAATATTTTCATTTTCTTTAAAAGAATATAGTTTTCTTCCAAGAACTTGGACCAACGTTGATTTTTATTTTGTAGGAAATATATAAATTCCCAGTTTGTATATCATGTAACTAGTTTACATGCTGAAAATATACATTAGTTTAACTATTTTTGTATATATATATATCCTTGTAAAACCTTTCAATGTGCTTCTGTCTTTTAGTCTTTAGAATTACTTGTGGTTTTGTGTTCCAGTGTTTGATTCCCTTGATTGTTGAAGAAAAAAAATTGGGAAATGTAGATTTATTTATCTAAAGAAGAAGCTACTTGCTATCATCCTAAGTTATTTAATATTAAAAGTCAGAAGTTTCATTTAACCTTAGACGCTATAATCTGCTTTTTTCAATAAAGACATTTTGTAGTTATCTGTGATTTTGTAGTGTGTTGTATGTAAGTTGGGGTTTTTTTTAATCTAGGTGGGCACTAAAACAATTTTCAGGAGACCCTTGTGTTGCCTACAGAAATGCCTAACTGATATTAATTGATTGCAGCTGCATTCATGAAAGATTTTGGTCCTCCAGTGCAAGTGTTACTAATTAAGGTCTAAAATATGCCCACAGCTAACGTTTTGCAGCTGCACTTAGAGAAGAATTTAGCCAGTCTGGCAATTTTTAATTAAGCTTTAACCAGTCTGGCTCATTCACATGTAGGACAGTCAGTATTGAGGAACACTTCCTTTTCAAGACTCCCATTATTTTTTGGCGTGTTCCAGAAGAGAAGTACTTGCCTGGGCTATGAACTTGCATAGCTTTAAGCATGCGGACCTCGCTTTGGGGAATTTTCTCAATTTTCTTGCTAAGTCACAGTAATTCAGAAACCATAGCCAGAGCTCCAATAGGATCAAAAAGATGCTTTTTTACATATTATTTTACCTTTCTGAAGCTTTTTGACGCTTTCTTGTCTCCATCTTCATGGCGCAGATGGGAGCTTGGTCACATTTACCTTCCGCACACAGTGGTCCTGCAAGAGCAGCCATGTCTGTCAGGCAAAAGTTTCATAAGCGCTGGTATGCTGTCTCCAGCTGTGGCCAAAAGCAGATGCCTGGGGAGAGAGTACAAAACCCAGTTTCTTCCTGGTTTCCTCATATTCAGTGGGTTTCCTTTCCATTAAGCTGGTCAGTCTACCAGCCTTGTGGGTCCTCTGTGGCTTGCAGAAGCCAAGTATTCACAAGCTGCTACTTCAGTGTGATACCACTCTGTTCTCCGAAAAGGCCTGCTCTGCAGCTCTGCCACCCTTGCTTTGCAAAGTACAAATGACTTCACATTTGGAAATGAAACTTACTGGCATTTTTTCACACAATGCCTATTTTGGCAAATTTTTCTTTTGCACAGTCAGAATGGAAAGAGTTACAAATGCCACAGTTGTTTTAGGGACACAGTCTGCACTTCCGTGCTTTGAAAGAGATGTACCACTCGTCTGTAGGGCCTTCACATACGTGCTGTTTTCTCACATAGTTTTTTAAAATTCATTCAAAATGAGCAATTCATGCCCTCCTTGAAGAAAAAAAAAAAAAAAGGCACAAAGACTGGCCAACTCACTCAAAGTATTTTAAGAGAGTGCCTCACCACATGGGTGACACAAACGTAGTCAGTAAAACCTAGGACATATTCTTAATGCAGCAAGAATTTATACAAACCTGTAACCAGTCTGGCTGAAAAGAACAGAGTACGTAAAAAATATTAACAGATCCTCCTGGGCCTCCTCGCAGGAAGCACACACTGGAAAATGAACATATATTCGCTGCAGGAAGGGGGGGGAGTCAGGACCCAGCTCCCAGGAGGGGAGCACCACAGAAGCCTACAGTGTCATAGGCTCCCTGGCATGGCAGCTGAGCCACGGGGCAGCGTGTAACTGGAAGCTGTTGCATGATGCACGGTTGCTAAATCTGGCACGCAGCTCATTCGCCAGGGCTTTGCTAACCCCGCTCTTCACCTTAGCAGCCATCCCCAGGTCTGCACCCTTCACCTTGCAGCTATTGAGTAGAACAAGGATTTTTTTTTTTTTTTTTCCTCCCCCCCAAGTCATCCCAGGGCTGAACCAGAGGCACTTGGCTAATGCTGGGAGCCATTAGGAATACATGGAGTGGGCTGCTGAGGCTGCCTTCAGCTCACATCCCTGTTACTCAGCCTTTAGTCCCCGTAATTCGTAGACTCATAGAGTAAGTGAGGTTGAACAAGATTTCAAGAGTGCAACACCCCACCACATGCTCAAAGGAAAGTGTGTGTGAGAGAGAGAGAGAGAGAGACTGTATGTATGTGTGCATACAGACAGAGAGCGTGTAATACCTTAAATATTCTTGGGGTGTGTCATTGGGGAAGCTGGAATTGCAGTCTCGTTCCGCCTGCTGCAGTGTTTCTTGAGCGGCCCAGTCAGACAGGTAGTAACAAAGCCGCTCGGCGGTCACATTTGGCCTGGCAGGTTTCTTTCCAAGACGCCAGCTGGCTGGAGCCGTGATGCCCGCGCCTTTAACTTCCCACCAGCTAAGAGGGGAACAAGGCGGCAGAGGCTAGCAAATGTAGAAAGGCAAAGAAGCAGGGCCCTGCTGAAAACAATATAAACAACTTCAGACCAAGCATGAGCGCTGCAGTTTGCAAGCATTTTGGGCTGGCATGGTTTTATGCAAAGGGAACATCTGTGATTTTTTTTTTTTTTTTTTTTTTTTGGGGGGGGGAGGGGTGCAGCTAAAACACCCTCATTTCAATCATTGATTTATTTACATTAAACATTGGAACATAGCAACAGAAACCTTTCACGACAGAACAGACACCTTTCAGATGACATCAGTCGTCTTTGGATGCCTAAGCTGGACGTGAAAGTGTCACCCATTAAGCAGAGGGCATTGGTTTCTGGAATAAATTGCAGGTCATCCCTCAGTCACCACCGCTGGGCTCAGCAGCAACTGAATTACATATTTTAAAAGCTATGGAGTTAACTACAGCTTTTGCTAAAACTCCAGAAGACCAAAAATATTTTCTTCCTGTTCAAAATTCAAGATCAATGCTCAATGCAGTTCTTGCCATCTCTTAAGACTGAGACAGCAAAAATAAGTTGCCATATTGTTTATTAAGAGCACATAATAAGAACTAGCGTGTTTCTGCCATACCTGCATTTTCCCTGTGCTGTCGGTTTCTATCCCATCAGAAGAAAATACACTGCATTAGATAGATAGCATAAATCACTGTGCGCGCACACACAGCATAGGAGAAGTACAAACTGAAAACCGTACAAAAAGTAATGAAACCATGTGGAGAGCTGGTTTGCCAGAAGTGATAAAATAAGTAGCTATCAAGCAACACATTTAAGAACAAATTCTTAGAGGTTTGTGTCACGGCTGGGAAAAAAATCCACAAAACCCCACATTTGTATGTACATGTCTGGGAAGTCATCACCCCAAAGAACAAGTACAGCATTGGTTAGTTACAGTAATTCAAGTGGTTAAATGCACTATCAAAAAAACCCCTGTTCATTAAAAATTTGGCACATTTAAACTATTGCAGGAATGTTAAAGCCAACTGATCAGTTAATTACTGGCTGCTCTGGCGAGGCAAATGAAAGCCAGAGGCACCCCTCCGTGCTTCCAGGCACAGTAAGGAAACAGTGACTTTTGCACAGTTCCCAACTGGCGCAAAAGGGTCTTGCACCACTAAAACCAAGGAAGCTGTGCTGGTTCACGCTGAAGGAGAATGCCTCATGCCCTCTGTGAGACAGGGCATTAGGATAGGAAAGAAGATTTGTATCAAGCTGTGTCTTTTACCGCCTAAACCCTGCAGCTGAAAGCTTCATGAGTCAAATGCAACAAGCTTACTAGAGGGGAAATAAATCAGCAATAAATTCTGCTCTGTGACGGTCAGTTATTGTGTGGCTCTGGTCTCACCTAAGTGCCTTTACCTGAAGTTTGCAAAGATCGCTCACTGTGGATGTGGTGAAGGGGTAGGGAAGAAAATGAAAATGTCACGTGTGGCAGGGTGCTACACCGGGGAGAGAGCAACAAGACTTGTGTGCAATACCTGCAAGCCATACATTTAACTGCACTTACCTCTACCAGTGGACATGGCTCCCAGAAATTTTTTTTCCACAGAACTTCTTTAAAGTGGTGAGGAAAAAAGGGCACCGGTGTCCTGCAGCAGGAACTGCTGACTGTCTTCCAGAAGGACAGCGGTGGCACTCCTCTGCACCTGGCTGTGCCTGGGCTCACCTGGGAGTTGGTCCTTTTTCTCACTCCTCTGTCCTATATCAGAAAAAGAATAGGAAAAGAAAAAGCATCTCTGCACCATTCACTTTTCGGTTCCTTATCAGGGCATTTCCCAGCAAGGGAGAAGAGGAACACAGCACCCTGCCGGGCACAGGGCCGCTTGCCAGTGGTCACTCTGTCACACATGAATCCCTTTTATCAAAATGGCAAGTCTCGGTCCAACAATTGTTATGGTCACTTTAAACACATCCTATTGCTTCTAGCAATGTCTTACCATTTGGAAAAGATCATTTGCTACCTACATTCCCAACCCACAAAAGCTATGCCGCCTACAGCTTATTTGGCTCGTCGTTCTTTTACCACCCCGATATACTACACGTAATGGTAAAAGTGACAGGCATTCAGCTGTAGTAAGGCCTGCCTTTAGTTGGCTATATACATTACTTCATTCTTTAAAAAAATGTTTGTAACCTTTTTTTTTTAAATAAATAACTTACCTTGAATCTGCTGCTAGCTGCTCTCTTACTCACAGCACATTTTCCAAGCTCTGGATCAAAATCATATTTTTTTTTAAAAAACAGAAAAAAAACTATTTTAAAAAAGAATAAATTTACTGCCAGTTAATGTGTAATTGGTCAATTATTTTCCAGAAGCCCCATCAGAATAGGAAAAAAATTAATAAAAATGTCTGTATGGAAAAGCCCATGAATTCCTCTGAAATAGAGCAGAAGTCCTTAAAGAATGTGCTGTGGCATCTATTAAACTCAATCAAAAAAGAAGGAAGGTGGAGGAAAACAAAGTTTTCTTTACATATTTCTTGTTTTGTTCTGCAACAGACAGCAGAAAATCTGCTAAATCAATGGCTCTGGCAGCCACCAGACAATGCTTTGATAAAGCATGCTGGATTTCATGATATAATTTAACTTCAGCCTGATTTTTTTTTTTTTTGCATTAATCATATCTTCAAAGCTGAAATCTTTTCCTTTGCTGATGAGCCAAATGATAACATGAAGCTAGGCACCTACTGCACTGCAGTCAGTAATTTCCATATCACCTTTCCCAAAAATGTTATGGCTTTATTATTTTCATCCCAAGTCTAAGGATCTCCT
>NW_009259237.1:2806786-2821038 GCF_000687185.1 Egretta garzetta
GTCAGGGAGTAGCAAAGCAGGAGGTACCAAAGACTGCTGTTTTCTTTGAGCTGGATCTTTAGTTGCAGCCTTGTATATAAACACGCAGCTCAAAAGCAAGCAGCACTGTAGAGATGATGCTGCAGAGACCCAGCAACACTTCCACATTAAACAGGAGTGAAGGGGTGAGCAGGACTGTATGTAACACGCCAGCTGCCATCCCTGTTTGCAAAGGAACAGCAAAGCAAGCTGTTAGCTCTTGCTGTGGTGCAAGAGCAGTCTCTTGCCGCTTCATCCAAAATCTCTGCAGTGCTGCTTTCACTGCATGTGGTCCTTTGTATCTGCTCATGGAAGTGGCAAAGGTTTTGTTTGTCCTAATAGCACCTCCCACCTTAAAAAAACCCAAACCCACATATATGAACTTACTGTCTATACTATACGCAATATATAAAAATAATAAATCCACACGTAGAGGTGTAAGTGGGACGAAGGGCTGTTTAGTGCAAAGATCACATTTTAGAGGGAACCAGGGCACATGAGACTTACTGGCAAAGGGTTACAGAGTATTTAAGCGTATCCCAGTATTACTCTTTGGAGGGAGGTGATAACACCACTTGCATGTACATAAGCACATCTTCTCACACTATCAGGCAGTGCATATTATTCCTTACTCCCTCTCCAGCTGAAGTGTACTGAATGTCCTATTTTACCAGTGAGGAAATTCTCCCTGTCCAAGTTGCAGATATGCTCCCAAGGACAGGCAGCAGAGGTGGCAGGAACAGGACCCACGAGCTCTGCTCGCTGCAGCCGTGGCGGGGCCCAGGCTGGGGCTATGACAAAAGATGGGGGTAGAACTCCTGTGCTGCTTTGGGTGACTGTTTCTAGATACCGCCCCACAGCCTGCTGCAACAAAGGACAGGCTTGCGAGCACAGCAAGAGGCACCCTCCTGGGTTTTGTCATGTTTGGCTCTCAGATGAAAAAAAAGTTGCAGCATGCTGAACTAAAATAAAGAAGGCCAAAAGGTGGGAGAGCCAGAGGTGACCTGGCCAGCGGCTCAGCTTGAAGAGCAGACGGCCACTGCACCATGCCAAGTGCACCAACTTTGAAGGACATGGCAATGTCATCAGAAGACCTTTTCTACTGGAAATATCAAGGTTATTTCAAAACAGATACCCCTGAGGAGCATACTCCATCCTCCTCAGTGCCTCCTGGAGCGCACAGCAGAGCCAGCTATGAAGCAAGCATTAGAAAGGCAAGAGCAGCACCACCAGTTCCTCTCCTCCTCTTCCAAAATGGCTGTTTGGAGCTGGGGGCTGGCACAAAGCCTCGTCAAACCCCCAATGTTGTGTAACCCCAAGAGGCCTGACAACACCCCTGCTGTGTTTCTTGCCTGGAGGAGATCAGTAATTATTATCTGGGCGGCCACGGAGGAGACCCTCCTCTCGTGCTTGCTGCTGTGAATCGCAGTGAACTCCACTAAGTTCCACCACAGCAAGTCCAGGTTTAGCTGTACAACTATCTTTTTTTTTTTTTTGTAGAAGCTTCTGGAAGTCACTAAAAATAAGTTTGTTTGGGTTTTTAAACCTAATCCAAACACATTTGTGTCATCTTTCAAGATGGCACTTCCCCCTTGTCCCTACTTGACAACAGATTTTTCAGTCATTAAGAATGCTCTGCGTGCACAGAAATATCTCGGGTTATTTTTCCCATAATCAAAAGAAAACAAATCCCAGAGCAGCCCTGGCAGGCTGCTTCCGGCCAGCGCCGCTGCCCCCCAGAGACCCATCATGCTCGGCTGCTGCCTTCAGAGGGCAAGCAAGAAAGTTTCCTTTTGATACAAAATTAGACACTGAAACAAACTGACTTTTTTTTCTTCCCCAAAGAAAACCCCAAACTCTTGCCAAACTCTTTTGCCGTTAAACATACTCCAAGATGGCAATTTAGCTGTGTATGGGTGGCTTCGATTGTATAAGCCAGCACTTACGTTCCCCTCCCCATTTCCCTCCTGCTGTCAGTACCATTTGATATATTCCTGGCCAGGGCTGGAAGCTGACATCCCACTGCAGTCACTTGTAAGCGTTGGTGATACAGCTCAAACCGTGCTATCAGCTACCAGGGTGCCCTCTGCTATTGCCTGCCTGTTCTCACATGCTTTCTCCTGCAAGAGCCTTCCTGATTCCAAAGGACAGGCATTTAGAAGGAACTGCAAAGTTATTTACCTTATTATCTGCCTTTAAATCCCTCCCTAATGCCCTCATCTGCTGTGATATCTAAATGAATTCTGCCAATTAGAGCTGGTAACATGCAATGGCTACCATCTGTACCCATCTATCCAGTCTTAAATTTGGACAGTAAGTTTCTGAGTGCAAAAACCTATTTCTTTTTAATTACAAGGAAGACATTCTTGCAGCTCTACAACTACAAGTTTGCAAGTAAACACCAGAAATCTTTCAGTATTGCCAAAATCTTCTTGGCCTGGTGTAACAGCAGTTCTTCTATAGGAAGCATTTCTATAACTTGCACTGAAAGCTGTCCTTATTAAAAAAAAAAAAACCAACAAAAAATCCCCCACCACCAAACCCAAACCCACAACCTATCACAGCCATCCTTAGCAGTACCATTCCTGCAGTGGGTTTACATTGCTAATTATAAATTAAAGAGATTTCATAAGCAGTTCACAATAATTTACCCAATTAGTCTTTTGCTTTCCCTGCCCATTATAGATAACATAGGTGAGAAAGTTGCTGGCCACTATCTAGAATTGTTAACGAAAACTTCTGAAATACTTTGCATTCTTGTGCTGGGGACCTTAGCAAAAGACCACTGTAGGCACTCTTAGCCTTGGGTCTGCAAGGTCAGATGAGTCACTGCAGCATCTCCTTTTCATGTCTGATCAAGTCTATAAAAACCTGGGGACAAATGCTCCTGCACATTACTCTGATGTCCTGGGGATCTTCATTCAAGAGCATTCAGAGAAAGCAGGCCTGAAATAAGGCTGCAAAGCAACATCATTTAAAAATTTAAGCAGAGGTACAAAAAACATCTGGGGGCCTAAACCAACTTTTTGCTATCCACATACACCCAGCACAATGGAAACCTAATATGTTATTGAGCTTCTAGACTTCATGTTTTAATAAACATTTTCATTTTAACAGATCTGCTAATTCATTAGATGTCCTGCCTTTTGCATTTACAGAAGCTTTGAGCACCCCAAGATCTTTAATCCTCAGCGAGGCCTCTTCCTTTAAAAATACATATCATCATACTGGATGTACTGCCATGAGAATGCAAAATAAATGTTTCGAGTCACTGCATTTTTCAGTGCAGAGTTGCATGACCTACACTCCAGAGCACCCTAGAAAAGAGGAAAATTACAGTAGCTCTGATCACTATAAAATATTCAGAAGGTAAAGATCAAACACGTAAAGGATCCCGGTTGTGAAAGGTTCTTTCACTGCTATTAACTGCAAAGAAATAACCAGAGGCACCACTGAGTATCGCCAAACCCCCACTGCATCAGGCTTTATACCTGTAGGATTGCACAAGCCACTACACTAGCATTTTATATTCCCTTTTAAGCTGAAACCTAGTTCTCAGTCTTGTTATTTGCTAATGAGAGGGGTGTCCTAGGCAGCAAAATGCACAGAGACTAGATCATGGCCAAGAGAAGAGCAAGACAACAAGACAGTACTGCAAGGGGGAAGGAAAACAACTGCCTGCCTTTCATTTGGAGACAAACCGCTTCTAAGGGCTGGGCTTCATGAAAAAAACAACAGCTGAGCATGACTCTCGAGGCAGTTTGTTGCCCCTGGCAAAGTCACTCAGCCACAGGGGAAACATAGCCAGGACTTAGGACAACTTAATCCTCTCCAAGCTTTGTTCATCAGCAAGTCCTTCAGCAATGCTTAGCGCAGCTTGGCGCCTATCAGGGAACTTGAGGATCACCAGAAGTCAGGGACCTACCAACCTCTCTGTGTCCTCTAGTGGTGTGAACACCCTCTGCCTAACTCCACCTAATGTCCCATGTGAAGCACCAAGAGGTCTCCAAGTAGCATGAGCATTTGGAAAGATCAGGACCAGATATTACACACATAGGCTCTCCCTTTAGTGCTCAGATCCAAGGCCCTCAGCAAAAAGCAGCAGCAGCAACACACAATTGCCAATTGCAGCAATCACAGTTCAGTTACCAGAGTCACTTCTGTGGCGGGCTCCATACCCACCTGGGCTCCACAGAGATGAAGGTGTCTGCAGCCAGCGACAAGCTGGCATTTTATAAAAATAAAATGCTTTTATTCTTTGATTTTTCTAACATTTAAAAAAAATTATACTGAAGAGGTGTGAAAAGGCAGAAGCTTTTCCATTTGAGAATGGCCCATCCTCAACTTTTTAAATATTTGTGTACAGGATGCTGCAGAACTCCATACAGCCACCTAGTGCCAGAAAAAAATCATTTTCCCACTTCTGTGACTGTCCTCTGCAGTCCCTTAAGTGAGTGTATTCGAGACCAAGTGCCCAGCAAGTAGGAACAAAAGCCAAGTCTCTGCAAAAGTCAAAACTATTCACTTCCAGTGATTTCCAGAGAACAAAATAGTTGATGAACAGCGCACACAGGAACCACACTTTCTTCCCCAATAAAGAAAAAAGACATCCCACAAAAGACATGGCTACTGACTGTGGATTCTCCAGTGGTTGTTATCTGCGGCATCTCTCCTCTGTGCTGCTAGGCTAAGCTGAATAGCAAGTAGTTCTACTTATTTTTAAGGGTACCCGAGCTGCCCACCCCACTGCCAGCCCTCTCAGCTCTGGCTCCCCAAACTTGTTGCTCTCTTCTCTTCCTAACAGGGAGCTACCAGAATTTGCTTCAGTCAAATCCTTCTCATTTCTCAGCAATTCCTTGCCAACACAGGACCAAGACTGCCTGTCCTCATATCCATGGCTATAAAAGGTGTAGCATGCTCCTTTCAAGTCACTTGCTCCTACACTCACACCACCTCCTCCCATGCACCATCCCAATCATTCAGCTGTACAGTGGAGCGGATCAGGGAGCCAAACTGGGTTAAAACTAATGAGCCAAGAAAGAAAAAAAAAAAGGTTTGCATTCAGCCAGATCAATTACCCAGCTCCTGTTCACCGCATAGGCGAACAGAGGCTTGTGCCAGCAGGAGATGGCGGGCAGCACCAGCACAAGGTGGTGGCCTGATGTATTCAGCAAACTACAGCCCAAGTCATCATCTCTGCCCCCATCACAGCCAGAAACAGCCAACAGGAGCCTGGAATACATTCAGCCATGTTTCCATTAGGGCATAACCCTGATTAAAGACAGGTTACATACTTAATACCTTTCTTTAAAGTCATTATTTTTCCATAGCTTTTAGACTGGTTGCCTAGAAGACAGCAGAGCTAACCCCACTCAGGAAGCCTGCCGTTTGGTTGTCAGCTTGGAGTATCCAACTTTATTGGTTTTTTCCCCTTAGAATTCAAAAATACTTTGCCATGCAGCTAGCTAACCAGGTCTTAGAGGAATGTGGTTTCTTGTTCTCTTGCTTATAAGGGAAACTTGAAACAAATTAAAATTATTCTGGCCTCGTACTAAAGGTCAGCGTTGTGGGAAAAGATGACTTGTTCGGAATTCAGTCAGGAAGTTTAACACAAATAATCCAGCTTGAAGTTCTGTGAGAACAAGTCCCAGCCAAAAAAAAAAAAAAAAGTGCTGATAGAACTAATTTAAGTACTAAATCTCTCCTTTCCAAGCATTTTTTCCACTGATAGACCCAGAGGCTTTTAAGGCTGCCATGTGTACAACTATTCAGCTGAGGTGTGAAAGAGATGCTACTGGTACCTTCCCAGATAAAACCAGTCTTTTATCAGGAGACCTAAGCAGCAATGAGCAGGGGAAGGAATAAAAGGTATTGTTGTAAATTGCTGTGAAGATGGACCTCACCACACGGTGCCGAGTGTCACCATTCCTTGTTGGAATGCATTAGGCTGCCTCAAACTTTTTTTAGCAAAATGTTCATGCCATAAAAAAGGGAGAACAGCTGATAAAATCCAACAGCTTATTCACAAATAAATAACTAATCCTTTGTTAGTAAAAAAATGCCTTGCAGGTGCACAGATGCCTTCTGTATCTGTAAAGCAACATTTGCCTCTCTGAGGCTACATAACAAATTACATTTGGAAGTGTTCATGACTTAGAGAAAGACCAGAAAGTCTTTAAGATATTCTATTCCCACTAGAAAAAGGTATTAAAAAACAGATGTTAGAATTAGTAAAAAAAAAGTAGATGCTCTACCTTCATGTCACTGCCAGCCTTGAAATTATGACTTCAAAAAGAATTAGAGGGAAAGCATTTATGCTTTAGAGAATATGTGTGCGTATGTAAATAGCTATGTATATGTATTTTTTAATAAAGTCCACAGGGACACAATCGGTCAGGAGATCCCTCCAAAAACTCAAAATGAGAAGAATGTGAGCTGTCGATTCCTCACAGGTTTATACCTCTGTGGTTGGTCTGACTGAAGCCAATGGGGCTATAAAAGTATCTGCATCCAAAGATTTAAATCCAGACTTGGCCAGTCTGGTTTTGTTTTTCTGGCTGACCAAAAGCTGTTACCAAGAAATGAGCCTTTCAATCCCCTCCCGTTGTTACAGAGCATTCGGTTCCACCAGCAAGTGGCTGCTCACATCAAGCAGTCGTACCTGGGACTAGAGAAACATCAAAACCAAACAACCTGCAATCTTCCTGTAATAGTCAAATAATACAGCAAGTGCAGAGTGCCACGGTCAGTGATCAAACTGTCCTGCAGATAGAAAAAGCCATGAATCGACTAAGAAGCCTATGCAATTCTTAAAAGAATTCCAATGCATTTCCAGAGCTGCTGAGCTGCAATAATAATCAATTCATTTTGAAAATTCACTAGTAAGCTTTAAATTCAGTTTCTATACCTGAATCTACCAGGACAACCTGCCAAATATTAGTAATAAAAAAGTCTTTGCGTTTTATGGACAAACATCTTGATAACTTTGCAGGAAGAGTTGTTGTGGCCTACATTTCACCAGCAAACCTTAGCGAACCTTGGCGCGGTGCTTTTAGCACAGTTCAACAGTCAACTCTTTCCAAAGAGGTTGCTGCTGTTACCTGCGCACCCAGTTTCATCCTGTCCGATCCCGCACAATCGTGACTCGCTACTGCCCTCTGTATTCCAGCATCGGCTCCAGTGCACAACAAGCACAGGAATCTCTCCCACTCGGTGGCTCAGCCTCCATTACTTGAGAATTTGTCCTCTTTTCTCAGCAAGAATAACCTGGAGAAAGTTATGCTTCATTCAGAAAAAAATTATCCCTGTAGTCCAGGGGGGAAAAAAGAAAAAAACACAACAAAAAGCCGAACTGACACACTGAGTGCTCCCTTCCAACAAGCGACGTGGTGCTTTGCCACCCAAGGTGTTGTAGTCAGACCATTAAAATGTGGCTGTTTCCTTTCAGCTCTAATGAAGCATCAGCAAATGGATAACATATCTCTCCTCCTCTCTCCTTCCGTCTGTCTCTGGGAGGCAGGTGCAGACTCAAGAAAGGTTCACAAAATGGATTCAGATGTGACCGATTTGTAAATTCCCAGGCAGCTATCTGGAGAAAGCTTACTGCTGCCAAAAATGTGCGCTTTGGAACATCGCTGAATGTCCTCTGTGTTTACAGTAATGGTTTTGCTTCAGTTAGTTCCTCAAGAGAAAGGATCAGGAGGACATCAGAGAAATAGTAAACGAAAGTGCCGTCATGGGTGCTCTCACTCCAGCTGGTTAGCAGGGAGAGACACCCGCAAGTGCTCTCCCAGGGCAACTGCAGCATTTTCCTAATGTATTTTGAACAGTTATTTCCATGGGAAAACCCCCAGATCTCAATTTCCTAGATAAGGTTACATAATAAAGTATAATCATGACCAATCCAGCTCCACCTTGAATAGGAGAGACTTTAAAATGGCTTTTGGAAGTTTAGTTCTCTTGTACCATGTAAAGCACCAGCTTTGTGTTAGTGATATGGAAATATGAATTTAATTCATTATTAACTTACTTTTTGCCAGTTGACTTGCTTGGGATGTTTTTTTCAGTTTGTCTTGTTTCTCAAACCAGCAAAAATGAAAGGATTCAAAGTGTCATTTTTAATGATGAACATTAAAGACAAATGTTCCTTTTGGCCAAACCCACAAAAGTTCCTACAGTTCTGCTTTTCCCTTCTAATAGCGAGTCAGACAGTCTATTATTATTCTGTTTCATGATTTAGTCTACACAATATACTGAAAAATACAAAACAGCAATGCTAACCCAAAGAGTAAAATTCATCCCAAATCTTCATGTAATGCCAGCAAAGCCCTTTGGCCATGACTGTAGCACAGCAGCAACCGCATTTTTATGCTCTGAAGGAAGAAAAGCTTTTCCAACAAACCTATTAAACTTCAGCCAAATTTATTAATAAGAATACCTGTATGTTTTCTTGTTCTTTGCTTGTCTATAATATCCATGAAACAGAGAAATGTGTTATCAGGGACATCTTAAATCGCACCATATCACTGAAAGACAATGACAGTGACCCAGATGCAGCAGAGAATTTTGGGTTTCCCCCAAACCATCTTTCTCAAAAAAAGGATATCAGGCAAGAGTCCTAAAGTATCAGCTTAATTCTATGAATCATGCCATAAGCAACCAGAACCACCATTTCCGAGCACCAAAGCCTGACAGTCATCCTCCGAGCAGCAGAGAGGTTGGATAGGTGATGGTGTTCAGAAACAGCAGACTGTCAGGAGGCTTGGAGTTTGCCATTTATAACTCGTTACATCTAAAAGACAATCCCACAGCAGTAATATGAAACAAGAAGAGTCCTGAATTAATGCATGATTACTTTGACCACGATTCCCTTTGCATTTGTCAAACTTTCCTTATTCACCGACCAAGGGTGAAGGTCCCCGTCTGACCAGCAGCGAGCAGCTCTGTGCAGTACCATCTCCCTCCCATTACTGCTGCCTCCAGTTAAACAACGTGACAGCAGTGACACAGAACAGCTGCCCCCAGAAAGTTTACTTTCGTGGGCCTGTGAGAGCCTACCATCCGTGACTCCCTGCACAATGTCACATCTACCTTTCATGCTGCTCGGGGCTTTTAAAAGTCTCCAGAGCAGCAGTGGTGGCATGCAAGGGGGAAATAGTACACCTCCTAGCTCCAGATTACTTTTGCAGTTTTGAGGGTACTTTTTGCCATCTTGGAGGACTAAAATATATCAGAAGGCCTGTTTTCCCACGCCCACTCCCCTTTCCCCTCCCCCTCAAATTATTGACAAAGTTTCTTCAGGGTTGTGAATGCTTCATAGGGCTCATGAGGAGTAGTAAATAAACAAACAAACAAAGCCTAAGAAACACACCCCCCCATTCATTTTTTGCCCTAGCCTCAAGCTCTGAAATGATACAAGGGAGGGTATACATAGAGGTCTATATAGCTACAGCATAAATACTTGAAAATGTAACCCCTGAGAATACTGACTGCATGCTCAAGAAGCCAGTTGCATGTAAAGAGATTTCAGTTGCTAAGTTAGACTCCAGACAAGGTTTTAAGAGCTTCAAGAATTTGTGCTCAGGTGCCTGCTTACTTTATTTTCTAGATATTTTGTTCATTACCACTTTGCCACACAACCTGAGCCAAATCAAACAGCCTTGCACTAGCCACAGATACATTTCTGCAATAGAGATGGACCAAGACAACCTGTGACAGATGCCTGATGCAAAGGAAGCTTGCTTTCACCTCTCCTAGCACACCTGACCATGCTCAGAAGGCGCTCAGCCCTGTAACCATGCCTGTGGCAGTAACATGCGACACTGGTGCCAAATACTGACAACAGCCAGACCAGCTGGCACCACTGCTGCTTGCAAGCCTGACTTTTCCTGAAGTTCCCTGCTGACAATTGTCATCACCTGCTCATTTACAAGGATCGCCCCCTAACCCCCGTCCTTCTCTTCCCTTTGGATATTAGCATGTCGTCCCTCCTGTGGGCAACCAGTGAACACCACAGTTGGCCTCACCAGCAAGGTCAATAATGATGAACCTTGTTTCCATCCAGGAGAGCCTCTCTACCCACACGCAAATCTTTGCTGACCTGAACTATGTATTTACTGTTTTCTTGCTTTGCTAGCAGGACAGCAATACAATAATATGGCCAAAACAGCAACAGCTTATATTCTCTACTGTGACTTTTTGGAAATGGGACATTTCTAGTAATCCAGCAGAACACTCTGGTTACATCCTGGGGGGGAAAAAAAAAAAGTCTCCCACATCTCCCACCCGGTTGTCTCTAAGGGTGTAGGTACAGACTGTATGTGTACATCACGGCTTACTGTGCAGTAATTGTTGGTATATCCCTAATACAAGATAATTCAATATCCCATTACTGAGTGGAAAAGACTGTAGACAAAATGGAAAGGTACAATCAGTAGTTTCAAAATATACACCTCCCCATTGTTTTTTATTTGTTTCTGCATACGTGACCTTCTGAAGTCCTGCTCCAGAAACTGGAACTCGTGCAGAAGTTTTTATGACATAAAAAAAAAGGACAGACTGTAAAAGAGCAAAGTCTAGGAGAAGTCACAAAGAGATCCTGTTCACACACCAAAGCATCACTTGGCAAGTATTTGAAAGTGGGTGAATAATTTTTGAGCAGAAGCATAGCCACTAATTTCAACTACGTGACAAGCTTCTTGCAGAAGCTAAGCATTTATATTCCCCAGCGTAAAAAAAAATACTTGCTGGAATCCGGGCAGCAATAAAGCTGTTGCATCTAAGACTTATCCAGGTAACATTAAACACATACCTCTCACAAACAAAGCAAAGCACAGGTAACTTAGTGCTATCATCAGCAGAGAACTGACTCTCAGATACAGCGTCTTTTTTAACTATGCTAGCATTCATCATAAGAAGCTGACTAGGCAAACAGCCTACAGCCATGATCACATGGTTACACTGGGAAAAAGAATGTATGGGCAATATTTACACACAGAACCCAAAAAGTACTGCAGGTCTACAAGTAAGCACATAAATTTGATATTCTGAAAGAAATTAAATAGATGAAGTAATAGCAATTCTCTAGGAGTGAAGCTAAGTATAAGGAGAGCAATAACAGCTCGCTCTCTTAGGAAAAACCTCACATAATGTTGCAGGACATTTTGCCAGGGCCTGCACACACACTGAAAAGACTTCTCTGCAATCTTATTATGGCTACATACAAGCCGACACCAAACCTCAGAGCTGAAGAGTCAACAAAACGACAAAAAAAGATGATAACCGCATTTTGAAACTTGAGCCTCTCTCTAATTCTGTGCAGAACAAGTTTCCAAAGTTGAGATTTCCAAAATGAGTAAGGCTCAAAGTCTGGAGGGACATTTGTTTCCAAGTCTTTTTGTGGATACCATGGATGTCTGGCCCTCTGACATAGTTTAAAGTTTTGAAGGGAGACAGTGTCATACACAAGAGCGGGTTCCTGTCAACTGAATGGATTGCTCATTTGTGCAGCGCTGCCTGAAGAGTGGGTGCAAGGACAGTACTTAACACTTCTGCTCCTGCCTTCTCTCACTCCCTTTCTCTGAGCAGTTTCCTTAATCCTCAGTAACCCATCCACAGAGCTGAAAGAGCTGTATCTATCTCCCAGTGGTATCACAAGAAATAATTCGTTGACGTCTGTAAGCTGTTTTGACTCTGTGGTGATGGACACCAGAGAAAGATTTAGAAACAGATGTCTGTGGAGACGGAGAAAAAAAACCCTGTGAATGTGTAAACATATAATATTTAGTACTTATATAAATCCAACTCTGTCTAACAGAGAACTTCTACTTAGTAAACATAACTAAAGGATGGTTTCTGAATGAACTGAACTACAACACAATGTCTATGTAATTTTTCCTTACTGAATTCAAACAGAAGGACTATACTTTCCATGATAGTAACTCCAGCAAAGCTTGTGAGATAACTGAGAGGATGTTTTGCACTGGACATTTCTTCCCTCCTAAGAACATAGATGAGGTTAAAAGAGAGACAGGCAAGTTGACATAAGGCCTGTACTTCAGCAAGCAAACTTTGTGTGAATATTAACCAAGGTCAAGATCTTCTTTCCCCTTAGCAAAAATCCTCACCTACCATGTGAGAGAATCACGCAGCTGATACTTAAGGAGGAACAATTTCTGGTATAAATCAATAAAGTTAGAATATTATCAGCAAATGTTAGAAGTGAGACTCACGTGAAGTTTCTGTATGTGGCAAAGCCTTGATGTGGGTTTCCACAGGACTGATGTCCTTAGACACCAGCATATTCCTGAAATGCTGCTCCATTCCTAAATGTTAGGATTCAGAGAGTGGGGCCTCGCTGAAGTCAAATGACACCACAATAACCTGCAAGATGGCTCTTCAACACCAGCAAATAATAATGTTGCCCCACTGAAAACCCTAATCAAGACTTGAAAACTGGCTGGGTAATGTGCATTTACTCCAAGGGTAGTACAATTTAAAAGCTTTGCAAGTCATTCATCTCAGTGAACCAAAAAATAAGCAAATAATAAGAGTGCCTGGGGCAAGCGCTTCTGAGCTGCTTATCTGGGACAGTTTTTAGTTACAGTCAGTCATTGGTACATTCTTGTTATCATCCCACATTTTTTACCTCAATTAAGGACAGCTGACAAAGTCTTCCAAGGCATAGTTGAGACAAATCACAAGATTTTCTACAGTACAAAATTTGTTGCTGTTATTTCACATCTATTTTCCTTACTGTTTTTCCTGCGTTAATTCTCGCCCCTTTCATAGCTTCAGGCTCACTCTTTTGGAAACCAGACTGCTCAGTAATCCCAATCTCACTCATTTCCAAAAAATTACAGCCAAAGCAGTACGAAATCTCTTCCTTGACGTTTCCAGTGGTGGAGACTGGAAGGAAGACAAGGCTTGTAGGACACAAACCCACTATACAGAGAGATGGATGACCAAGATGACTCCAACCAGAAGCTCCCAAAAAGCAGCTGAGCACTGTTCACTCCCACAGAGATCATGCCCAAAGAACACAGCCAGATCCACATCTAATGAGTTTGACTTGATTGTAACCAGAACCAGACCAAGGACAACCAGCCTCTTCTGTGGCAACTACAAAGATCTGTATTTTGTACTCCTTTTTTCTTTTTCCCTAATGCACACAGCACAAGGAACAGAAGTCCTACAAAGCATGGATATTTTGCCACAATTCCTCTCAACAAACAGGAATGGCCATCAAAACACACAAAAGAGGAGATGTTGGGGACTTCATTGGGATGTGGGATCCCCATGTTCAGGACTCATCTTGCCAGACTCCAGTGACCCGGAGTGAAAACCGCTGCATTGTCTCAGACATAGTGGGTACTTGTTTTCTCATGTCCCAAGTGCAAGCAATCTTTCTTCTCTCAGTGCTTCCCCCCCTTCTCACTTGTCCCAGAGACGTTCCTGTAAAGTGATACATTTCAATTACATTTGTTTCAGCTCAAAATAGTCTGACAATCTCTAATCTTAGGATTTATCTTCTCTCCTTATTCCCTGTGGTCACATCACTTTTATTTGTCCTGCGTGAAAAGTTACTGTCTTAGATACAAAAGCACAGAGCAGAATATTTATAATACTTAGGAGACTAGCAAATTTGTGTGTTGCTGAATATGGAGAATCACTAGCTAAAATCCACATGCACAAGCAAAACTGGGGCAAAAATCTTAGTTTTGAGGTTAGGAAGAGCCTTTTACGATGGATGTCAAAATGAACTAGCAGTAACCTTTGCATCAGTGCATTGGGTGTATTCCTTGCACAAGGGACACTGCCTACACAGACCCACCATGTGTTTAGTACAATTAATACTTTTATTCGTGAAAAAAAGTATATTGTGTTTAAAAAAACATGGTAAATACACCCCCTCCATATTTTCCTAAAATATACTTATTAAGATTATATTATTCTCTTGCATCAAACCTATGTGACACTTTAAAAGTCTTTTATGTAAATTTCACATTTACAGGTATTGGTATGACCAAGCCAAAACACTGATATCGCCAAAATACAGATATTAGTAATGGAATATATTACATTTGGCAAACAGAGAAACATAACAAATGTTTACATTTACTGCAGGAGTGTTTGAATACAAGTTTTCCAAACAGCAAAACATGAAATCAATCACCTTGCATTCAAAATGCAGCTGTTCTGCTATTAAGTAGGAAATAGACTTTTTAAACTAAAAT
>NW_009259237.1:2821092-2831781 GCF_000687185.1 Egretta garzetta
AATTTTGAAAGCTGTTTCCTAGCAGAACATTTCATTGCAAATATTTTGGACACTTTCATCTGACTTTAAAGTCAACTGAGATCAGTGCTTGCATCTCTTACAGTTACAAGATAAATAGCAGATTTCTGAAGGTAAAAATAGCTCTCCTTCCCAAGGCAAAACCAGGATTTCAGAGGGAAAAGTGCTAAGACAGTTCACAGGAGTAGATGCTTCTTTTTCTTTTCTTTTAAAGAAAGAAGTCCTTCCTATAGTTACAGTTGCACAGTGGTTTAATTTAATGTCCAAGATCTCATTTAAATCAAAACTTCTAGAACATTAAAAAAGTTTATTCTCTCTGTTTAAGTGTCTGGTGGACAGACAATATCCAC
Organism: Egretta garzetta; assembly: GCF_000687185.1. Classification (NCBI taxonomy): domain Eukaryota; kingdom Metazoa; phylum Chordata; class Aves; order Pelecaniformes; family Ardeidae; genus Egretta; species Egretta garzetta. Next base: position 2,821,461 of record NW_009259237.1, read on the forward strand.
TGTCCAATTTAGTTTTTACGAACCTACAGTTAGGACTTTATTATCCTTGAATGCCTGAAGCAGTGGAGCACATTCCCTTCCTTGGAGACATATTGATGCTTCACAAAAAGAAGAGAATGCAACATGTTTATACCGCAGTATCATGTACTCTCATACATCAGTGTTTCTTGCCTGGCATTGTATTATTTGGGACAATTGCACAGAGAAACGCACTCTGCTCCTTAAAAGCTCAGACCTCTCAGAGATGAGATTCATCTCCAAGGTCAGAGTAGGCTACTGGCCACAGACTGCTTTGATAAATGACAAATCAGCGGCAGAGGCAGGTAATTGTAACAGAGGGGCCTATCCTCCCCATTAGAAACAAACCAACCCACCAACCCACCCACCCAAAACCCACTTAAACACATTGTGTTTGTATGATTTCAAGGTGTGAGACAAGTGAGGTGCTCTTCCAGGGGTGAGAACCCTCATATGCAAGGGGGAAAGAAGCAGCTACTTCCTTGCTGACATTCAGGGCACAACACAGGATTGTCCTCCCGTTTGTGGGCTTTAACCACAAAAATCCACCTGAGTAACTCCAAACTAAAAAACAGACTCAGAGCTTTCAGCAAAGCATTAGAGAGTCCTCAAAAACATGAGATATATTCCTCGGTCAGTGCAATGAGAATACAACCATCTTTCAAAAAAATTGACCGAATTCGTCAAAGACTTCCCTAGGATCACAGATAAACATCTTTTTGTAAATTCAAATCTGAGATTTCCTTTGGAATGACCGCATTTTCTGCTAGTTATGCCCTATTCTAAAATTAGAAAAAAAGAGTGATAAAAACTAGGCTGATCCCGAGAAAACAAAAAGGGGGGGAAATCCCAGTAATTATTTTATTCCTCTCATGTCTTAAGAGTATTTTTACTAGCCTTTTTAGTACAGGTCTTAAAGGGTTTTGTTTCAAATCTCAGGACATGCAATATCACCACTGGACTCTATAACCAAGAGCTGCACTCAAATTGCTAGGAAACCTCAGACAGTGACACTTTCACGGTGTTTTGGGGAACAGGCACATCAATCTTTCCCTTTGGAAGAGACTACCCGCATCTGGAACAATACCACTGGTAGCTGGAAAACATAGATACTTCTTAAGGCTTTCCAAGTGACATATCAAAATAGAAAATACAACACACAGAAGAGTAATTCACAGACTATTTACTGGATTCAGTTGTACTGGATATTCCCAAATTGCACAGGAAGATTCAGCTGTATTGTGAAGGGCAGTGAGGTTAGGTCTAAGACTTCATAGGAAATAGGTGGTGTTTCAGGTGCCTCCAGCCAGTGGCTGTGCCGAGGTGAGCAGAATGGGACGCTTTGTCCAAAACTTGGATAAGATGAGGAAGGTGAAAAAGAAAAGAAACCGGAGACGATGTTCTGTATTGTACTGGGGGATCACATCACTATGGATGTAGACGGCATAGTGCCACAGTCTGCCTCGTCTCAAAGGTAACCACTTGGGCCAGTTTTCAAATAAGACCAAGTAAGTAGGACTTTCTTCAACAAAAGACCCTCTTAATCCGGAAAATGAAACAGAAAGATTTTATAGTTCTCTCTAAAGATCAGAGCACAAAGTGTATCACTGCCCAAACCATCCATCTTTGGAGAAGCACCACAAGTTTATTCCAATTTTTATAGACACTACGAAGGCTGCCAAATCAACGGAGCAGAGGAGCCCTGTTCCTGGGCTACATGACTCAGGCTGCTGAGAATGGCACACCACACCCCATGCTCTTTTGGCTGTGAAATGCATCTACTCAGATGGGAAAGAGATGTTTCTGCGACACCTCATTCTCCTGGCATGCTGCACATGGAATTAACAACAACAACAACAACAAAAGGAGTGGGACATTTCTCTGTGGTTTACAAAACAAACAGAAAAAAAACCCTGAAGAAATCTATGACTAATATGATATAGCAAAAAAAGAAAAACACACAAACATCTGTGTTTCCATGACAAGGTTTATATATAGCAAGATGGTAAACAAGAAGAGCTGCTGTGTTCAAAGTGGATCACACTGACTGTGGAAAGACAGCTTTAGTTTACAGTATGCCAATATAAATGAAACCTGTTTCTAGCCATATAGATGCATTATTGACAATCTGCAGCTAACATTTACTTCTATCTCCAAGACATTAGTTCAAACCGAAAAATGTGTAATATCTGATATTCGCCTTTATAACCACTGAAGGTGATGAAGGGGTTTGAATTGAGAGTTCTTGGGATCAAAGTTACTTCAGGGAGCTGAGAGGGAAACATCAGAGTACTCCCTGCCTCCTCCTCCCTGTGTGCTGTTCCAGACACCAGAGCTACCAATCACTGGAAAGCAGATTTTAAGGCAAGTGCTCATACACTAGGGATCACACCACCAGGTGTGGCCATGGAGGACTTACCGCAGCCTACCAGGAATTCAGTTTGTTCTCATATTTTTGCTAGTATGTGTGCTTATGCTAAATTACAGGCCTAGAGTAGAATTGCAGTCACAAGTTTGGGAGCTTCTTGGGAAGACAATGATGGCACCATTCCCATTTGTGTAGATGTGACCTCAGCGTTCAGAATTTAAAATGTGTCCAATGAAACAAACAAAATGCTCACTCAAAGTCCACCACAAACATACAGACATTAGTCACTACATCCTAATGCAGTGAAAAAAAAAACAAATATCAACCATAACCGTCTAAAAAAACCAACACAACAAGCCACAAAAAGAGAAAACACATCGATTAAAGTGTTTGCTATTAATTATCCACAGCAGAACAGGATATAAAAAAGATTCATTTAAACCTACCAGGTAACATTACTCATGTCTGCATGACTGTAACAAAAAGAACAATAACCTTATCTGCAAGCTATTTGTAGATATCAAAGATTTACCAGGAAAGCAACATGTTAGCTTCCATAATTCATAGTTATCTTGTTGGATTTGAGGGGTGGAGGAGCTTGGAGGGTGAGAAGAAAAAGACGAGATCATGTTACTTTTCAGCTACAGTTGGATGGTAGCAGACTACTTCAAACAGTAATGAAGAAAAGGAGACTTACATGCACCTTGCAGTATTTATGAACAGCTGGACCCAAATATGTTTCCTTATGCAAACAGATACTTGAGTACGTAAATCAGCACTTAAACAAACAGATCTCCAGGCATGCAAACATTTCCCCATGAAAGCTGCTCATATCTTAAGCCAAATCTGCTCCCATTCAAATGTGTGGTGCAATTTCTTTTGAGGACACAAGAATAGAAACCCAACCTCTGCAAAAACATTCTCAAGGTTGTTTGGGGTTTGGTTTTGGGTTGGTTTTTTTTTGAAACAGACTTACATATGGGACTGTCCATCAACCTGAAGATCCTTCAGCAATTGGAATGGATTTATGGGAAGTTATTTCTACAATCTTTTCTCAACACAAGGTCAGTAAAGCTTTTGCAGCCAGTATATTTCCTGTAGACTGCACTCAAGGCTTATATTGCTGATGCACCCAAAGGCCCCAGTTTTGTCTAAAGATTCAGAAAACTGAGAGTCCTTTGCATTTGGGATGCATTCACATTTTGATTCCAGAGGACATATTGTTATCTTTTTACCACAAGAAACATCATTCTACTTCTATAAGGAGTTTGACACAATTCTGGTGTGTCCAAGAAGATAAAACCTAATGATTAATCATAGCTAGCTTTGGTTAAGCTCTGCATGCCGATACCAACTTGTTTCTTCATTTCTTTTCTTACAGTTTTTCTTTACTTTTTCAATCAACCAACATGGCTTTACCAGTGACTAAAAAGCATCCAGGAAAAATGATCCATAAAACACAACAATTCAGTATGTTTCCCATGGCTACTCAAGCTATTAAAAGGTTAGTTCAAGTCTGTAGGCAGTGAAATCATACCACCGTTATCATTGCCTTGTGGGAGCAATAATTCTGGGTGGTCTGTAACACTACAACTCCTAGCCTCCTAGATGGTATGACGATGTTGTCAAAAAGAGCCTATCTACGAGTGTAACTAGGCTGAGGCTTTTTGACCTCATAGATAAATAGGTTTTGTTGAAAGCTGTTCTATTATTTTTCAGATTAGCTTGGACTTGCATTTGGTTCATTCTCTGCCATGGGGGTGGGGAGAGAGAAAGGCCTTGAGATATCCAATAAATGTTTATCCAGCTGCAGTAGCTTGATTCTTAAAGTATAACTGTCAACATCTCTGCTCCCTCATGCAAATCTAAATTTGTAAACAATCCTAATAATTCCTCCTCGCTGTTGTTCGTTTTAGTTTTACATTCCTGACTGAACAGCTACAGTACTTGAGCAAGGAGAGCAACACTAGTCAATCCAGTGCTGCCTGCGGTGGAAAAAAGAATGTTGTACTAAAACCATGGGCTCCCAGAACAGACTGTTCAATGCTAATTATAAATCTTAAAAAACAGTGCCAGTCTGACATCAGAGTGGGGTATTTTTTCATATTTTTAAATAACCAAGAGCAACTGCGTTGCTTTTTTTTTTAAAAAAAAAAAACAACATTTGATTCAGCTCCCATTCCCTTGTGTAAATAGCCTTAGAACATTTATCTTTTTTTTTTTTAAATAATGTAAACAGAATTGCACTTTGCAGGCATTTTCCTACCACCATAATTCATAAATTTCTTTATCTAATTTGTCCAGAGTTTGTTGTTCCCAGCCATACTATGCTGGAGCAAAGGGCCAGTAAGTCTACTTACAAAGCATATGCACTCAGTTCTCTGTATCACCACCAAGCTGACTGTTACAATTTTTCCTTTTTCATTAAAAAAAAAAATAAAATAAAATCCTGAAGGACATGATACACCATCACTGAAGACATCTCATTCCAGCCACAGTAAAGAGCTCTTTTCAGCATTTATGTAGTTTCAGCAAAGGCCTGTTACTGCAACTATTCATGCACACGCTTAATGGGGAATAGATTTGAAGAAATGAATGAGCCTAGTGATCTGCCAAGACTAGTCTTGCACATAAACATTTGTAGCACAAGGGACTAATAGCCTCAAAATTACAGACACAATTCTTTTTAAATGTAACTTTTAAAAGATCTTAAGATGTTAAGACAAATAGTTCTTTGAGCAGCAAAATAAAGTATTATTTCATGTAAATTTTATGTCTCAGGATTGAAGTCCTCAGAAGATTCTCTAATAAATACAATTTTTCCCTCAGAAAAAGTCAAAGTTCCTTTCCACTTTCTCCCCAACTATTTTCACATCACTTTAAGAACAAAAAAATTTGGTTAGAAATTGGCCTAAAAATGCAGATGTTATATGGGGAATGATAAAACAATGGCATAAACCCTGTTTGTGGCATGATTTCTTTAGGAAAAGATTTAATAATGCCGTGGAAGTCTAAAAAAAACCCACAACACCTGTGCTAGACCTTATCAAACCCACAGTTGTAAAAGACGTGTCTAGTTTGTATACATTGAACTGGCAGATTATATTGTAAAAAGAACAGACTTATTCTGTGCTTCCTTCCTATCTATGGTTTTAGCTCTCAGCTTTGACACAGCCTTTATATTACTTCCTAAGTGCAAAGGTTGAACTACACATTTCCTCACCTTCATTTAGATTGCCAGCAGCTGAAATGAATGCCATACACAAGCCCATAGCTTTGATATTACTCCATATTTCATGTGGAGCCTGCATTCAAGCAGGCATTTGAATGAAGAGCTCTGTTGCATGTCAGGCTACCTATGATTCCTGGTAGTAGGTGCAAACCTGAAATGTAGATCTCTCTCCTCATTTTCCCCAACATTTCTTTCTCTCTTCTGAGATGTGCTGATGAGGCAGTTTTATTAATTTAACTCTTCCTCCCCCCCCAACCTCCCCCAGCATCATAGCCTAGTCTCTTCCACATTTTCTCTGGAGAAAACACGGTTTGGTCAGTCTGGCTGCCAAGCAGTCCCCACTGCTACCCATATAACCCTGGAGGACCTATGCCCTCAGATGGCCTCTCATACCTCATCCCATCACAGACACAATATATCTTATGGCCACAAGTTGTTCTACATGCTGGTATTCCCCAGATTTGTCATCTGACTAAAACTGCACAATCTTAACAGTAAATACTATATTCACAAAATGCCAGAGTTGGCACACATCACTACCGAGGATCACATCTCCCCTTTCACTTGTAAATGACTAAGGACCTACTGCGCGCCAGGCACTGAAACTCAGTCTGGATTCTCTAGATACATGAAGCTAAGGAATTAGAAATAGGTCTGCTGGAAAGCAGAGAATGGGTATTACATCCTCCTCCTCCTGGACTCAGTGGGCTATCCTTCAGCATTCAGTGATATTAATGGTGGAACATGATATGAAACAGAATCACCTCAACCTACCAGGTAACATTACTCATGTCTGCATGACTCTAACAAGAACAGCATACATATCTTGAGGGTCGGTTTTGGCACACAGATGTTATCCTTGTGATCTGACCCCCTTTCCATTTGCAGAACGTGAAGCCCCACAAAACAGCGGCTGAAGGAATCCACAGGAGAGGAAGGCATGATATTACAGAGGTTACAGCTTCTCCAAGTCTTTCAGAAAAGAACCTGAAGCTGGTGTATTTACTCAGACATACAAATCTGGACCATCCATTCTGCCAAGTAGTTTTTTAATCTCTCATTCTTGCCCCTGAATTTCCTTATTGTTGATACAAATACAAGAAGGAATTGAAATGAGTTCTACTTTGTGAAGCTTTCAAATTATTATGTCCTCTTGTATCTTCATACTCTGTTGATCAGGTTTAATTTCCTGGCAGCATTTGTCACTATTAATCTGGCAAAACTCACTCATGGCACACCATTTAAGTTATCTTTATAAGACCTCATCAGTGATGCTTACAACACTGGCTTTGGCTGTATTTTGTAAATGCAGAGTAGCACATACAGCTTTATAAAAATGCATTAAGAAAGGCAGAGCCTTGAAACACAGATTAAACACATCATTTTCAGACCCACTTTGGCAAGCATTAGGTGCCATCTTTATAGCTTGTCCCTCATATCTCCTGAGGAGGAATATCTTCAAAGAATTCCATCAAGGCAGTGAGCTGTGACCTCCACTTCCTGACGCCGTGTCAGCCCGCCACAATCAAGCCAGGCTTTTCTGAGTAGTCTTCCATTTGATCTCTGAAAAAATGATTTCTAGGACTTTCCCGCCAGCAGATGTCAATTTTGGTGGGCTGGTGCACATGGGAGCTTCCCTGGACAGTCAGGGCAAAGGTGATGCATCAGCGCATGTGAGGCTGTGGGCAGCTGCTCTGAACTGAACCACCTTGGCAAAACACTTCCTGAAGATGCCGCATTCCCCTCGTTGCTGCTGGGCAGGGGTGAATATTGCCCAAATAGCTAGAAGGAAGGGCTCAGCCCCTGCCTCACGTGGCTTAGAGCATGTGCCCGGCACACGGCAGGGTTAATGAAATGTGCAGGGAACAGCAGCAACCTAATAAATCTTCATGAGCTTGAATGCGTGTCCTGGTCTGCATCCCATTAGTTACTGCTTATTTAAAAAAAATAAATAAAAATAACAGATCTCAGTGCCATCTGGACACCAGCCAGTCCTCATTTTCTATCCCAAAAGGCTGATTCTACCATGTTTACGACCCTCATTGTAAAAAATTTGTTCCTCATATATAGTCTAAATCTATCCTCTTTTCATTTAAAGCCATTACACCTTGTCCTATGGCTACAAGCCCTGCTAAAAAGTCTGTCCCCACCTTTCTTATAAGCCCTCTTTAAGTACTGAAAGGTCACCATAAGGTCTCCTCAGAGCCTTTTCTAAGCCTTCTTACAAGGCAGGTGTTTCTTTTAAAAATGTCTTTATTGTGCTTATAAATGCAACTACATAACATTTGAGGGTTTATTTTTTAAAGAAAAATCTTGATGGTTGTTTTCAGTAGAAAACAAAAAAAATATTTTCAAGGTTCCTATGAATGGGAAGTTCTGGGTGAAAATTTTGGATTTCAGTGTTGCATTAGGTTTTTCTTGTAACATAAAGTGTCACAGCATAACAACATGTGTTACATTACAGTAGTTTAAATAAGTATTTTTTTTAGGTACTGAGGTTAGGCATATTGTTATTTTGTGAAATACTCCTGGAGTTTTAGAATTTCAATAATTTCTATGCAATAAAATGTAAACATTAACTCTTGTTCAGATATACTTGGGAATCATGTTGATTTGTTTACATTTGTACTAATTTTTGTTTAAAATAGTTGTGAAGTCTTGCATTGGGACAGAATCTGATAACATATTGCCATGCATTCTTCGTAAGAAGTGGTGTAAAAGTATGTTCAATAACAAGAAAAACACCTTTAGAATTGAGGTATTTTGAAAAATAATTAATATTTCTAAAGTTGTAATCTTCTGAAGTAAAAGATTATTTCTTTTCTGGGAAAGTTTTGCTAATGTATAAGCTCATTTGTGGGGGAAAATTCCACTAAGAAATTGTTACAGAATTCAAGATTTCTGAAAATGTTTTTCTATTTAGGAATTGGTAAGTCAGCTAAATCTCATCTTCAAAGTAAATTTGTAGTGTCAGAGATGGACAAAGGTCCCTTAACATCAGTGAGAATACTTCATCTGTGTATAGATGAATTCCCCAGTTTCAATTATTTTTCAAGTTCTGATTAGTTTTGAAAGCTTTTAAGCCACCAAGTTGGTCTTCCCCACTCTGCTTCATTAGGAGACCACGTTAGGGACATACATTACTCTCATCCTTCCTAACAGCCATTTAACACAGAACAAATCATGCTGTTCTACTTCAGAGACAAAGGTCCAGCCTTAGCCTACATGGCTGTGTGATGATGCAATTAAAACCACACCATTTTCTACAGTAAATGAAGAACCAGTGGGGCTAGTATCAGCTCCAGTTGCTTCCGACTCCTTCAGCAACCAGGCACCCTTCCACCAAATGAATCAAGGGGGGTGGATTCAAGTTACTCCAGAGCAAGGCTCAAACTGCTCTGATCCACAGCGAGGGCACTGACCTACTCCTGCCTCCTGCTTCTGTCCCAGGAGGGTGCAATGCATGAACTCCAGCTAACTTGAAAACTTGCTGGGCAGTAGTTGTTCAGCCTGATCAAGGAACGCAGTACATCACAAGGCAACAGGCAAACTGAAACACCTATTTATTGAATTAAGCTGCAAAACAGAGGAGATTTTGTTCACTTGCTTAATGTGAAGTTTCAAAGTGGCCTCAAGTCCGAGCTGTTTAAAAAACAGTTCTCTGGATTTCAAATAATAATTCAAACCGAGGAGATTCATACAGAGGGATGAAAATAATTTAGGTGCCATTAGCTCTTTTCCTTCCATCACTCTGCCTGCAAAGAATTAAACAAGGGGAAGAGAGGGATGAAGAGTCAGGGTACAGTACCACCATAGATTCTTTTTTACTCAAGTTCTTCCCAAACAACTCTACCGCAATGCTCCTATTATACTAAAATTACATACTTGCCAAGAAACAAAGAAAAGCTGCATGGCTATGTTTGTCCCTGGAAAAAAAAAAAAAAAAAAAAAGAATGCGTCTCTTGCCCTTATACCTTCCCTTGCCTTTATTTTCATTATAATCTTTGTCTCCCTGCAATGTCTGAGATTTCTTTTTAATCTTTCAATTACTCCCCAATATCCATTGTCCCAACTCTCTACACTTCTCCTGCTTTACATGCAACCCGTGTCCTGCAAGCATGTGAGGAGGCCAAATACCAGGCATCTTGGCACAAGCTTGTACTTTACACCTATTCACAAAGGGAAAACATTCCTCTTTTCTTAAGGAAAAAGAAAAGGGACCAGAGCTCCACCAAGTACTCATAGCAAAGAGATGAAGTAATGTTTACACTCACCCTTTCTAAAACATGTCTGGTCCTTTAATAATGACCTGTCAAAGCTGAAAATTAAGAGCAGCCTCCAATACAGTGAATCTCTTTTTATTAATTATTATGCATACTGTAGTTATTTCCTTAGGTCCTGTAACTGTCTCCATTATACTAGCTGCTTTTCATTCACAGGAGAAAAGGGTTTCTGCAGGTAAGGTACAGCCTGGTGCAGAAGACATCTGCACTGGGGCTGGCCTGATGTCCACAGCCATGAGTGCAGCACAGTAGCAACTGAGAGGCTCTCAAAGTCCTCCAGAAGTTTAGTCTGAGACCCAAACCCCCAGAGCTGCCACAGCAAGAGCAGAGGAGTCAGCAGAGAGTGCCAAGGCAGCCTTGGAGAAAGGTTCTCCAATAGGGAAGGTCAGATGGGCAACAGTGGTGGCTCTGGGCCAGCTT
>NW_009259237.1:2831801-2850799 GCF_000687185.1 Egretta garzetta
TGGTGGCTGTGGGCCGGCTGGGGGGGGGGGGGGGGTGGGGGGGCGATGGGACACACCAAGCACAGAGCAGGAGCAACATTTATTTCAAGTAAGGCTCAACTAATAAATGTGGTTGGCATCCTCCACCCTGGACTATAGCTGTTGGGTCCAGCCATCCTCCTTCAGACACTGACCTGAACACCATGCCCTATGGAGAGCAGAGCAACACAGGTTGCCATCCCCATGGCCATCCCTTCTGGTGGGAAGCCCTCCAGAGAGAGGAAGGTGGTGAGCTCAGCCTGAGAAGCAGCACTGCACAGAGGAGCATGGAGCAGCTCCGCCAGGCTTCAGTTGGCATGCAACAGGGCATTTTTTCTTCCTCTATCCTATTCCATCAAAGCAGCTACCATGAGCAACAAGCCAAAGTCATGGCAGAAGAAGATCTTTGACCCAAAGCATGAGGGTTTTTACTGTCAAAGTACCCTTTTATTTCAGAATTGCGTCTTAGAAAAGAGTTACCTGCTATCAAATCATGAGCTGTATCTAGGGGACAGTAAGAACAATGCTATTCCTCAAGACTAACAGATTATTTTTGAACTTACACCAAATTCTCATTATCTTCTTATTTTTTTATCATGCTCTTTAAAATTAGATACTTTGCACACATGAACCTGGTTAAGGCCTCCATGGGTACAGGCCAGCAGTAGCTCATTGACTTGCACAGCTGAGGTTGATGTGCTCTAGGCATGATGGAAAACAATCTAGTAAGTGCAAAATTTCTCAGTTAGGAAACCTCAAGTAGAAATATTTACCATAGTGTCTATTTGTCCTTTTCCAGCTCTGAATTTTCAAGCCACTAAGTCAACAAAAATGATAATATATGGTACAGTTTCCCTTCTCTTAGATCATAAGACAGATTCAGCCTCTTGACCAAAGAATTTAGCGTAATCATCAGTTACATACCTTTTTTTATTTTTTAACATCACCAAAACACACAACAGTTACTATTTTGACATAAAGCACCATCCATAAACACAGATCAGTACACTTTATTTTTTTATGATCAAATTAATACCCCATCAGAATAATTTCTCTTTACATATTTCAAGTCCATCCTCCCAAGCAAACTTGTCCACTCTCATAGACACTCAGACCAACAGGACAGTAATTTATTCTCAACAGAGGGGAAAAAAACCCCAAAACATACCTGGGAGCAGCAAGACCTCTCTCCAGAGAGGAAAGCCAGGGGCAAAGCAAGGCAGGCAGGGACCTCACAAGCAAGCAACACAGTCCCACACTCTCTGAGCAAGCAGAGCAGGTCCAGTGACATTAACTGGGGTCAGCCACAGCCTTGGACTCACCAGACAAGTTTGCAGTGGTGAAGCAGGTCTGAGGTCAAGCCAGGAAGGCAAGGCAAGGCCAGGCCAGGACAGGACAGGCCAGGATCAGCAATGCACACAGCCAGGTACAGACACACACAGAGCATAGCTCAGGAAGGGAGCTGAGCTTAAATGCAACTCCTGAACAAAGGGAGAAAGCCCCCAACAAACCTTCTCACAGCTTGTTTTCACACCCACCTGATCCAAGGTTACACAGCTGCCCCATATCAGAGCTGGTCTTGACCACAGCCAGGGGATGGGGAAGAGGTTGCAGACCCTATTGCCACACTCAGCACCTGACATCCACCTCCTGGAGCAGAGAAGCAAGCCCATAAGTTGCACAGCCTTCTCATCCTTCTCTCCTGCTCCCATCATCACTACAGCTGTCCTTCTCAAACAACATTTTTCTGTATTGCATAGACTTTCAATATGAAAAATTATTAAGCAGGATAGCTTTTGCATTTGTATTGCATGCCTACTGGCTGACTTTTTGAAAGCAGTGTGACTGGTGCAACAAATATGAATGTGAGTTTATCAATTACACTGAAGGGATTGCACAGAAGGATTCTTATCCGTATACTTTAAGTTAGATATATGCTCACATTAATGGCAAATTTGTCAAAGCAAGAATTAGGCCAACTGAATTTCACAGGTATTGTGAGCAAATATAAATAGGATTAGCAACTCACATTCAAAAAATAAAGACAGCATTAATATTTAACTATGAAAGACATATTCTTAATATCATCCTGATCTTAAAAAAAAACCAACCCTAACACCCTAGTTCATATGTGCAAAATTCAATTGTATTCTCCTATTATTATATTCAATTGTATTCTCCTACTATACTATCTATTTGCAAAGGCCTATGCTCCACAAATACACAGCCGTATCTGAGAAAGCCTGCAGTTGCATGTTTGACTTTTATGAAAAGCACAACCGTATTCTCAAACATCTACCAGAAGAAAAGCAACATGGGGAACAAGCCAGGTTTTATTCTTGGGTCAGGCTAACTCAGCAGAGGAAGGCATCTCCTCCAGCATAGACCCCAAGCAGGCACTGGCTGAGCACAGCTGTGAGGGAGAGAGGCAATGCTCAGGTGATGCAAACTAGCCAAAATGAGGGCACAGGCACCAGCCTGGTATCTCCATTTGTCCACGGCAGCAAAAGGAAATTTGAAACACACTACTTGGAAGAGTATTGCCTATTCCTATTTTCTAGCATTGAAGGAGATTTTTTGTTCAAAGAACATGGACTTTGTTCAAACCTGACATTTCTGCAAAGCTATACACTGTTGCGGTCTTGAAAAGAAATAGTTTAAAGGTTAAAAGAAGAGATTCCTTGCCAACTGAGATTTATTATTATGTGTTTTTAAAGATATTGTCCAAAAGCCTGTTGATAGGCTTGTGGCTATGAGAACTGAATAGTTAATATAAACTATACAAATGACTGTATACAGAGTACACTGCTCCAGGACAGATATGTTTTGCATAGTCAGACAGACTTCTGTAGCCCTATTTCAAATTACCCTCTCATTAAATTTTTGTACTACTGCTCCCTCTTTAACAGCTCTGTGTTATTAAACTGAAAGTCAGTTGGCCACAATAAAGTAGTGAATTTAAAATATGTGGTGGATGTCATGTGTCACAGTCACAACAGCTTATTAGCTGACAGTCAAAAACCTCTCCTGGCTAAGCCTTTCCTCAGGATAAACTTGGGAGTCTTAAATTCCCCCATCACTACATCTTACAGTTAGAGCTTTCCTGCAAGCAGTGCAGAGGACGACAAATCAGCACGAGAGACTGTGCCAGCTCTTCTCCCCTGAACTCACCGCTCAGATTCACATCTTCTCCTCCTCCTCCTGCCTGGATGAGCGTACCTGGGCCAGGGTTTGCTCTTTTCCAAATTGTTCACATTGGCTTCAGTCATTGCCCCACCTGAAATGCGTATTTTATGTTGTTTAACTACAGCCTCTCTTTCAGCAAAAGTTTTGGCATTTTGATTGTGCACGAGAACTAAAGAGCCCACCAAGATTTAAAGGACAAAATGTATCAAATTACCTAAGACAATTTCAACAGACTTCAAGCAGGGGTGATACAAGTTTTCTCTCAAACTAAGCTTTTATAATTATAGCTACCCAGATAAGGATCACAAAGAAAGCCTTCCTGCTGTTTCCATCCTGTGAGGTGTCAGGTTCAACACAGCTCTGGAGCTGCCGCTGTGCAAGTACAGCCCAGTCCTGAAACTTGGAAGCAAGCACTCATGAAATACCTCTTCCCAAAACAAGACCCGTTCCTGCAGTTTGCACATACAGATACAATGGACAAATTGTCTAAGAATACACGCAGTTCATCCTGAGTAAAAAAAATACCGTTTATCTGTTTTTAAATCAACCTGCCTCGTATTGTTCACAAGCAAAACAATCTCTACTCGCAAGTGTTCTATTAATACAGTTATGTCTGCAGTCGTACCTTTGCTTGCAGAGAGCCTGACTCGAAGAGAACAATAAAAGCCTTCTACAATCCCCATTGTGGGGGGACAACTCAGATTTGGTTAAACAGTATAGAAGTCGACATTCTTTAGTCATATGAGCCAACATACAAAGCAGACCATATTTTAAAATGCTACAGAATTTTACAGGCCAAAAATAGAAAGCTAAAGTGATCACATCTGAAATTCTTTATGTTGATGTATGGTTACCTTCCAGCTGACAAACATTTACCACCAATGTCTGCTATGTCAAGAGCTGGCAGATGTAAAAAAAACCAAAAAAAACCCCCAAACCCAAGACACAGAATGTGTTACACTAGCCCAAAGGTGAAGACTTACAAGAACAAAAATTTAATATATAGTCTTTGTTTGCCATTTTACTCCTGAGAAAGATTTCTAGTATGAACAAGTCAGCAGGATTGCTGCACCATGTTATACTTTAAATATATATATAAATATACACACTATACATGTACTTGTCAACTGGGGAAGAAGTAGGGATTTTAAAATTTTTTATTTTTTAGAAAAAGAATAATTTCATTTTAATACAACAGTCTCTGAAAGATAATGAATGTGTGATTGCTAGTAAAAAGCCTTGGCTCAAGGAACACAGCAAAGATGATCTTATGAAAACAAAGGTATACTGAGTCCGTAAAAACCACCTTGCTTGTTCTAAATGTTAATGCTGTAGCAAGGCTGGATGGCATGTCTTTTTTCTCAAATCTATCTCCCCGTAAGTTTGGGGAAAGAAACCTGTTGGAAAAAGCATTAACAACACAGCCAAATGCATAGCTGCACTGTAACAGTAAAGCAACTATTTTAAGAAATGTTACACTTTTTTCCTCCCAAAAGTGTAAATCAAAATGATTTCTGGAGGAACTTGGTCTGTGCTTCCAGGTACTGCGTACACAAATACAGTTTAAAAAAAAAAATCCATAGGTCCCTGCCAGATATTAAGTATATATTGTCAACAGATGGTTTTGAGAAAACCAGACCCAGTCTCTACACGCAGCACTTTAGACACTCAGTACCAGCCTGGGTCCTAATGCATTTTTATCTTTAAAGTATGAAAGCCCTTTGATATGCATTTTGTACACAGGGAAGAGGATGGCTAAATAAGACATTCAAAGCCGCAGCGGTAGTCATCCCACGTTCAAGTGGCACCATAACCACCCTGCTGGTCTGCTTTTCCGCATAGGAACACCTCAGCGTTGTTGTCACCACAAGTCACCACTAGCCCACTTGTCACTACCAACCTCACAGGGCATGATTTCTAACCAGTCAGTTTGAATTAACCTTTCAATTAAAGTTGCAGGTCCAGCACTCAGTCATATAAAAACACCCATCCTGATATATATGCTCTGCTGTAAATCTCCTTTAATGAAGACCACCTAGCTCCCTGGTACAGCAATACCAGGAGCAGAGCCCTCAGGCATCCTCAGAGGAAAAGGACTGTAAAATGAGTTTTCCAGAGTGATTCCCATCAAGCAAGACAAAGCGACTGATTAGCCTCTACAGGCAATCAATGAAAACTTGCTTGTGGTAGAAAACTCAAGGCTGGCCTGACTTCACTTTGAAACACAAATGTGCACATGTATGCCTGTTATAAGGGGCATGCACATTGACGTTGCTGTTTTCTCAAGCACTTTTGAAGATGCAGTCTGTTTACTCTTTCTATGGAAAGATAAGTTTCTTTAGAGCTCCCTCTATTGTAAAACAGAAGAAAAAATATAAGTTTTTAATTCTCAGAACAATTTACCCAAGGACTGAACATTTTTATATGGGAGAGGAAAACAAGTTATAAGACATTTAAAAGTAAGTCTTAAGTTGAATTATCTCAGGAGTTAATAACAACAAGGGAATATGTAGTTTCTGTGATAAAAAAAAAAAAAAAGAGATATATTTGAATCTCTGGGCATTGGTTCATTTGTTTTATAATTTTAAGTTTAGAAAACTGCAGTAGGGAAGTCAGAGGCACTTCAGCAGCTGTTCAAACTACCCCCTTTCTACAATTTAAAAAAAAAAAGCTTTTCTCAGTGGCAGACCCTGACCATACTGGGATAAGCTCAACTTTGGTATTCTATTCATTTTTTGTGGGTCACAGTAGGGATGAATATGACCCCATGTTTGACATAGACGGCTAATTCAGGCTAGCAAATTGAGTGAAATGTTAGTGAAGTCCTGAGAACGCTACAAGTATGAGCAATGAGCGTACTGAAGTGGACTCAGTAAGCCAAAACATAACAACATGATGAAGCCTGAGTTGTGGTAGTAACTGATGTGACAACTTAAAAGGACCACCTTCTGTACCAAGGCAACAGAACAGAGATATCACCTTGAATGTGAAAATAGCTAGAGCATACCTAGCAGTATAGCATAAAAAGTCAACTGGATTGGAAGATATTTACTATATAATATACATTGATACATAACATTTTTAACCTTGGCAATTAAAAAAAGAAAGTATTTTTATGTATATTTATGCTGTACACAGAGATTGACCATTTTGCTCACTCAAGCCTACCTTCTGTGTCAGTATGTTTAAGTTTTGCAAGCATTTAAGGAAATGCAGTTCAACTGTGCTCAGCTCTCATTTCTCCCTTTGCTCATCAGGTGGGCTTCCCTACCAAGCACAGTATTGAACCTATCCCATCCCAAATACTGCCTTCCACCCTTTTTCTCTCCAAAAAAGGTGACCGAGAGCATCACCACCTTTCCTATGAGTGAAACAAAGGGACAGGCACACTTTCAATTTACAGCTGTTAAATTAGAAGCTTCTACTTCCTAGGATTAAAAAAATAAAGGCTTTTTCTTCATCCAAAAGCCTTCTAGGACAGCCAAGGTCTGGCAACAGCTCCTACCACATTCCCCAACCAGGCACACACACACAGACAGAACACTACCATGTACCCCCACAAAACTTCAAATTAGCTATTCCAGCTGAATTTAATGTCTGGTGAACTGTTATAACAGTTATCACCCAGATTTATGAAGGCAAAAGGGGTAACTGGGAGATACTATCACTCACTACTACCTCCTGGTCACAACAAAAAAAAAAAAAGTGAAGGCATGACAGAAAGCCTGTGTGACGCCAGGGAGCGGCACTGCCACCTCAGTGCTGTACCACCACACACAGGGACATCGCACTTAAGATTTGGGTCCTGCAAACGTGGTCCTAGAGGGCTGTCTGGTAGGGGTGTTCTCAAGCACACTTCATTACATGGCAGATCACTTTTTCTTTCACCTTCCACTACAAACTCAGGGTTCAACTGCGCCTTAGTCATTCACTCAAACACCACACTGTTCTTTCTCTGATTAGAGACCATTAGCCCACACCCACTCTTGCTCTGGGAAACACTGGGGGCAGAGCCCCAAGAACTGAGGAAACAAGATACCAGGACCACACATGAACTGTCCAAAAGAAAAAGCGAAGCCCAAAATAGAATTAGCCTTTACTTCTCCAAAAAGGATGACTCTGGAGATTACAGCGACTCTTCCAGCTCCCTGAGCTTCCCGTGGTAGCCTGAGAGGCTGCAAGTGCCCCTCTCAGCAATGGTGCATCGCCACCGCCACCCTACACACCAGGGAGAGCAAACAGAAACCTTCATTGTCCTCATGTGGCCAAATTTGACTGGAAAAGCAGCATTAACATTTCTGGTATCCCCAGGGTAATGCAAGCATGTTTTTAACAGGGAAATCATCAGCATATCAGAGCACGCAGTGCAAATTAACATTCAGGTGCAGCTTGGTTTTAAACAGGAATCCAGTAACATTATATAGCAAGTCACATCTCCAAACTGCACCCCACTTGATTAAGTCATAGGGATATTTGCAAGGCTGTAAACAAGCCAGACAAATCTTTACTCTGAAAGCAGCTCATGCATCAGGTTCCACCACTGCTGTGAAAATTTGATGCTGCTGCATCACTGCAGCTGATGTATTTCAGTGCACCTCCGTAAACTTAGGTGAAAGACACAGGAAATTAGGTGAATGCAAACATTGTAGAGAGGGTTGAGATTTTTTCTCTTTGCCTTGGAAGAGACACAAATAGCTGAAGGCTGGAGGTCAGTGGAGCCCCCCAGCAAGTTTTTGTAATAATAGACAGCAATCTCCAGGTCTGCAGGCGATAAGCTATCATTTTCAGAAATATTTTGTATACCTCCTGCTGAGCTTTTCTGGCATTCAAGGGACAGATCAATATTTGGTATTTCCACTGCACTTGAGGTGCTATTCTTCTTTGTATCTGAAAACAGAGTTCAGATACTTATAACGGTAGCCAGGGCAGTGTCAGAAGGAATGCAAACCAGAAAGAAACTAAAATATATAAAAACAAGTAAAAAAAATCCCAAACTTCAAACTCAGGTTAGTCTGTAGGGTTCTACCAAATCAAAGAAACAATATGATATTTCTTGGGCAACACACAGAGCAACTGTCATGTGGCCACAATTAGAAGCCACTGTTTCCCTTCGTGAAATTATATCTAAAAATTGGAATACTCGAGTGGAGCCAAAACAAAGACCATAAATAAGGGGGGTTTATGTCTTCAGACAGCATTGTTAGAATGGTGTTTTTATAATTAAAGAACAAGTGTATTAGAAAGGCTTACATATTTTTCATGTTACAGCTAACAAACTTTGCACACTTCTCTCACTTTTGAATGAATGAAGGCTAAGCCAGGTTACATATCTGTGTGCATGAGGTGGGTTTAGGTGGAGTAGAGAGAAGAAGGACCAACCATGCTTATCTGTGAGATCAGAAAATTAAAATAATTGCCAGTTCTAGAGGATTTTTTCCCCAAAAAAACCCACCACAAAACCAGTCAATTGTTTAATTGTTTCCTTTCTAAAATGTCTGTGTTGCCTGAAGAAATTTCAATCTCCAACAGTTAATATTGCCTGTATCTGTTTTGGTCTGTCTTTAACCATTCAGCATCAGGCTGCACCACTCCAGAGTAAGAAGCTGAAAATGGTGATCAGGTATTTCTGTGGTGCAACTCTCCTAATTTAAAGGGAGCATAACCAAACCCTGCTCCTCCGATATACATACCCAGCACTAATAACAACAATCAGCTGCTTACCTTACAAATCTCAAGTCCACCTTTTTAATCAGGCCTGTGTCTCAGGAAATCCTATCTCTCTGCTTCCGTCCAGAACCTCTTCCCTTACCTCCTACCTCCTCTGCCCCTGCTGTGCACACCCACCCACACAGCTGAAGCTCCACAGTCCCTGAACCCAGTACGCTTTCCACCACTCCCAGATAAATTCTCCAGCAAACCACCAGCTTGACTTCAGCTCATTCCATTGAGCCTCCAGC
This sequence comes from Egretta garzetta, assembly GCF_000687185.1. Lineage (NCBI taxonomy): Eukaryota > Metazoa > Chordata > Aves > Pelecaniformes > Ardeidae > Egretta > Egretta garzetta. The sequence goes on from NW_009259237.1 coordinate 2,840,963, forward strand.
TCTCTATTGCTTTCTGCTATGACTCTAGAAAAGGTTTTTCATTTATTTTTCTGCTTGCTGTGAAAGAAAGCATTTACCCTACTCACCAGCATTAACAAGGCCTATGATTGCCCACATAGCAAACAGCTGTGGCTGCTATAGTCCTAAGGATATAAGGACAGAATTCAACTAAATGGAGAAAAAAAATGGGATTGACAAAGTGTCTATAGGCTGACTGCCCCATCGCCATTCCCTATGTGCCCTCTGCAAGCACTCAAAGTCAGACTCTGGCTGTAGACATACATGGGTTTTTTTACTGCTGTACTAGGGAAGGAAAACACCTACCTGCCAGCCTGCTCCAGGCTCTTTTGTTATCATACTCCATACTACATTTTGTTCAATTGCTGTTGTCAAAAGCATTTCATTAATGTAAGTCAAAAGCTGCATTGTTGGAAAAAAAACCTACCAAAAAAAAAGACAAGCAAGGGGTTCTGCACATCCCAGGCCAGTCATCGAACTACGCTGTACTGTCTGGGCTTTCTGCAGACAAAAATGACACCAAAAATGTTTCTGTTTCTTTACGAATGTGTAGTTGCTACAGCAACAACGCTATCACCTTGTCAGTCAGCAGCCACCACTCAGCCTCACAGTTTCACATGGCATTGATAACAATCTGGACTTGGCTCTAGTCAGCAGTAGCTTAAGTTGTTTTAGAGATGTAGCAGGACTACATATAAAATATAACCGTATATAAAAGGTTACAGGCCTCAGATCTAAGGACTGTAATGAGTATGTAACTGTACAGGTCAGCCTTCAGTCTCAGGATGCACTTTAGCTTAGTCTTTTGTCTCCTAGGCATCCTGTTCATTGTGGTACAGCTGGAATGAGGCTAAAATCTCACTTCTGAAGAGTACAGATGGTTAACAGAGAAGGTAATGTGTCCATTTTTAGATATTGCCCTCATTGCAGCAGTATTGTATCATCTCATCCTTTTTTCTATATGCTTTCAGCTCTTAAAACATACAGCAGTATTGCATCATCCCATCCTTTTTTTCCTGTCTACTTTCAGCTCTGTAGCGTAGGGAAACACAAGGGTAAAATGGGGCATAAAGGGATTAAATGGCTTATCAGAGTCTGCAGCAGAGCAGTAACCCAATCTGGTCACACCACAGGCCCCTAAAGGCTGGGGTCTCTAGGGCTTCCTGGCCTTGACCCTGTGCTTGATGCAAGAGCTGCTCTTCTCAACAGTGAGTCACAGAGTAAGTCCCCTCAGTTACGCTACATTACGTGGCATGGGCCTCTCTTGAGGAAAACAGTATTTATTCTCTTGAGATCTACTGCACATTGAAGGTGATCAACAACAATGTGCAGCACGGTATCACTCTGCATTCGTCAGTCCACCGCTCCTCCCTGGGCACTGAGGAGATTCATGTCTTCAGCAATGTGCTAATTATACACCAACAAGACAGGCTAAGTGACTTGATTGGGGAAAAACACTTCACCTGCCTGTTAGGGACCCTGCAAGCAGCCTGAGCCAAAGAAACACAGTGCATTACCAGTGGTCAGTAATCAGCAGTGAGATAGCTGGTTCAAGCTATCCCAAGCACCAAGCAGAAGTGATTGGGGTCTCACCAAGCGAAGGCAGGCACAGCACTTGCACTAGACTGGTTCTCTTGGCCTTATCCCATTTGAGAGGCCATGGAGATGGGTCAGCCTCATAGACAGCAGGCCTTCACACTCATACTACTGTTTGGATGGGGGACAGAGACTGAACCCTTACCATAAGAAGCAACAGATTTGGTAATGCAGCTGGTAACAAGCAGGAAGATCCTCACAAGGGTGAAAAGCAAAAAGGTAAACCGACTTCCAGCAATGATGCAGCTGCAGCAGTAACAGCCACTGCCACTAACCTGACTGGAGTTCAGTCCTATTAGCCACTCCCCTGATGGGTCTACAAACGTTATTGTAAGTGGAGACTCATAATTAATTGACTGCATTTTTAATGGCATCACACAGGGTTAGTTCTTGACACTGAGCTGTTTAGTATCTTTACCTATAAACTGGAAAAAATATAAATTGTTTGGCTATTAAATCCACAGGTGACACATCTGTTTGAGAATGGTAAATGGAGCAGGGCTCTGAGAAAAAGCAATTGTTTGGTAAACTCGCTGCATGCACTGCAAGTAGTCAGATGTAAGTCTATGCATTTGGTCTGAAAACTGCAGATCATAACTCCCTCCATGATGGGGTGGTCTGCAGGAGAAGCAGGAATCAGCCTTAGCACCACATGAAATATTAAGGCCCAAAGGACTTACTCAATCCCCAGGTCACTAAGTGGGAACACTGGATAAAAGCAGATATGATACATTCCCGCTGCATGTTCTGGTGGTGTAAACCCTGAAAAAAATACCATGGTCCTGTTATCCTTAATTAAATATCAAAATAAATTTAAAAAAAAAAAAAAAAAAAGAGAGATTCAGAAAAGAATTATGAGACAATGTCAAGTACCAATACAAGGGACCAAGTGAGAGGGTGATGGAGGCTGTCTGCTTAGTTTATTCTTGTCCAATTTGAACGTGCTGTTTTAATCTTAAGGAGATTGTTGCACCACATTTGTGCTGTACTCCTGTTTTCCAAAATAGGCTAGGAAACTGTATATATTTCTCCCTTTTACATATAACTTGACTTTTTAGGACTCCTGGTAAAAGAGGGAAAATTGATGCCTTTTCGCTGAAGTAGCAAACATTATGTACAGCCAGGGTATTCATGCTCCTTATGGTATTAAGCATCTTTGACGCACAGGGTTAGGCAAAAATCAGGAAAGCTTTTAATTCAGATCAAATTGTTAAGGAATATGACAGTAATTGTTTTGTCTTCTTGTGTACTGTAGTGCATAGTTTGCTTTCCAGATAATCTGGGAATGTCACTTAACAAGTTCCATGTTAATGTGAGGATCTAAGAACAGAATGAAGCTCTTACTCGCTCGAGCTCTCTTCCAGTGGGACATGGCAGTTTGCTGCTTTTGATCTTATTACATAAGATTAATAGTTTTAAATTTGCTATAGGGTGTGTTTTGCAACCTGCGGTTTGTAGAAGCATGTAGAGTGGGTGTTGTGGAGACCATTCTGGACTCCCCAGGCACAACTACGACACAGTGGCAGCAGGCAAAGCTTGATGAAAAGGTGATTCCTTCTAATCTTATGATCCTACCTATATGAGGAGAACAGAATTGCGATGTTCACTGCGACAGCAAGGTCTCTGGAAGTTTTGAGCAAGCTGTCTAGTTTTGCCCCTATTGTTTCTGCATCCCGTCAGGTCAGGAGAAAAGAAGAGCTCCTTTACTCCACAACAGAGAGTGGGATCAGCTGACACTTAGTAAAGCTCCTGAAGATGGTATATGTTGGGTAATGAAGTTACAGGCAAAGAATTTGATTCTCGTAAAGGGAGTTCCCTTTGCAGTGCTGTGAGAAACACAGAGAAATCCTGTTTTGACTAGTTAATTGAGCAAACATTCCATCCTGCCCTAAAATATGCCTGCAATGCTTTTTCAGATTTTTTTTTTTTGGAAGTGTATCGCCCCTTAGCATGTTCATGTCTCCACCAGTCTGAAGAACAACTGTCTGTTCCAGGCCCTGAGGCCCACCTGCCGCTCCCCCACTCCTGTCAGGTTGGATTTCTTTAAAGAACATGTCAGTCGCAGCAAATCATTTCATGCACTGGGAAAGGGAAGACTTTTATATTAACCACCAGATCAGTTGTGCTGTCTACACCCCCACCAAAATTCTACCTCCCTCGACTGTTCTCTGCAATGCCACTTATGGCACACTGTCAGCCCTGCCTTTGCTTGCCCACCTCTCCCAGAAACGCTGGCTGAGCACTTTTCTACTGGGTGCTGCTTGAGCTGTGCTGGACTGCCCTTCTGCCCTCCTCCATACAAATCCAAGTCTCTCCCATCACTGGCAAAACTCCTCAGAAGTCTTCCCTCACCTCTCTGACGTCCCCTTCTCCTCACTGTGCTTTTCCATTATACACAAGCCCCCCTCTCACCAGCTCCCTGGCCTGGCCCCTCAGCCTGCTGTCCCCATGCCGTGCCACCCCATGCCTGCAATCCCAGCACCCTCCCCACAGCACTATATCCCGATAGACGTGCCAGGCCTGGGCCATGTAGCCGAGCTCTCTGTTTTCTGCACTGTACTCTTGACATGTTTTCAGCCTGATGCAAAGCTCATTCAACCAACAGAAAGAACTGCTTTGACTTTAATGGATTTCAAATGAAGACTTTAGACTATGTCTCCACAGCAGCACAGAAATAACAAGTGTTGTGTAGAGATACCCAAGACAGCTTTAAACTATTTAGGTTGGATCCCAATAACCACCTAATCATAGAAACAGGGAGCTCACTACCAGGTAATTTAGCCTAATGAGACTGTAAGCTTGTCAAAGGAGAAAGCTTGTGTTTGCTTTAGTCCAGTTCCAATTTAACATCATATGCCCATTGCCTTTTAAGAAACACCTACTACTATTTAAAATCAAACCAGCACATGTCAAGATAATCTTTCTTAGTAACACATCTATACAGAGCAACTGTCTAAAACATTCAATGTCTTGTGGTCAGTTTTGTCCTCTTTCATCTGCCTTCTGCATGCTAAACAAACATTACATGTACCTATGAAAGCAATGTTTTACAAAAAGACAGGAAATGGGGAGTACAAGACCATATGTGACTTATCTATTAAATTATTGGGGGGGAAGAAAAGCAACAAATCCTTTGTTCCATAGTACACAAAGAGTCAGCTATACCTTTCGTTGTAAAAAAAAGTAAATATTGGTGAGGATTATTTTATCCCTTCAAAATGCACAAACAACATACAGGACTCCACAGAGAGAAGCATAGGTTTTCCCTTGGAAACCAGAGGTAATCACACCTGCAGTCTTCAGACACAGGAAAAGCCCTAAATTCCATGTAAGAAGAAAAGCACGTTGCATGGACAAATACAGGGTTTCCTATATTTCAGCATGTACTCCAAATTCCAGTTATGCAAAAACTACAGCGTAGGCTTCACTTCAAAATGTTATTTTCTATCTTACATTTGCATATAATTTTCTGATTTATCCCCCATTCTGATTTAAGGAAAACTTTGATTCTAAATCCATACACAAGTATCATTGTCACATTCATTCTACCAAAATTGTCTGAAACGAGCACCCACATTTCTGAAAGGAGATGCCTGACTACTTCTAGTGCTTTGCATTCAGCAGCCACCACTGAAGCCAAAGGTATCTCCATATTCTTGAAAACCAGCCAATATAAGCAGCAGCCTAAAGATGGATTTGAGAGTCTAACTTTGGGTTTCCAGCTTTGAAAGATGTGATTTGACTTTACTAAGTACTCCTTATACTAAATACCATGTGTTCATCACAAATGGCTTAATTCCTGAAAGCAAAGCAGAAGAGGAGGGTGCAACATTAGAGGAATATATATGACCACCTTCCATATGATACTGTTAGGCCTGAGATTAGCAGCTGTCCCTGTGAAAATCAGCTCTTTTCTGAAATAGCAGGCTGTGGGCAGAAGCAGACACAAGTGTCATGTGCTGGCAGAAGCTGGCAAGCTCTGGGCTTGTGTTGTGTTGCTTGATTTTGTTACCCCAAACCCTTTGGTGCCTTCCCAAAATTGCTTCCTTTCCTTCAATGTGAAGTCAAGGGAAAGCTCTAAACTGACAATATTTGTGAATTTACTGTGAACTTTAGGAAGAGAAAGTTAAGCCTCTAGCTAGGCTGTAAACAAGTTCCCTCTCGTCCCCCCAAAAAACAAAGTGGAGCTTGTAAGCAACTACTAGTTAAGACAGCATCCTTTGGAATTCCTCCCTTTCCTCAAGGTGAGACCTGTCACAGGTTGCTGGTGGTTTTGGAGTTCCTGCTCCTCATCAACTACAGCCTCTCTGATTGGTAAGACCCAAAACTAGGAAAAGGACAAAATAGGGTGTGAAGAAATGTCTGCTAAACCCCAAACGTTTCTGCAGACTTGTGCTTCTCCATTCTCACCATCCCACAGAAAATGACTCCTGTGAAGGACCACAGCCAGCCTGGGACAGGGGCTATATGACCGACACTAAGTCAGCAGGACCTTACAGACACTGCCACCTCCGCAGCATGCCCCACCAGGTTTGTCACACACTGACACAGGTCAGGGAGGGGAAGGTTTCCCAAATGGCCAAATTCAGAGGTGCTCAGCGTGTCCCCCTCGCATCTCCTCAGAGGGGTTTGTGGTAGTCTTGTCAATCCAAATGCATTTAATGCTAACACCAGGAGTACAATGAAGAGAAACATCCCACTCATTTGTAGGATATGCACTATTTACTCCAATACTTCTAGTCTTCCTGAGCAAATACCTCCACTGTAACTTTAGTTTTTTACTGTGTTTTGAATATTCTTCTGTCTCTTTTCTGGTACAAGTGACAGATAACAGATCCAAAGTCATGAAAATACAGGTTAGGTAAGAAAGAAAAAAAAGCAATAGTGGGATGATTAACTATAAAACTCCCTTTTTTTCCTCAACTTGAAAATAGTAAGGTTTTATTTAAAATTTTCTGGAAAAAAATTGTTCAAATATTTCAACAAGCTTATCCTAAAGAGTGAAATCCTGTATTTTGTCAGAGCTGTACACATCTTTACAAAATTGAGACTGTTGCATCTATTTTTCAAATCCCATACACCAGACACTTATGTATTTTTAAAATACAGAAATATATGCCAAAAAGATTAAGTCACTTGTTTTCTATAATCCTGAATCATTCTCAAGGGCTTTATTAAAGTTAATGACTATCTGTCTCCATAATTAACATATTAGGTAACATGCCTCATTTTACCTAGCGTTAATATTTCACTTTTGAGGGAGAAGTGCAAGAATGCCAAAATATAACTCTGATTTGCTAAGGGAATTGTTTTGTTTTCCCTAGTCACACAAACGTAAGGTATTAGAGATCAGTTTAAATTAGCAAATGGCAATTGCATCAAATACAGCTAGTAAGAAACTTAAGTAAATACATACAAGGAAAAAAATTATATAATTTTTTTTAAAAAAGGGAAAATAAAAATATCTCCCATGGAGAGATGAACTGTATTTTTCTTAGAGTCAAAATGCAGTCAGTTGGCTAGTGGGCAAGGCAAGGTATATTATAGATCTGACAGTTTCTGAAAAATGTCTTTCCTACTCCAGGTGAATCCTAGCAAATACAGTCCTTGACCATGGCACTGATTTGCCCAATAAAACTATTACACACATAAAGAAATGCATCTAAATTAGTGGACTCTACACCAACCCAAAATATTATCTTTATGGGTGAGATTGCAGGATCAAGTACATGCAAGCCAAGTTTTAGTGTTATTAATGTTGGTGGGTTTGCTACAATGACAGGCTTAGTAAATTAGATTAAGTTACATAGCACAGCTTGACAAGAAATGTAATTGGGAAGGACAGAAATTGCATGCGTTTAATAGTTTGCTTCTGTAGAAATTTCTGTAGAAATACAAAATCTGCTTCAAAACAGAGACTATGAGTCATCTTCATTGCCAGCATTAAAACAGTAATATCTATTGTCCCTGTAAACCTTCATTTATACCAGTGACATTACCGCACTATTTTGAGTCTAGAGGGAATACCAGGGCTTAAATATCCTTTAAACTGTATCAACACCTGAAGGGAGATAAACACCTGATTGAGAGAGAAAAGGCAAGATGATGAAAGCAGCAATTGCACAGTATGCCTCCAGACTGGGTTCAGACCTTGGCGAAAAAATAAAATACAGCCAATCCCCCTGAAATGTATTGACACAGTGGGTCTCCCCCACCTCTGGCTTGCAATTTTGCTCATTTCCTGGAATTGTGTCAGCCTCTATAAACTTATAACCTTAATTTTGGTATGACATAAGGCTATTTGGCTGCTTTACAGCTGAATGATCACCATGGCTGCAATACAAGAGCATGGCTTCCCCACTGCCTCTCCCGCAGTGGCTGCATGGCACCTGCAGACAGGACCTGGCGCAGCTGCACTCCATTCTCCAGCAACCCTGAGTCCTCCCAAAGCTCCAGTAAACACCAGGGCTCCTGCTGCAATGCAGGGCTGTCCAGTGCCTGCCATGCCCATCCACACTTTCCCAGTGTTGGGGGTGGAAGTTGCCCCCCCACTACCCTGGTAAAGGTTGCGATGTTTGGAAATAAGATACTCTTGTCTTCTTTCTCATCCTCTGCCCATCTCAAATGAATGCTACAGATCAACATGGAGAACAATCCTGAACTCCCTGAGCAACATATGGACCAGATGACCCAGAACACAACACTGAAATTTAACACTTGCGAGTTGAAAGCTGAAATTTTTTTTGTGTGTTTTAAAATATTCATACCAACTTCAAAATTACAATTATTTTTCAGGTTGATATTCCCAAACACATTTTTCAGAATTTGTTGAAGTTCTGTAAAAAAAGATTCCAGAATTTTTACTTTCTACCCCAATGTGATTTGAGGTTGCAACCTCTTCATAGTTTTGTCCTTCTGTATCTATTATCCTTCTACATACTGGCTTGTTTCACAGACTCACCCATCAAAAGTAGGATGAAACCACTTTGTATTTGAGGAGGAGTTTTCTAGTGGGCATCCCTAGATTTTGCAGGAAGGAGTAATGGAGAGACATTACAGGCGTACCATTGGTTGAGGCACACCTAAGACAATGCTTTGGTGCACTGCCACAAGCTACATGTTAAACCTTAAGCTTTGCTAAGTCCTGCTTTCCTTGAAAACCCTCTAGATTCTCAGATCTGAAGTTTCTTGTTAGTGTTCAAAATTTCCTTCCAGCTAAGGGAGCGAGGAAGGCCTCAGCTGGCTAGAGGGAGCCTGGCACTGCAGGACAGGATTTAACAATCAGCATTACCATTGAGTGGGCACCAGCTGCTCCACCTGCAGCTCCCCTCAAGTCCTGGGATCTCCATCCACACAGGATAACCTAACATTGCCCCTCGTTGATACATTAATCAACAAGCACACTGCTGTATTTATGTTTCAATCATAGTTATTTGTTCTTGGTGTGCTACCACTGCAGCCCCACATCTAATGAACCACAAAAAGACCCAATAAAGATTCAAGCACAGGATAAATCAAACCTCCCAAAGTTATTCAGTCTCAGCTTGACGCTCCCTGTCATTTTTCAACCTTTTCTTAATGCCTTCTACTTTATATTAAACCACTTAGCATTTCAGAACTCCAAAAAATCCCTAGCTATCCTTCAAGACTCTTTGTTTTATAAATATATTAAGGACACTATTAACATGCTTTGGTTCAAAAGGAAACGAGTGCCCTATTAAATTTAAAACCACATGAAACCTAAAGGGAAGAAAAAAGTCCAAAGTAAAGCATTTGGGACTAGACTGCAAAGCTATTTAGGTACCAGGCTCCTGCTGATTTAGGAACCAACATACTTTGGAGACTAAAGCTGATTTATGATTCCCTCAGGGAATTCTGCATTTCATCACTGAATTTTCTGTTACCATAACACTTTGTCAACATCCTCATTCCCCTCTTCGCACCTCTCCCTGAATTGTTAATCTTTATTCTGCAAAGCCCATTAAAGGACTCTCTTTTTCTTCAATTTCCTTTCATACTGTTTGACTGCTTTGGGTACCTTGAATTTCTGCTACATCCCAGTCCTATCAGACTCCTGCAATACCTGTAGGTTTATGGTGTTGTATATATTAAAAGATTACACAAATTTAAATCAATTTACAGGTCCAGATTTTCCTATTTCGACATGGCCTATTTTCTTGCACTTCTATAATCCAGGAACCTCAGCCTGGCTGGACTCATTAG
>NW_009259237.1:2850843-2856188 GCF_000687185.1 Egretta garzetta
AAATCTTTATTTTTTTGCTACCCAATCACTACCCGGTTTTCCAGTCAGCATCTGCCTTTCTCCAATGACTGCATTTTGTTGTAGAAGCAGCAGCTCCATGCAATGTCTAAAGTTTAGGCAAAAATCCAGTGTTTTAACTAGACAGATACATCTCAAAAAGAATTACCTGTCACTTCTACATCTGAAAGCATATTTCTCAACTGAAGCCAAGTCTAGCAAGGGAGACAACAGGGACTAAGTGGTTACAGAGGTAGATGTCTCTAGGAGATGTGCTGTTACAATGGCCACAAAAAAGCACTCTGAGGGTTTGAGGAGCCTTCAGTCTTCTTTCTGAGTGCTGCATATTTCTGACTTAGAAGTAGTTTTAATTAGAGCCTACCAATCAAGAAAAGTAACAGACTGGCAGCCCAGGAGGCTCCATGGAATGTGACCAAATACAGAAAATGAGACCATGTTCAAAATCAAACCAGGTCGTCCTCTCATATGCCATTCTCAGCTGTTGTCCTCATAGCACTGCACCCCTAGGGTCATGTCTCCTGAAACTGAACCCTGACTGCATCATGAAGTGATCCTGGCTGCATCCAGAACAGCAGTTCTTCTATGTGTACAAGCAGCAAATGACAGTGCAGTATGTGAAGTTTTGGCTTAGAGCCATGTGCACCAGGAGAGAGCAGCTCTGCTCAGCCACAGCACAGATAGTGAAGAGGAACACTTTTTCCCACTGGTGCATGTTAGTCAAACCCAGTGCTACTTCTAACATCCCTTTAAGACTCACAAAATTTCCTCAGTTTCCTAAATTCTCTTCCCACTTGTTTTACTTTGCCCCATTATGTTTAGGTAACTTTATTTTACTGAATACTTTCATTTGGCTTTGTAGAGTGATTGCTCATTTACATAACTGACTGCAAGACACAAAAAACCAAAATACAATAAAATACATTTCTCTAAATATTTCAATGAAGTATGATTATTATCTGAAATATAGCAACAAGCAAGGGGCTGAACACAGCTTTATGTTAAGCCCATATCAAAAGAGCAGGTTTTGGTTTAACATGACTGGATAAAAAAAAAAGACAATTATTGCTTGCACCACATCAAATAACATATGTAACCACTGGAGTGCTACTCCGCATTAGGGCAGCAGAAACCCCCAGTGCTGAAGGAGGAATTGTGTATGTACTTGTGTAGAGCAGAAAGCTAATGCTACTAGCCCTTTTGTTTGTGAAACAAAACAAGTGTTGCTTCTTTGGGCCCAATCCTACACCTTTGTCTGAAAACATCCTTTCAGGCAGAGGAGGTTTCCTGCTAATGGAGACAAAGTCACACAAACCTGTCAAGCATTTGCTTTTCTTCACCTGTGAAGATACACAGGGAGATCAAGCCCTGTGCAACTACAAAATTACTTGTCATACAGTAAAGAAATAGCCTTGATTTCCTGTGACTGTCCTCAAATTAGCTTCTAGCTACATCACGCAGAAGGGTGATTCCCTATTAGAAGAAGGAGGCATTTAGTAAAGCACCTTACTTCTGATACACGTATGCCAAAGACTACCACGCATCCACCACAACCTACATGCCAAAGACCGCAAGGAGGCCTGTTCCAGTTAGTGCTGTCGCTCCCATCTCTCGGGGAAACAAACTCTATCCAATTAGCAGCTCTGTACCAATAAAACTGCATCCAAACTGAAGGGCATATATTAATTTCATTGTACTGGTTTAATTACAGTGGTACAACCTGTGAGCACACGAGGCTTCAGTACATATAAAGAAAACGCATTTCCTCTTAAGACAGTGGGGTAAGATTTAATGCCCTTAAAGTCAGCAAAATGACACTGGGGGTGATTGAGGCCCAGTGCCTCTGATAACGAATATTCCTGTAGCTGAATCCCCTTGCAGGCCAATTAATTACCTCCATACCCTGCTGGTGCATTCCAAATTTTATTTTTATTTCAAAATCAAAGCTAAATAGCTAGAAAAATCATGTGGCTGAGCCAAACTGTGACTTTATGGGTTTTAATTTTTGAGATTAAAGCGAAGTACAAAGACACACCCAGTCAGCAAAGTCTGGAGACAATAAGATGTAAAGCAATCCTCCTTCTGACCTCACATTAACACAGAAATCACCCTACAGCATGCAAGTGTCAGCCAACAACGGCACCTACTTATTTCCTGTCAGCTTGTCCCTTTGATCTAACCTGATCCTTCTTCACTTTATTAAAAACGTTCTAATCTTTTGTCTTTGATCTCCCTGTAGGATTCTTCAAAGAGCTTCAAATTAGCAAACATGCAAACAACAAAAAAAACCCCTACTCTGTATCTGTATCTGCAAGAAACAATGATGTGGGGAGCAGTTTCCTTCCTCAACACACAAGTTTAATGAGGGGCAGCATTTTAAAGCCAAAAGATGCCATACTTATCTGTTGTTTATTGGCATTAGGGTGGATGACAGAGTCCAAGCTTTTTTACTGGGGGGTGGTTTGCTCTGAAGGTGCAACAAGGCAGCCCAGCAGGGGTAGCAAAAAAGCCATGTGCATACTTCATTCAGCATGCCAGATGAAAGGATTATGTCACATTCAAGAGCAACAAAGAGCTCTGTTTAAGTTTGTACCAGGCTGGGACTGTGGGGCAGCCGTTAAAGACCACCAAGGTTTTAAATAAAACCGGACACTTTTAAGTTTCCTCTAGCTCTCCTTGCAGTAAATGCACCCAATATGAAGGGAATGTCAGTATCTCCCAGGAGGAAGATCTCTAAGGCTTTAAAGAGGAAAACAAGTTTCATCTCTTTTTATATATGTAAGCCCCACATGTATATTTTAAATATATATCTATATATACACATATATTTTGTTTTATCAAATTTAAGGACATCACCATATTAATTTTGTTCCAGCTCAGACTTACTCAACGGCAACATGTTTTTAGCAAGGAAGAGCATTGGTCTAGGACCTTTTCTACCACATTCAAACAGCTAGCATCATTACTCTCCTAAAACTCTAACTCAGACCCAAAGGTACACATGTTCCAAATAAAATTGATGCTCTCTATTGTTGAATACTGCTCACCTCTGAAGAGAGTTATGAAGCCAGGTTAGAAAGACTCTATAAGCTACACTGTAAGTTCCTTGCACATGCATCTGCCTTAGTGCAGACATTTGTTTTTAACTCTCAAGTCTATGGAGGAGTATAGCTGTAGCCAGGCTGAAATAGTCCGAAATATCTTTGCCAAATACAGGTCACCAGAATCCCCTCCTCATGATGGCAGTTAATAATCCAAGGCCCAGACCAACGTCTACTGAAGTCAATGAGACATTTTTACTGGCCCATGAAATCCTAGTTATGAACTGTAAGGCAACAAGCCTTCTCAGTAAAATCACAACCCTGAAGAAATATAACTAAGCAGGATTTGACCCAAGCTGGTACACATGTACCATGGCCAGTAGTCCTTATACCAGGCTCCACGCTTCTAAGATTAGAATGGATGAAGTACTCATACCCTTTCTTTTTTCACTTGTCATCCTAAAATCTACTATGATTACAGGTAGCAGCTATATATCCTGAGAATTAAACATGACCTAGACAATAGACCATTATAACTCTTCCAACTCAAAGTTATGTAGTTTATGTTAAAAGGCTATTGAAAATCAACACTGATACTTATTTATGGAGAACTCCAGAGAGGCTCCAGATGATGCCCTCTTGTAATACTGGTTTTCTTAAGTGGTTCAGGAAACACTGCTGCTAGAACACAGGCTATTCAGCCACGAAGCTAAGCCAACAGCCTTTTTGTTGTCTATGTTAATGTCTATAATGGATTTGGGAGAATAAAGTAAAGATTAGAAAGACTTATTAGATAATGTATCAAGAGCAAAAAAAGCAAAACTACACAGAGATTTGTCTGTAGTTAAAAAAATGGTATGGATGTAAACACATTGCTTGAAAAGCCTGGAGAGACAGTCCAAAAGTGAGCAGCTCTGCTGGCACAGCACTTTAGTTAATACAGCAGTCCCTGCATAAAGTGTAAGAATAAGTTAGACCAACTGTACATTGAAATCTTTACTAGCAGTCCCTGCATAAACTTATTCTTATAAGTTAGACCAACTGTACATTGAAATCTTTACAAAAAGTCATACTCGGGGTTTGAACTTGTCAAACTCATTAACTGCTTAGACATTGGTTACCCGCTTTACTGACTTCTAAAGACAAAAGTGGTGGTTTTAATTAGTCCAAAACCACATAGAAATATTCAACAAAAAACTAATCAGAATTGTCACTCAATTTTTTATTTTTTTTTTTTACAGTTCACTAGCACTCAAAAGTCTATCCAACAACAAACGATAAGCTATGCTATGCTTTTATCCTGCATGAGAGGGATCTTTCTACCAGATATTGTCCCTTGTGGCTGTTGTCAATGATGAAAGGCAGAGCTCAGCCTTTCTAGGAATCGCTGCATACTTGAGAGCGCTCCAGATGCGTGGTCCCAGGCCAGCTTCTTAGCAGGCTTCTTAACATCTAGCTCTTACCTCAGCTGAATCCACCATGCAGCCTGCTTCCAGACTCTGCAAGGATTATCCATTCCTCAGCTCCTTTCATTTCTCACAGCCTGGGACAGCCCCATTCAGCAGGGACTGAACAGCCATGCTAGGTGTCTTCTCCACATGGGACTCATTGGTCCACAAGTCTGGGCTCAAGATATTTTCTTAGAGGAAACATTGCGTAAATCTCAAAAAATACAGTTTAGAGAGATACTCAGGAATGTGTCTATTTGTGAAACCACCAAGTAAAATCCAATACTGTGACTGACAACCTGACTACAAATACTTTTGAGAGTATGCTTTTTGAAAGTCCAAGTGTATTCAGCAGGTTTGGAAACTGTTGTTTTGTTTTTTGAGAACCTCAGTTTCCTATTTTTCTTCTGTCAGAAAACCCAAAATCAGAAAGAACACAGAAAGGAAAAACTGAGGGAGAAAGAACACAGAAAGGAAAAACTGAGGGCACAATAAAATTCAGCTGGACATTACCAGCCCTCTGGAAATGTTTAGCTCTGGGATTATTTTTTATCTTCTCTATTTTGACAATCCTCATGTGCCACAAAACTAACAAAAACTTGAAAAGCCTCTATCAAAGAAGGTAGCACAACACAGTTACTAGCATTCAAGTTTGGCTGAGGCAGCAGCTAGAATGTGTGCTCTTCTCTGCTGAATTTTCATTAATAATCCAAGTTGCTTAACACTTAACTCTGGAAGCCAAACTGCTTTTTATTTGCCATGCTCTGTAGTCCCTAAAATACTGTTATTAACATAGCCTAAAAGCCATTTCACCTTTATCTATTTAAGAGTTGACAAGATG
>NW_009259237.1:2856251-2882165 GCF_000687185.1 Egretta garzetta
AGACTTCACTACTCTATTGTACGCTGTACTTATCTACTTAACTCTCCAAAATCCCTTTCTTTTTAACAGAAGACAACAGCAGAAATTGCCAAAGAATATTTTAAGAACATCTAAATACAAGCACTTTGCCTGTAAGAATGTAAAGATAAAAATGAATGAATGAGGTAAAACTATCTTGTTACTTCACTAATCAATATAGACTCATGGCTTGGCTGCTTCAGCACTGACGCTGCAGATCTGCCAGTGCTTTTTGCTCCTCCAGAACCGCACCAGGTTCGATTGAAGGTCATGGTGTGGCTTGGGAAAATCTTATCTTCTCCTCCTTCAAGCAGCCTAAGCTCAAACCACTACCATCCTTGAGCCTGCAGGAATTCTGCATACATTACTGGACAGACAGTTAGAACCACCCCAGCAGATCAGATCACTGTGAATTGGACCAAAGGACATAACTTACTATTTCCACCAAATTCTCTTCAAGCAAAAGAATCAGAAAACATCTTCACCACACTCATAGCTCTAAGAGACAGTCTTTTTAGATCAATTAAGATGCAAATGTATTCTTTTAATATCATACCCACACAGTCTACATTAAGTGCACACCCAGTGGGAATACAATATGAATTTCATGTAATTTTCTTAAAATATTAGAATTTTCCCTTAAATACAGTAACTACCTTCTCAATAGCTCTTAAAATATATTCATAGCTGAATTTTGACTTTGAAAAATTATGATTACATAGTCAAATTAGCATTGCAAGTGTAAACATGGTATTTTATATGCATATATCAGCTTAACTACTTACACTGACTGAAGCATCCCCACACTGTATTTCCTCAGAGGCCTTCAAGAGGAACAAACTGGGCTGAGGATCAGAGATCTTGTTCCAGCTCACGGGTCTGACAAGTTTTTGCTTACTTTAGGCATGTTACTACCTTTCATTCTCTCTTGTAGTATGACAATACAGTTTCATCAGGGAGCCCAGCCATGCCTATTGCACTTTCCCAATTAGAATTTACTAGGTTGGACCTTCTCACTATTATAGCACTATTTATGAAAACACCCATTTCATCCTGGCTTGATATTATACAGAAGGATTTAAACTGATCCACTGGAGCTCAAGTGCCAGAAACCGACTCAAAAACTTCTTGTGCTTTTTATTGAACAGGATGTATGCCATGGCTGAAGGTAGGAAGAGCAGTACCGGGCCAGCCCAAGGACCTAGCTGGGTCACTCTCCACCTCCAATGTGGCTGTAAGGACATACCCAGGGCATAGCGAGACTTGGGCAGGCATGAGGTTAGTTCCTTGGCCCTTAGCCTCCAACTCTCATCACTGAAAGTGACTTCCTGAGCCTTATGTGGTTCTTATGCCATCTCATCTTCAAAATGTAGCCACAGTCCGTTCCCTCACATGCTATTCGTGACCTCCAATCATGCCCTCTTCAACCACTGCAGGGAAAAAAATAAATCTCCTTTTAAAGCTTCTTTACTAATTTTATCCTGTGTTAGACCAGAGACATGAGCAGTTATGCCACGGCGCAGTCATTTGCACAGTCTGTAAATTCTAAGGTAATAATTTTGGCATCCGGGTTGATGCCCCAGGAAGCAGCTGCTAAGTCGCACCATCAATTAGCAAACAGCATCCCCACCTAAGGGGCAGTTCCGAGAGCTCTTACAGGTGCAAGGACTCGCTGGAGCGAGGGAGGACCTGCAAAAACCGAGCCCCGAGGGCACCTCTGGGGAGGCCGGAGCCCGCCCGCCCGCGCCTTACCTCACAGCAGCCCCTGCTCTTGGTATGGCACCCAGAGGCATTGGTATCCAGAGCAAACGGCCATCCAGAGCCTGTTGTTTTTTCTCCCCATGGAAAGGGTGAAATGTTTCCAAAAGGAACATTTTTTTCTTTAAGTTTTTTTTATTTTTTTTTTTTTTCTTTTTAAAGCCTCGAGGACTGGGTCCAAAAAACCCTACTGGAGGAATATTGGTTCCTCACACAGAAGCAGCATCTTGATCTCTGTGGTGCTGTCCTGCTTTGTGCTTTGAGTTAAAGGGTGGTAGCAAAACCAGCTGATGCATTATCAGCAGGTGTGTTATATTTCACATCAGTAAACACTGCAATACCCAGGTCAGAGAATAACTAGAGTTAGAGAATACATATTGCTACCTTTCTTCTCCAAGAAAAGTTGCTGGGGTCTAATTTCCAAGAGAAGCACAGTCAAAAAAAACCGAAACAATAGCACTGAGACAAACCAATGGGCTTTACCATTCAAATCATGACAGGCTTCTACACAAAGATGTCCCACTTCACACCTGCCTCTACAGAAAGATGAAGTTGTGCTTTAGCACATGCCTTTACACAGCTGGACGAAAGGTTTAAAACCTCATATGAAAATATGATGCCTCCCTCTAGTGGGTTCTTTCTGTGACCATGTTTTATGTGGAGAAATTGCTTTATAACGTTGATCAAAAGCAAAGCATCCAAGCACTACATATACACTTAGTCTGAGTTTAACAACTCAAATCCATGCAGCCAGATTGTCAAACACCATGGAGTTGCTAGTGTGCCACCATCAGCAAGATCAAACTTTTGTTCCTGCCACTGAATCTGTGCAGCAAACGTGCATTCAGAGTTACAAGCTCAGACTTTGAAGCCAGAGTAGCATTTGTCACAAGGAGTTCAGGGTATGAGAACCACAGTTAACATCTCATTTCTCCTTTCAAAGCTTGTGTCTTACCTTTATTAAAGGTGTTACAGAACAATAGCCACAGCATGCCAGTCTGCTAGCAGAGAGGGGTTAACAGTGATAGAGAATGAAAGAGGATGCAAGCAACTTGCTTACAACTTGCTTACAAATATTTAAGTTTTTTTTTCTTGAAACAGTGATGCTGTGAGAGAGTGAGAGAAACTACCTCTGGAGGATCCCAAAAATACATTTCTTCTGCAAGTGATCCCAAGCTTATGCTTCACAAACTCCTGAAAACTGTTTGGAAAAATTAAGATACCACTGTCACTCCAGGAACTTTCTTCCTTTTTGGATAGCTGTCCACACAGGGCTTCCACAGCATATGGAGAAACCAAGAGATCTTTTACCACACATTATTAAACCTTCCTTTTCACAGTAGCATTGAAAAAAATTTGTATCTTGCTCAAACCAATCATGCAGCATGAACAACCTACATCTGTAGATTTGATTCTCTGAACACATTCTAGTTTCCAGCTTACAGTAGAACCAGTCCAAAAAGACAGAAGCTAGTTTACTTGGCTTCAGAGGACATTACACAGTGAGGCAAATGTTACTAGGTCTGCACTTTAAAGATACAGAGTGAAGAAGTTTTACTCATCCATAATACCTTTTATTGTCTAGTACCAGTATGTGATCACCTTTAAAGGAAGTTGAGGGGTAAGAACTGAGGAACATACCAGCTGCACTTTACAGATTAACAGCCACAAAAATAGAAAGCAACTATACAATCTCTGGATTTCACAAAACTAGTTCTCATTTGCAACACTTGACGCAACAAGATTAACTGCAACAAGTGAAGAAGCTACATCTGTAAAGTGCTTTTTGTTAGAAGTGGCTAAAAAAAGCACAACTACAACAGATTTGGGAATTCGGTGGTTAGATTGTCGATGTCCTCCAAAACTTTCATTTCAGGCTCTGTGTTTTTTGATGAAATTGATGAGCCCATTTGTTGAGCTATCATGAGATGTCACTGGAGCATCTGACTCCAGTTCAGGCTCAATTTTCTTGGCAAGTTGTTTTCCAAGTTCAACTCTGCATTTACAAAAGCAGAAGAAAGAAAAAAAACATTAGTGCTAACAACTTACAGCATTTACTATAAGCCACTGACATTAAAAATAGGTGCCAGTAAAGAATAACTTGACAGTGAACACTATTCATGAATATTCTTCCCTTCACATATTATTGACAAAGTTAATATTACTCAACTCTGTGCCATTCATGAACAACTGGAGTTCTCACAGCTGCTTAGCTGAACAGACAGCTCTCAAATTACAGGATGTCTAAGAGAAAGTTTTGGTTTAGAAATTAAGCAGAGTCTGTTCCCCTTTAGTACTTGTTTGTGTTATGCAGCCTGCCCCAATGCAGAATGCATTCAGCTTGCTACTGTTCACTGTTTAACATGACATCACTTAGAACATTTATTTGTAGCACCAAGACAATAAACAACAGCTGAGTTGCAGGCCTAGAAGCCTTCCCCAGCACTACAGCACACTATCCAGGAGTTACTGCCACAGACAGGGGAAGAATCTAGGATATTTCAACAGCTGCAAGAAACTAGGCTGGTTCTACAGCATCCCCACATTCCACAGTTAGTTTTGGATGCCATTCTAGATTTTGATGTGTTGCAGTAAAAGCTGTGCTTACTCCTATCCCACTCCTGATTTCAGAGTTTACAGCAGAAATCAGCTTTTATTAGACAGTCTTCCGTTTTCAGTTTCTACTATGATATTTTAAAGAACTTCCTGTAGTAGCATAACTCTAAGAAAGCATATGTGAAGACAGACCTATCCTTCAGCTTTTAAGAAGGGAGCTTAGTGTAAACTGCTATTCTAGGCATGTAGAGCAAACGTTCTCTTCCAAATAACCCCTCACAGCATAGGCAGGTTTCACCTGAAAAATCTTACTCATTTCCCAGCCCCTCTTTCTCCTACATAACTCTTCATACAGTATGCAGTACAGTTAGTATTACTACAGGTTAAAATAATCTGATTAGCTCCTGATTAAGTCTTCCATTTTTAAAAGTGACTAAGTGACAAACTCCTTATGAAGCTGCTGTTCTCCACATGGAGCTCTACCATGAACCTTAGTCACAGGTGCAACCACCATTAGACCTAGGGCTCCTGTATATGAAGACATCTGCCAAGAATGTTCTATCTCCAGTAAAAGAAAATTAAGAGATGGTCAGTCTTTCACTTAAGAGATACCATTCATGCTGCCTACTAAATGTTTCTAGAGGTAAAATAACTTTTTCCCCTTCTAGAAGTGAATTTATTTTCCCTTTTTTAATTCTCAGAGCATGTGTTCAGCCTGCTTGACTATTTTACTCATCGCTATTGCCTCTTTTCTACATTCATAGTATTTTTTTAAAAATCAAACTGAACAGAGGTCCTTAGCTAAAAGTATCTACAAAGTCATTATGCAAGGCTGAACAAGGATACATGACTTATCCCCAGAAAATATTTTTTTTTAAAAATTTTTAAATTTTTTTTTCATTTAAAACTATCCTATAATCATTTGCTCTAAGTATAAAGCTTATTTTTTCATTGTCTTTTCCCTACGTCATGACAGATTAAGAACTACCACAGTAAATAAGTATACAAGAAACAGATCAAAGAGACTTAACTTACCCCCACTGGTCATAACTGTTAATATCCCAGACAATTCCTTGAACAAATATCTTGTGCTCATACATGGCTATAAGCAGAAAAAACCACAGATTTATCAATAAACTTTATCAGAAAATCATAACAAGCATTCACAGGTGAGATCTATTTACTTACCAATGATGGCTCCTAGAGTGAATGGGTTCAGTTTTGTAAACATGATGGAGTTGGTTGGTCGATTTCCCTCAAAGACCTTTCAAAACAAGAGTTACATTGGTACCTACTATACTGTAAAACTCACATCAGAAACTGGTAGTTTGCATTTTCCTTATAGCCCACATTGGATTATTTATATTAGCAGCAAATAAAAAAAATCCTGAAAGCTTTAAAGGCTAACAACTTCAATGACAAAATTGTATAATTTTGATGTTTTATTACAAACACAATGGCAAAATGTTATCTCTAAGCACCATTAACTGGCTACTATGGGCTACAGGAAGAAGTAAAATACAAGTCAATATCCTAGAGGCAGTGATGAGATGGCTCATGTTTTCTGAAATGCCTCAAAAGGCTTCCAGATCAGCACAGCAGGAGTGCCATTCACAGACTACTCCACTAGACCTGAGAAGGTAGAACCTGTCAACACAACCTTCGCGGTTGTTAAGACAGTAGCACTTGACAGCCACCGGAGGGCACTGCCCCATTAGCGAACTCCATCAGGCAGAGCAACACAATGCCCTCACCACCACAGTACATCACTAGGGGAAAGCTGTCAAGTGGCAAAGCCTGGTTACCTTATGGGGAAGAAGCTTCTCCAGAGCATCTCCACTCAGTCCTGCTGCTTGAAGTTCCTTACGAGCTTCATCAGCAGTCTTTCCTTTCATCAAAGCCTCAGTCTGAGCAAGGAAGTTGGCCAAAAGGATCTAGCAGGTAGAAGTAAAAACGTCAACCCAAGCTATTGTTTCCTCTAGCTGGAATAGTGAGACCTAGAGTGCCTGAATCTAGACTGAGACCTAGTCTAGAGTTACAACTAGTTTTTAACACTATGGCAGTAAGTTATGCAGTAATTTTAAGCTGTATAATGCTTACTATTACTTTTTACCTCAGAGTGCCAGGCAACTTGATTACTATTTTAATAGTGCATGTATCCAAAGACAACCAGAACTGCTTTGCAGAATCCTGCCCCTGCTGAAACTGACTGCAAGCCTTGCAGCGAGAACAAAGGAGCCAGGATTTCACACACGCCTTTCACCTAGTATAGTCTACACTTCTATCCCATGCTGCACCATATGCATGGAAAACCAGGTGCAAAGATTGGTCAAAGGTAATCAACTAAGATGTACTTACTCTATATGAAGGAAAATCCTCACAGCATACCATATATTGATCCCTACCAATACAGTAGAAGTTTTTAGTTTCCTGTTCCCTGTCTAATGTTAGCTTGCAAATTCATGTGTGGTTTTGTCCTATCCATGACATTGAAGATAAACTCTTACTATATCTGCAGTTGAATGAAAGCTTTTCTCCCCTTCTTTTGCAAAGTCATCTTCTAAAACTTTCACCTGTACTTGGTGTTACTTGACAAAAAGTTACTGTTACGCAATTTAAATAGCACTTGTAATCTGAAATCATGACAAGATTGAAATTTAGTGAGGAAACATGCTTTTCCTGAAATATGCAGTAAGTAGTAGACCTGGCCATGTTTCCACCTATGGAACTTAAAATTGTTAAGACATTGTTCACTGGAAATCCTTAGTTGGATGATACATTAAACTAAAAAGATTGGACTGGTTAAGAGTATCTATGCATAGAAGGCTATCGCCCTAGCTGTGATAGTATAACTAAATTTTTGTCGTAGAGTTTAAGACTTGAAACAGCATCACTAAGGAAGTTTTCATCAGCTCTGAGAATTTGCTTCTTACTACTCTGCAAGAATTGCACTCCTTACAATTCCTACAAGGAATTTTCTCTCCAAATACTTAATTACTCAAGTCTTTCCAGCCTCCATAGGCTAATAGGCCACACCACTGATCTGCTTCAAGAACTGTGGCTGCAATCTCTTCAAGAACAAAAATACCACTATTACATATAATATGTAGTTACAATTTAGCTTTTTTCAAACCCATCATGAATGTTCATAGAACCTATGTATATAGTTTCAAAGGGACATTTAGAAATCTTGCACACTGCAATAGTGAATAAGCTTCAATGCCTTCAGTCACAAGAAAATATGGGTGCCCTGACAAAGAACTTATTACCTTGTGATGCAAGCCATTTCTGACTGGATGCTGGGTCTGGACTGGGATCAGAAAGTCACAGGGAATCATGCGAGTTCCTGTAAGAAAAGCCATGTTAATAACCCTGCAACAGGAAAGTCTTAGAAAATCTTCAATTCTCACCCCATTTTCAGAGTTACTGGAAGACTCAGCCACTTCAAGAAGCTTTTATAAAAAGCTTTTTTTATTAACAGCAGTGGGAAGTAACAATACAGCTCAGTAGTTTCAGCTTCAGTTGTTGCTCCTTACTGTAGAATTGAAACCTGCATCTTTCAGCCTTCTAAAGCCACTAATTAAGAGCACCATAGCAATGTGATGCTAGATTAGATAAGAGCCCAACCTCTAAACCAGTGTCAATTCTTCCGACTCTTCCAGCTTTGTAGCCATTCGGAGTTTAATTCCAAAACAAGGTATTGAATAGTTTCAAGTTTACCTTGATGGATAAGCTGGTAGAAAGCATGCTGCCCATTGGTGCCAGGCTCTCCCCACACAATAGGGCCAGTACTGTAGTCCACACGAGAGCCCTTCTTGGTAATGTATTTACCATTAGATTCCATATCACCCTAAAAGAAGGGAAGAGCAAGAAAGGTGATACTGCAGAATCACATAGCATCAGTACAAGTTTCCACACATACTTCAACTATAATGAGTGCTGCTCATTTATGGGAATTCCGTAAGTATCAGGGATATAGGTGCTTAATTTATGGACACCAAGATAATGGAGGTCTGAGAAAAAGAATCTCTAAATTAGCTGAGCAGATAAGCTCATCTCAATCTTGGCACCAGTCTCTTCCGGCCCTTGATTGCAATTTTAACCTAGAAACATGCATTCAGGTTCTAGAACCAGGACAGAAGCATATCTACATATTTGCTTCTTGACACCTTTACTCTGCCTGAGTCTTACCTGCTGGAAGTAGGCAGCAAAGCGGTGCATGTATTGGTCATAGGGCAGAAGGGCATGGGTTTCACATCCATAGCAGTTTATGTACCATACACCTAGCATGGCCAACAGAACAGGCATGTTCTTCTCCAGTGGGGCAGTGTGGAAGTGATTATCCTATGTGACACAAAGGAAAAGAATTACACTTTTGATAAAGCAACCGTCACCCTTCCCAACTCTTAAAATTGTTTTTGTTGTTGTTTTGATACAGTGAAAGCTTCCCAAGCACAGTCTTTTTAGAAGCATTGAGAGGACATGGGGAGATAAACTTTAGTAACCGAACTGCCTTCAGTTATCTAACAACTCTCAAGAGGAGCAAATCTGAAATAGGCGTCCCACACTCACCATCCAGTGGGCTCCTGCAAGCAGGCTCTCAAAGTTGTCAAAACCTAACAAGAGAAAAAGTCAATTTGTATTTATATTACAACTCAAACTTGATTTTTCTGGTAGAGACAATCATAAAACAGTTAAGATTCCTTGCATGCAGCAAGGCTCCCAACTACTAATTGAGTTTAAAGTTGCACTTTGACGTCTCCTGAAATTTGCATCCCATAAGCCAGATATATTTAGTTATGATTAAAGCCTGGACTTCAGAGCAAGTCCAACTTCATTAAATGTACTTCAAAAGCCTTTGCCCAAAATCCCCACTCAGGCAGAATGAGGAATTGGAAGGAAAACAGAGGCATTAAGACCAGGCTCTGTATTAGAGGCTACAGTTTTCAGCAAGTTTGAACACTTAGTCACTTCGCCGCAGTGGGATAGATATCCTCAAAAAAAAAAGAGGGCAAGGCTAGTACAGCAGGGATTTCTGTGTTAGTCTGAGGAGAAACAACTGTACTAAGATCTTCTCAAATGGAAAGGTTCCCCCCTACTTCCCCATTCTCTCAACAGTTCACCTGATTTTTATTTGCTCTATAATTGGGTATTTAAATCGCCATTCATTTTCACTAATGAGTAGTTTAACTAATACCATCCTTTCCTGCAAAGCCAGAAATCCCGATTTTTACACGGAAAAACTTGAGATCATGGTGAAGTGTTTGACAATCAGGGCAGCAGCAGCTCTACCTATGGTCAGAAGCCAGCTTTGAGAGATGAAGGATATAAGAGCAAGAAGTGCAGATAGACTGGCGTGTCAGCAGTCAGCACCAAATCTGTCTGACAGCAGAGATGAACAGTTTATTGCAGACAAAATAGTAAGTGCCTGACTGAAGTTTATTTTGCTGATCAGATAGGTTTTTCTACACATGACAACTCCTATTCATATCATTCCAAGAACACCAAACCCAATGTTTTTCTTCGAACCTCAGAGCAAGGGAATGCCAGCTGTTATTTAGAAAAATAAACTACATTATGGTTTTAGACTAAGTATCTGAAAGAAGTGATGATGGAACAAATACAAGGCTGCTGAACAGCCTGCTCACCAAGGAAGAGCAGTTCTTAGACCTCTTTGACATTCACTGTGTACTCTCCACCTGCATTTGAGATCTGTATCAGCAATGTCAATACAATACGAGTAGGTAGGGATCAATTTAGAGGGTCTATGTTTGCTTCACAATCAACTGCAGATAGAAACAGCATTCCTGTATCATCAGGCCCTATAGCCTAGAAGAACAAATACTGGGAACAAGAGGAAGCGGAGAAGGAAATAGTTAACAATGCTAAACAGAACTCATATGCAGAACTGGAGACAGGATTTTGATGTTTAGTGGGTATGCACTCACAGAAACTAAACACCCTACTCTTAAGTTTAGGAATATCAGTTGCAAAGTCTAATTTTCGACATTGACGTGGCTTTACATAAGTCAGGCACTTTGGGCTATACAGATGACTAAAGAGATTCAATTTGACTATTTATACCTAAGAATGGGTAACTTCCAAAACTGCATTTACAGTACTAAAGTTTCAGTGTTTCCACTGCATTACAGATCAGTTTCTAGCAAAAACATCCAACTACTCAGTAGGTTGGGTAAAATAATACTTGCCACAAATCTGATCCATAATCCACAATTGTTAATGCATTCCACAGTTATTTTCCTGAAGCAAACAGATTAATTCTTGACATTGTTACATCATAGGAATACCTACCAATGTGCAGGGCGATGGAGAGACCAATGGCAGACCACAAAGAGTAGCGGCCACCAACCCACTGAAAACAAGAGATTGGTTTAGTCAGGGAGACATGCAAGGCTTTTAAATTCAAGCTTATTTAAACTATTACAAAATAGCAGCATGTGTTTAGACTATTTTCAGCAAAATAAGTATTATTGCTGGTGATAATTCACTACATGTTATATGGTATGATCAAGGGAACCTGCACATTACAGTAATGAATCCTTAAGTATGTGTTTTTTGAGACTTTAAAGTTATCTCACTTGTTCAATTTATATAACATCTGTTGAAGCAGATCCCTTGCTTCCAGTTCACTCCCAAATGCTAGATTTGCAGCTTTTATTAACTGCTTTCCCAATATTACTCCTCTGTAGGTAAAGCCTGCTTCAGCAAGATCATGATGCTATCTAGGGGAAGGTAATGCTCTAGATAATTTCTAAACAGCAGCTTTAAAAGTTTAGTTTGTCAGGCACATAGTCAGACATAAACCAACCTGTTTCTGATTAAGTATAAGGGCGAAGACTAAGGGCAGTATACTTAAAATATGTACCTGCTATAAAATATCAAATCAGGTTCCTGTTTCTGATGTTTGACCTTTACAGGCCTAGATTATATACAGTAGACCCCAACAGTCAAATGTCACAGCTTATAATAACTACTTACACTGAGGAATAAGCTAAGACTTGTATCTCCTGTTACCCAACAGCTGATTAGACAGCCAAGAATACAGAAGCTCCTCTTCAGACCTTTGACTGCAGGATTTTAATGGAATGGCCAAGACTGTTTTGCTTGCCTGACATGTTCCCAGTTTGCCTTTAGTTACAAGTTTTCAGATATTTCAGTACAGAGAATACAACTATAATATAGGGGATTTGGCAGTTTCCCCGATATCTAGTTAACATTTTCTGAAGCAAGTTAGATTATGCTAACCGTTAACATCTACCACACAACATTAGACATTTACTTACATCCCAAAACTCAAACATGTTGTCTGGGTCAATTCCAAAGTCCTTAACTTTAGGCTAGAATAAAAAGAGCATGTAAGAACACCATAAGTAAAACCAACATTCTTAAAAAGCTGTATGTCTAGCAAATAAAAAAACACAAGTTGCATACCTAATCAGGATACACAATTTCCCAATTACATCCTCAATTTTAAAAATGCAGAGCACTCATCAGAAAAAGTATACCTTCACTTCCAGAGATCAATATGACCATTCTCAAATAGTAGTTTCAAAATCTATTACATACTCTTCCTTTCAAGAAGGCGGCTAACTACTGGTATTCAAGTAATGGTGTCTTAAAAGATAGCCTCATTTTTAAAATCCATTAAGGAAGCCTATCTTAAAGGTACATAGAAAAAAAAAAAGATTTGTTATACTTACACCATTGGTAGACAAGGCAACAAAATGTTTGGCCACAGCTGAAGGCTTAATAAAAATAAACAGATTGTTAGAACAAGAATGCTAATTATTTTGATTTCTGGTCACAAAGCAGATCTGCTACCATTTACACTTAAACAAAATACTGTTGACTATCACCAATTATTTGTGTGTTATCAACTTGAAATCATCTTATTCACATTCAATGTGGGATTTGGCAGCATGCTTGTCTGAAGATAATATTCTGATAATATTCTCATGAAATCCCTCTGGAAGCAGTCACTACTTAGAGCAGCACATTATTTCCTTAAGTATATGTTATCAGTTTGGGACATCACTAACACCAATTTGGAGCAGATGGAATTTGTTGTACATGTGCTACCCTTCCGGCTAGAGTCAAAAGACTAAGACAACTGGAATTACTAATAAATCTCAAGCTCCAGATTTAGACTTTGGTCTTTCAGCAAGTGTTCTGGTGAACAAAGATGAGTTGTCTGCCACAATAGTATAATGAGGAATTTGAAAGCCCACCTTTCAAACTAAGTACAGCTACCCTGACTGGAACAGGTTAAAGACCATCTTAACCTGAGCAGGCAGTATCTGCTTTTTTCTTTTAAAGGTTAGAAATAGGAGAGAACAAGCCAAATACAAGGTTTCTATTGATAGCACAGCCATCTGTCATAGAAATGCCAGTGTATGACTCTGACCATAGCTTCATTTCCAGTTTTTAAAGATTTTCCAAGAGTTGGAAAGTAATACCACATAAGCACCATATTCCTGGATTTCCACATCAGTGGTTCCACCAAATTATTAGCCAGCTCAAAGGTAAATGCTACACTATTACTTAACAGGCAGGACTTTGGGGAACAATGCATGACAGCTATTTCTAATGAAAATCGAGTGGGTTTATCACTTTGACCAGGCATAACAGCCTGTCACTAACTATGAAGCACTGAAGTGTTGTGCATACAGCATTTGCTGAGCTATACAGCTTATGTTTGGGCAGCTATTGGCTCTGCTCCAAAACACACAGAATGACCAGGGAGAAACCACACAAAGAGTTACTGCATTCTGTTACGTAACCTAAATGTATTAGACTTACATCATTAGCAGCATGTAAGAACCACTCTTTAGCCGTTTCTGCATTGGTGATAGTTTCTTGGGTGGTGAAAGTCTGCACATCATAAAACAAACAAGTATGTAAAACACTGTACTTCATTGAAACAAGTTCAGGCTGCTAAAACATCATATGTTCCAGGTAATCAGAGCAGAGTGATTTTAGATGTTCATAAAACAGCTGCTGCCAGATTTCAGCAAAAAAGCAAGTTTATCAATCCAGTGAAGATCAGTGTTGCTAGATTTACCTATCTAGTTTTAAACTAGCATATATTTGGAACTGGAACAATTATTTCCCATTTCCTGCCTTCCCTCCCCCAAACTGTTATGCAAAACCTTGAGACTAAAATTTTCTACTTTAGTCTTTCACTAAACATGAAGTTTCACCATTCAACAAAAAAGGAACTAATTGAGCATCAAAACAGGATGACCTAGCTACGCTGGATTGTCCTCTTGTTCAATTCCTACTTTTTCATGTAGGAACACTCATTTCTGCTAAGACTCTTGCCATAATTTTGTTTTGCTGATTAGAGGAAAACATTTTCCTGCTTCATGAAGTGTGCATACAAGTTCAGTCATGCAGTTTTCCAAATATCTACAACCATTCTGATTTACTCAACCATCAAAATTTAGCTTTAAGGGTGAACGCTAGATTCAACCTGCTCTCATCCATCTCCAGAAATATTTCATTATGAAACACAAGCCTGTTATGGAAAACAAAAAAATGCCATTCATCCTCTTCCAAATATATCCAATTATCTAACTACAGTCTGGCAAACAGAAATTGAAGTGTTACTCTTTCAATCTGGCAGTCTTCTAAGCCTTTGAACCGTGATCCTTGAACTCAATTATTCAAAGTGACCATTAGTATTACTTTGTGAAGTTTCCTTGTTACACTGTAAAGCTGTTGCTCAGCTGTAGTATTGCCAAGATAAGATAATGAGCACCACACCATAGAGCATGGCCAGCATTACACACATGTTCATTTGTTGCACCCTGTCTTCAACAGTAAAAAGGTTCTACTGTGCCTTACAAATGAAGGTGACCCAATTTACATAATTGTGAAGTTTGTCTTCACCAGTTTCCTCTGCTAAGACAGAAGCATTCCTCAAAGGAAGATGGCAGCTAGCAATTATGTTTACAGAATAAGTTACTAGCAAGGCAAGACTTAAAAAAAGGCAACTATTGAGTCTGTATTCAGCAGTAAGTGTCATCTTATAAACTACCAGCAGACTATCTTTACTACTCAGCATTTAAGTTACTTAGATGAAGATATTTTGTTACTATCCTGAAACAGAATGGAGATTCCCAACCTACATGCAATTCACTAAAACAAAATATGCAAAAACCAGAACACTGTTAACAAGTAACATTGTACTTAATATAAAAGTCCAAAAGTAACCTTAAGTGAAAGTAAGGAATGAGACAAGATCTTGAATTTCAATGAAATAACTACCTAGAATCCTACATTCCACCCACAGAGAAGTACAGTAAAATAAACTTCTGCGAATAAAGTTTAAACTTGTGTTGACTGAGAAATACACCCTAGACAACATGAAATTGCTCATTTGTCTTACTTGTTTAGGTTAAGTAATTTTCACCACTTCACTTCTGGATCCCTAAGTATTTCAGTAGCAACACAAGTTGTACTGTAAGTTTAGAATGAATCACAACAGGCCTGTTTAGAAACAGTCCACACTAGAAGTCCCTGATCTAGATCTTCTTGTGGACAAATCTCTATTCTGACTGAATCCTTTACAGTTAAAGGAAATCACACTCCAGTGCTTGTATTAAACATACCTTTGATGCAATGATGAAGAGCGTAGTGTCTGGTTTAAGCTCAGCCAGGGTTTTAGCTATATGAGTACCATCAATGTTGGATACAAACCAAACACGAGGGCCTCCCTTGGAATATGGTTTCAGGGCTTCAGTTACCATCAGAGGGCCCTGGAAAGAAGCAACAATTAGATTTTATCTTCGTTGCAAGCATGTACACACAAAAAGATGTATGGAAGTAAGGAGCTTACCAAGTCGGAGCCACCAATCCCAATATTGACCACATCAGTGATTGCCTTTCCAGTGTAGCCTTTCCATTCACCACTACGGACTCTCTGTGGCAAAAAAAAAAATATTACAATGACTATTTTATACTTCTAAAGTTAGTGATTCTAACACTGGAAATAGGCTGTGTTTTCAGGCATTGTTGTAGAAAATCTCCAAAGACTACTTTCAAGCTTCTAGACTTTAAAGCCTACACTCAAAACTACCTTCTTAGCTAGACATTTGGTTATGTCCAAGATGACACTTCATTAAATGTTAGACGTCTAATGTACATATTTAAAAACACATTGCAAGATCTAACTGTCCTTCTGTGTGGACTGCTATAGTATTTATAGTGTGTTGGCAAAGGCAAGAGAAATCAAGCTAAAAATGAAAAAGTCTTGTACATTAAACTATTTGAAACAAGTATTTGAACCTGAGTGGGTTCTTTTAAGTATTTTTAATCAGAAGCAATTTAGCTAACTAAACTGGAAGATGTTAAAATAGAAATAAAGCAAAGGAGATAGAGATTTATTGGCAAACCAAACATTCAAGAAGCTTTTATACTGCACCAATGGAGATTTATTTCTGGGCTTCACCTTAACAGCACATAATACAGGTTTCTGCTTTATTCTTGGTGGTTTAACAGTTACCAAGTGGTGACAAATAAAGTTACAATTGTTAAGAAATATCAAAACACTACACTGAATTGTTGCAATACCTATGCATTAAATTTGTTCCAATCACAAAAGGAATCTTTCTATTATCATGCATGCTTCTACATACATTCCTCAATTCTAAAGCAGTTTTTCTAAAACAAATCACCTGGTTATGCTGATAGTTGCTGTTCTTCCCTACAGATGTTTAAATTAAATATTTCTGGTTTTCCAAACAGAAAATCCATTTTAGTATACACCATTCCTGTAGCCTGTACATGATGTTGTCATGGTTTTAAAATCCCATCTGCCTAAGTGAGTCAACTGAAACAAGCATCTTTGCAAAATGAAACCCATGTTATGCAGTTCCTTTCGGAAGATTATCAGAGAAGTTACATCTGCATGGAAAGTGATGCTCACAGGCTCTGATGATTGAAACCACCTAGCAATAAAGGGGGTGGCACCAGTGAAAACTCTTGTTTTGCACTACCAAAATCTTAAACAGCTACAGTAGAAACTCTACAGTACAAAACAGACCATAGAACTTCTGTGGCCATTCAGCTCTTACATTATCTGAAGAAACTACCAAATTCAGACCAATTAGTGTCAGTTATTGTGGTTTTGGCATTTATCCATTAATAACTGGACATAATCCAGACTCATTTTGTAGAGGTTAACAAGTATGAGTTAGCAGTGATACTGGGTTCTACCACCTCGATAAGACTCACAATAGCAACCAAGCAGGTCTAGCTCCTCACAGCTGTGTTTAAAATGCACTAAAACTATTCAGTGAGCTTCTACCAATTAGTTTTATCACACGTAAATTTGACTTTGTTAGAGTTCTTCAGAGCATTTCCTCAACTGATCTGACAGATGCCTACATTTAAGGTGTACAGAATCAAAGAACCATTAGTGATATTTGAAAATAATAGTTAACTGCTGTATTTGACTAGGGAACAAAAAACTTTCATGCTGCTAAAGCTGCAAGCAGAATAGAATCATAAAGGCATCTGACCCAAAACTAGAAGATCTTTAAGAAACTATTTAAGTAGAGCATAATCAAATTGCAAGTGAGCTGGGAGCTTCTACCTCACTCCTGATTTTACACAAGTTTTAAGAGGCAATTTCTACTGTATAGAGTCAAGCAGTTAAAAAAATTAACAAGAAGAAATAAGGCAATATTTGAATGGTACTTAATGATTTACAAAGCTTCTGAAGTAAATGAAAGATGATTGCTAAAAAACCAAGATCTAGTGAGCCTATTTAAAGAAAAACACAACTGGAACAGAGAGAAGTGAATCATCATAAAAATAGCTCCAAAGCCATGCTTGAGCCAGAATTATTATAAATCTCAAACAAGGGCACAATGAATCCATGTGAACCAATGTACAATCAATGCTTCACAATACATATGTAAGAACCTGGCTGGTTATAGAACAAATATATGAAGAATAAGCTATGGTGGTACTTTATACCTGGCAGAAGTGTTTCATTTTGTCCAACACTTTGTTTACTTCTGGAACAACATCCTTCCCATCTACAAGTATTGGCACATTGGAACGATTTCTCAGAGCAATATGAAGCACAGCTCGGTTCTGAAACAAGAAGGGATAAAAATCGATGAAGCTATTTCCAAATTATACACAGGGCCTCAGGTGCCTCATCCAGAAGATAGTATAATCTTCAAGACTTAAAATCCTTTAGATTAACTGGAATTAGTAGAGTAGTAGTTTGTGTGCATATGTACACACACACTCATCACCAGTTATCTAAATCACCCTTTCACCTCACAGAATCAGTGCAGAGGACTTACAAAAGCATCTAATATTCAAAATAAACAAATAGCTTATTTGTTTACTTTGAAAAGAAAGCTCAAAATCCCTTGAAAAGCATTTAATGATCAAGATTCAGCATTCAGCAATATTCAGCACTTGGTGATCTTAATTATTCTGGCATGCTTCAGGTATACAAGGATGAAGCTGTTACCTATTAATGACAATACTGAAAATCAATTATAACAAGCAGCCCAAGTTACTTTCTCTGTCATTTTCTCAATTATCCTGCACAGTCCATTTCACATAGGAAGTGACAAATATGTGTTTAAACATTTGACAAAAAAGGAATGCAATAGCTACATTATTCTTCTCACTGCCCCCAAGTAAAAATTCCCTGAATATTTGCACACCAGATATGTAGGTGGTAGTTGTGTTATGAGAAAAGTCTGTTAGCATGCATCACATTATATTAATTCTCCAGTTATACACAAATCAAAGCATTGAAATCTGGCCTGTGATTTGCCTGTTCAGGAGCTTAACAGCTTTAATCTAGAATGAAGGAGTTAGTCAATACTAATGAACAAATTAAAAAATTAGTCTGCTCTACCTCATCATTCCTCACTACAATGAGAGGCATTGTAAGACAAAGACAACACAGACAATATGAACTGCCAAGTTATGATTTAAATACCAAATGCTAATTCAAAAATCATTGAGTTTGTAGTTACTGACTGGGAATACGAAAAAGCTCTTTCAGTTGCTAATTATCGAAGTGTACCCACTTAAATTTGGGGTGAACAGAGGCCTTTTTTTTTTGCAACACTCAGCCATGGAATGGTACTATTTGGTAAATACTGCTCACAGGCTTGAAGGAAGTTT
Source organism: Egretta garzetta (assembly GCF_000687185.1). NCBI lineage: Eukaryota > Metazoa > Chordata > Aves > Pelecaniformes > Ardeidae > Egretta > Egretta garzetta. The sequence continues at coordinate 2,874,768 of NW_009259237.1, forward strand.
TGTCTTGATCAAGAGAAGCAATCATATTTGACCTGAAGTCTACTGTTAAACAGAATTATTTTCTAAATATCAGGTGGGCTATGAAAATTGTCCCCATAATGAGCAGCCAGATACGAGTTACCTTGTAATGCACTGTCTTTGTGCCATATCAAGCTGCAAGTTTTAACTCATCTGGGACAAACACCTGGCAATGACACACTTGGGTGCACTATAAATAATTTCCACATAAGTACACGCCATCCAGCCAATGCCTGCAGCACCAAATACAGACAAGTCTTAAGTATTTAAGACAAACAGCTAAAAAATGTTCTAAATCAGAACAAGAGTAGTAGACAAGTCAGTTCTCGCAATTAAACATCTCCCTTCTGTCTTATTGCTTCAGGTTTACTCAGTCATTCTGTTTGACAGCATCCTGTTTTTAAGGTCTCATGACAATTTCACATTGTCCACACACTCATAGTCCAGAGCCAAGCCAACTTGATTTGATACTCTAACCAACAGAAAAAAGTTAAGCCAAATCTAATTCCAAGTCATCTTCTGACTGTAAATGAGAAATAGCCTGATAATGAAAAAGATGTTTCTAGACTCATCATACAGGTAATTGCACATGAAGTTGTCATATCAAGACAGTAGCAAAATAGGGAGCTAGCCACAGAAGCCAAACACATCCCAGTTTAATACTGTGTTTAAATGCTTGCTGTGAGAATTGCATCCTTCTGAGAAGACTGCGGCTGCTACATTTGCTCTCACATAGACAATGAGAGTAACTCCATAATATATGGTCAGAGATGGGCTAACCCTGTAATAATTTGTGTCACATGAGGCTAGGGAGAAGCAGTATCTGGGAAAACAATTCTCCAGGTAGACTTAGAGACTTCTCACCCTCTTTTCCCCGTTTCCTTTTTTCAGTAGCTAGAATTACATCTGTGAATTGAACACATTAACACAGAAGAGGAACCATTTCTCCAGTGAAGCTTTATCTGTTTCTTTGTGCACTTTTACATGTATGTAGCATTCAACAAACAATACAATGTCCAACTGCTACGTTATTTTAAGCAAAAAGCTTATGCAACAGCTAAATCAGTAAATAACAAAGTCAAAGGAAATACTGATTCCTGTGAATTTACCTCAAACATACTAAAAAGTCTAATATTTAAGGCAGACTAATAAGTCACACTATACTGTTCAGTTTCATCCTCTTTTTAATTTCAGAAAAAAGGTACAGTTGCTTTCCTGTATGTTTTAGCAAAGATTTAACAACCTTCATATCTACAAAAAGAGGAAGATGTTCATCCTCTTACTGAAATAGGTGGCTAATTTCCCAAGATTGCTTTTAGCCTCTACTGTTAAACATACTCAAAGATAAGTAGCACCAACAACCCAAAGCATAAAGTCTTACAGAATCCTCACAAAAGCTTTGTAGGCAGTTTACTAAGTCTTAAGAACACTGACATTAGGCAAAAGCATGTAAGGGATACCTGGAATGCAACACTCTGCTCCATGCCCTTTGCCAGATCCAACTCATCTTTCTCTCTACAAAACAGGCAAGAGAAGGCAAGAAAAAAATATACTACCAAAATCTAAAACACTACATGCGTCTTGAATGTAGGTTCGAATAGCTCTATTCACACACACTTTCTTCTGTCTTTTTGTCAGAGCTGTAAAAATTTCTCATGTCAGTAGCACAGCAAACATTACAACCCCTCAGCATTTCAGAGTAGCAATTAGAGTAAGTTTTTTCCAGACTCCTCTTACACAGATGCATGAACATCCATATAGGCACAACTGAGGGGAAAGAATCATGAACAGAAATAGCCTTACCTCAGTGAAGTTGATCTTCTCTCCACTGAACATGCGCTCTCTGGCACTTTCCACACCCCTTGACTTTGCCTGAGAAACATAAAAATAGATTCCTTTTAAAAATAGCAGGAAGTCAACATGCACTAAAAAGGTCCAGCTACATTAAAGAGTGTGAACATTTACCACATACAAGAGTGAAAGAAAAATTATATTAGATTAAAAGACCAGCTAGATTTTAGCTTAAAAATTGATTCTCCTATTTTAAAGCAAGTATTTTTATGCAGGGTGTTTATTCCTTTAAGAGGTTACACAGTAACATATGTGAATGACCATGATGCAGTGAATCCATCTTACTCAGTTTCATCTTGTCATACTGCTAATGAATGGATTCATTAATGATTCTTTGTACCAGCTTAGAATTTCTTTTTTTTTTTAAACTGAAGAATAGCAAAAGTAATTTTGCTATGGCTATTTTTGCCAATTCTTCCCTTTTTAAAAAATCTGTGTCCTATCTGGTCTAAGCCTTTGGCTGAACCAATAGTTAAGGAAGGCTTGTAAATATAGACACCATACTAAATTGAAGTTAATGACACAAACCTCTTTCAACTGCAAATAAATCTCAAACTAAGACTGCATGACACATGAAGTATTGTTTCAGTTGCAGGTAGAGAAGACATCACCTTCTCTTACAACAAATAAATCTTATTTTACTGCAGACCACAATAACAGTGCCATATTCCAGCCAGTCTGTTACACAAACAAAAATCTTCTCAGTGAGCACAAGAAACAGATCTGCGCATTGAAAAATGGCCTTGTACCTTGGGGTAAAGAACAATGCAAGACTTTGAACAGTGCCAAGATTTGTAAACAGGCACCTTTTGACTTTGATGGTCTCTCAAATTCAGAGGTAAATGTATATAAGCAATGCTAGAATAATTAGTTGCAGGTAAAAGTTAACTTTTTTAAAAGACGACCTATTTTTTAATTCAACATTTTAGAGTTACCAGTTCCATCAGCATTTTCATCACTTCTTCAGTAACAAGGTTCTTTGAATAATCCAGTAAGATATCCCCATGATCAGTATTCACAGTCAAGCTGTCAAAACAAACAGGTTGTTTAATTGCACCTTCCTGCAAAGTGACTGTTTTAAGCAAGACAATGATAACTCCTCTATAGGTTACAAAATAATCGGAATACTAATTATACCAAGTTAGTAAAGATGACCTGAGGGACCAATTTGCCCCACAAGTTTACAAAATTACTTACTAGTGTGTCAGTTTAATTGAAGATCATGTTTTTCAACAAGCTAAACTATAACGCCCACTTCCTGCTTGTTAAAGTCCAAATACAAGGAAGTATATCTAACGCAGTTGGACAATCACATTCTGTTTTCACTAAGCCACTAGCATTCACTAGCAATAATTAGCTTTTCCTATATATCACAGGCAACAAGCTTAACATTCTTTTGCTGCTAAAAAATTAAACTCTCTTTCTATAGGACCTTTCAACAAATACAGTCATTCCTCTATATGGAGACTTCAACAAGCCCAACTAAAAAAAAAATCTATAAAGGTTCATGTACAGAAGCATTCTGTCAGCTACTATGCAGAATTAAGTCCCATTTGTGCATGCTGTAGTCTCACTGTCTTCACTGACTCAGTGGAAGTCACCAAATTATTTAACTAATCCTCATCTGAAAGCTATAACCTAACACTTTTAGGTTTACATGAGCACTTTTAGGTTTACATCTGAGATGAAACACAAATGTTAGTCCAACAGAAATCAAGTAAGCCCATTTGCATTTACTAGACTTCTATCTATACAAGATGTTCTACAGTCCCTCTAGTCCTTTACAGCAGTTTTCTACCCATTTCTTTGCACTCATTACAGCCAAATATACACATTTACTCTAAACTGAAGAATAAAAGTTCTGTAAGTAATTCAGTAGGACTTCTATAAAAGCACAGAAGGCCTTTTATATCTTACTCTCACTTTTGCTTCACTTGTGCAAGCCACAGGAAATTGCATGCACCTAAATTCTCAATGTCTGTGTTGTTCACTATCTCCCCTGCTTTTTCTTTCCCAATACTTGAGCGCAGAAATATGCAATATTATTTTAGTGACCACACAAGCCAGAGACTTCACAGGGACAAACCATGGCATAACTGCTATTCCAAACAGATAAAACATGAGAGAGCAGACAAGATTCTGCAAAGAACGGAGCTGAACTTGTAATAACAGTAATAATCAGCATGGCCTAGACATTTGGGCAGTTTCATTGACTTGAAGGAAAACACATTAACATGTCCTTTTTTCCTTAAAATACAAGAGACACTAAATAAGGAAGGTGTCTTCAAGCACAATCTCAGAAGAGTGTTTCTCTTATAGGTGAGAACACAAGGCAAGTAGAGAAAATCAGTATCAATATGTTAATCACCCTTCTCTTCAGGGGGCTGCGAACAGTGATCCTGAAACCCTGGCAATCCAGCGCAAGGATACCTGGAATATGGCTAGCTAAGGGAAGGACGATTACCTCTCACCTGCCAAATTTTCTGTTTATTGATACAGTACAGGAATAAAATAAAAAAATAAAATCCTGCAAGTCTACCTGAGATTTGATGCAATTTATTTACAGACAGATCTCAGATTTGAACACATTTTACTAATGATACAGCAAGGCCATTAGCATACTAATGCTTCTTCATTTTAGACCAGAACTCAAAACTCTCACCTACACTTTAATATAGAAAGATAGTCTTTCCTAGTGTTCTACTTCATGAACACAAAAGCCTTGCAATCTTTTCTTTACATTTACCTGACATATGCCTTACTTCTACAATTCATTGTTATTTTATTTTACTTATATGAATAAAAATCAATCTCACTAGATCTAGGGGACAAAGTATCCCACGAAATTCTGTCTAGATTCAAATCACTACTCATTTGAAAAAACTGCAGAAAGATGGCATCCAAAGACTTTTAATGGAAAAATAAAAAGCAACCAATGGCTACCAGCTCCAACTTCCCACACACAAGGTAGAACACACAGCATGAGATGTATTCTCATCTTAAACCCTTACACCAAGAGGTCCACCCTTTATTTAAAAAGAAGCCCAAAACCCTGCAGCTCAGTTGCATTCTGCTACAGTACCCATTCTGCAATGCAGCAGCTAATGGTAGCGCTACCCAGGTGGAACAAGAGCCTTGTCACGTAAGCCACATCCACATTTAAGTGATGCAGCCCTTAATCGGAAGGTCACCTGCAGCATCTCAGAAGCATTTTATCTCCCATCTAAACACAAACTAAAGCAGCTGTATGCAACCCCTAAATATATTATTACACATGTATTCCCTGGTGGCAATTTTCCATTTAGATTGGAGGCTCTTTCTGATCTTCATAATGGACAAGCCAACTAGCAGGAGTGTAATACCAGTGCTTTATATCTTGCACTTGCTATCTGCATCAGGAATACCTTAATCAGCTTCCAGGAATCTATTATCTGCTGAGTTTTATGATGGCTGCATCATATCAGTTCTAACCCATTCAAAACTAGTAGAGTTTTTCTAGTGAACAACCCATGTTGTTAAGACCCACTGTTCTTACCAGACCCTACATTTGGGTGGCAAAGAAAGCCAAAGGTATACCCCACAGGTTTGCCTACACTCCCTATCAGGAAAACAGGGGACACAAATTCTGAGGAAGAAAAAAGGACAAAAAGGAAGAAAGGATCTTCTATCTATATTCTAGAGGACACTATTACAAAGTGTAAAGCTCTTATAATAACATTAAATAGATTCTTGTGATCAGAGATAAAACATTCAGATTGAAAATTATTCACACCAGTCTGAAATTTCTCCAGAACCAGTATCAAGAAGCCCTTTGCATGGGTATAAGTTTTTCTTTTCCTTTTAAAGGAGGAGAGATAGTCAATGATTTTATGCTAGTACCTGGCAGAACTGAAATGTATTCATAAAGATTAATTTCCCATGAGGAGAGATGTGCAAACTACAGAGAGGACCTTGTGGCCAAGCCTCCAGACTACTTAAGCTTTCAACAGATGTTAACTACCATCACCCTGCTGATCTGGCTCATGAAGTGGCAATCAGCAAGAAGTATACAAACAGATCTGTCAAACTAACCCAGGCTGTCAGTTCTGTAATTGTATTTTGCTATGAGAATGTTCTCCTGGTAGTCTAGAATGCATTGGTTTATCAAGAAACAGGACTAAAATAATGAAAAGAAAGGACTAAGATAGATTAAGTAAACTTAAAACACTTCAACTATTTCCTATCCTTATGGGCAGCAGAAAAAGACATTAAGTTGGGCAGCTATTTGAAACAGATAACCTTGTTAAAGAACATGTCACTGATAAACACATTCTAGGAGACACTGACTACATTCAGCATAGAGAAAGTGTGTTAGAGATGAGTGTGTATGCCTGAAACAACAGTTGTCAAATATCTTCTGCTCGGTTAACTGTACAGTGACAGTGTAACAGATTGACAGAGTACATCTTATGGTTAAAGTAGCTTGGATAATATTAAAATGACAGCCAATGAGATGAAGATGCAGTGCTATCCCCAATAGGAGTACTTGCTTAAGCCATTCAGGAAGGAACCTTGTAAGAAACCTCTTGATAATACCTTTTGATTTATTTAGCTAGTTTGCTTCAGCTTTCCTCTGTTCCGAGGATGTTACCAAATTCAGTCTCTTGGGATATACTAGAGGTAAGGAAAAATTGCAACTTGTAAGGAAACTCTGTTAGAGAAGAGCTAGTAGATAATATTAATAAAATTCTTTAACAGTATTAAAAGTACTGTTAGAAGAGCCAGATGAAGTCAATACTCCAAAAGTTTAGCATACCTTTTCCATCAATGCAAATGACACTTAACTCTGGTATACTGGTATGCAGGACTTCATACACGATGTTTAATTACAATTTAAGAAGTATCTAATGAGCTCAAGAGGAAAGAAAAATCACTTTACCTAGGATGGCAATGAAAAGCTTGATACAGGCAACAAGACTTATCTCAACACTCAATAACAGAAGCTCACTGTATCTGTATTACCCAGGCTCACTTTAAATCTCAAGTCAGGGATGCATCTACATAGTATTAAACTTCAGATTGCTGGTATAGTCCAACAGTGTTACCACACACATTATTTCTCAGCACACTGTACAGAAAACGTTAGTCCCACTTTACAGGATGAAACGGCTGAACATTATCATACTGCTTCCACCTCTTACTTCCTCCTCTAGTAAAAACGTGTTGCAATGCATCTGCTGTAACGTGGACAGCATGAGGCAAGGGAGGGCTAAACCTGCTAAACCTCCCCCCCCTTCCCCATCTCAGGGCAAGGGCAGGCGCCGCCGTGCTCCTGAGAGGGGGGGTAACACGGGTGGATGGCTCCTCGTGATCTTGTCTCGGAGCTTATCATGACTAAGCACACGGGTGCGGGAGTCTGAGAAGCGGAGGACCCAGAATGCCGCTGTGCGAGCCGCAGCCCGGCGCTGTGCTTCCCGGCACGTACCCTGCTGCAAGGCTGAGTCAAGGACGAGCACGCCCGGCCGCCCTCCGCGGGGACTGCCAAGGGCC
>NW_009259237.1:2883218-2906649 GCF_000687185.1 Egretta garzetta
GTTGTGTCAGGGCCGCAGCTCGCCTAGTTGCGTAGGGAGTTGACCGTAAATAATGTCTCTTCTCGGGGTTATTTTTATCCTGGGTCGGCCCCACAGCCTGGTCCTGCATGGCGCAGCCCGGCTGAGGGGGACGGAGGGCCTGGGGGAGCTGCTGAGGGAAGCACCGCTCGCTCCCTGGTCCCAGCTGCAGGCCTCGGGGTAGGGATGCAGCTCCGAACCCCAGCCTGGCACTGATGCCGCCCCAAAACCTGCGCTAGACATCTAAACCCCCCAAAGGGGTGCCTGCCCTTTTTGCCAGCATCATCTGCCCGTCACTTTGGGTGGCCCCTGCACGACATGTTGGCCACTCTGTTTTGCGCTCTGGAAACCCTGGCTTCCTCCGGCCATTGCGTAAGGAGCTTACAGGCCTGAGCTGCGGTGGCAGGGCTGGACACCTGCGCTGCCGGGCCCGCTCTCGGGCAGTGGCACGCTGGCTCCGCAGGCAGGCCAGGGCAGGCAGGCGAGCAGCTGCACCGTTCTTCAGGGGAAAAAAAAAAAAAAAGCCTGTTGTGGGCATAAAGCAGAAAGTTGTTTAAATGCGGGCGTGTAAAAGAGTACGGCAAATTCCAGAGATTGCATTCTGCGGCTTAGGTGAATAAATCCCAGTGAAGTCATGTTTTAAGCACCTAAGCCCCTTCATGGATCTGGGCCTAAATCAGACTCACAGAGCATGAATTTGGCTCAGATCGCTAAAATCACAGACCAAGTCTGAAGCAGCAGAATCAGCATCTTTTCCTTGCTGCAAACCAAAAAAACATTCTTAACTGATCCTTAATTATATGAGCAAATGTGTGCCTCTATTATAGTGATAACAGACTGTCTAAAAAAGGTCCTTACCTCACACTTGCTTATTTCTAAGGTTTGCTTTTTCAGACTTAAAATAACTGTTTAATAGGCCAAAGCCTTTTTCTTCAGCAAAATAAATCTTAATCACATGACACATTTTAATTCCTTTTACATTTTTGGAGGCCACTCTCATCCCTGCCAATCATAGGTTTGGGCAATTTCTCCAAGGCAAAGCTACTTCTTTCATGCTGCCTGACCATCCGTCAGTCCGTTTGGTTCCCTGCATACCTTCCTATATGGAAAGAAAATGAAACAGCAAGTAACAATTAGACTATGGAGTTTCACAAAGGAGAACACAAGTGCCCAGTAAGTCTTTAAGAAGCCACTTAGGTCATCATGCACACTGCCATGTGAACTTTAGACATCTTCCTTCCTTTTCAAGGCCTTTAGGATAAATCCCTCAATAATCCAAGACTCCTGTTCATAGTCATGCTGTAACCCAGGATGTAAAGTTCTCTGGCTTAATAAGTATCTCCTATTAGTCACAGGGAGAGAACAAATACCCTTTTAAAATTTGTAACCTTACTGATAGTATTTGATAGTCAGCCGTGAAATGCTCCTGATTCACTTGTCTGCTTTTTTTCTTTTAATTTCATTAAAGTTGTCTCACCACAACCCTACCAGATCCAGGGATCCCTTACATAACATTTTTCCTTAGTTTCTCTCCTGCTATCTTGTTACATGACCTGTTAAAATGTCTTTCAACGATTCCTTTCTTAAATCTTCATTCATTACTATAGTTCTCTTTTCTGGCCACCTCACTTTTTCACTTCCTTTCCAAACTACCAAACCACAGCATAGCTCTGTGGCTTCTTACTGCTCTGATCATGCAGCAATCGTGAATCTTGTTCTTTTCCTTTTCATATCAAATTTGAATCCCATGCCCTTATGCAGCACAACTGCCCAACTGTACCTCAGTCCAAGTTTCAACACAGCTCTCTTCAATTTTCTTTCCCCTTCCCTGTCTTTTTTTATCATAGTCCTTGCACTATTAGAATTGTCTCCAAATCCTCCAGATCTTAAACCTTCAAGTTCACCCAACCCAAACTCAAAGTCAGCAGGATTTTGTTGACTTCACATCCTAAATGTACAAGCATTCTTCTCATGCTTAATTGTATCTGTGTAAGAATCTATAGGCTCAGGTAATCAATAAGATAATCAATAATGTATTCATTCTAGTTTACAGTACGGACAAACTGCAACTGTAACATGACTACCTTGCTACCAGTTCCGCTTTCTAAAATGCTGATTTTGTTATCCATTACTAATGTGCTTGCTGCTCACATAATGTAAATTCCATTTACTTTCTTTTGTAACACTTCAAGATTGTGAGATGTTCTCTCACATTTCATTAACTTTAAAGTTTACACATCCTCTGCCATTCATATTTTCTTTTCTCAGACCTCCTCCTTTGGTGCCAGCACTTTCTTACTTCCTCTCTTATTTCCCTAGGATACAGGGTATACACACCTCAGAGAGTTCTAGAGTCCAAACTGTTCCTGCAGCAGACTATGCAAATTTTATGACAGATGAGAAAGATATCCCGGTCAAGGTCCTAATTCTAATCTTTAAAGACCACAGGATGTGGTTTGTAGCTGTTCCAGGAGTTGCTTGTCTCTCCATAAGCTGTGCAACAGCTGATAACTACAGGGACAGTGAGGCCTTGTCTACACTGAAAAGACTGATTGATTTCATTGTAGAGGGTAGAAGGAGGATTTGGACCTGGGAGATCAGCAGTTGAGACAGCTGTTTCTCTGACAGCTGATAGCTGTCATACCAATTTCTCTCAAGATTAATTTAAAGGCAGCTCTAATGCATTTGGAAGTGATAATGTGGAGTCCAGGCAAAGCCTTAAACTAATGGAAGACAGATAGTGTGAACATAGTGGTCCTTCAGCTCTTGCGAAGTAACGGTCTGAAACACCTTGCCATTCCGAAAAGGCCAAAGGCTATCATAGCGAGGGATGACACCCTCTGGGGCTGAGAAAGGGAATTTTAGTAAAGGATACTCTGTAATTGATGGAGATCAATTTTGTGACCGATAGGGTACAATGGTGGATTTACCATTTTATAAATGCCAGCCTCGATTAACAACAGCTGCACAATGACCTACTTACAAAAAAGACAAGTGAAAATTCCATTTTGGAAGACAGCTGCATAGAAATTAATATTTCCAAATGAATGTGGAGAGCCTAAATGCTACTGCCTCAGGCACTTACGCCAGAAAGGTTAAGTGGCACGTTTAATAGATAATCTATATGATTAATTTATCAGAAAGAACCAAGTGGCTAATTTCCCCTAATTGAAATTTTCTGGCATGATAAAATTTTTCATATATAATTCCACTTCCATTAAATCCATTGTACGAACTTATTTTATTATGTGAAAGCAAACAAAACCACAGTCTTGAATCCTGCTTTTGTTTTCCATTAATGAAACAAAATACTTGAGTGGCCACAGAGGAAGTAGTGGAACGGATTCTTCTGAGGAATGATGATAAGAAATGGGACCGGACTTTCAAAATCAGTCCCAGGTTTCAAATACAAAAAAGGACCCAGATTTGCAGATCACAGCCATCAACTTTTGGTTTTAGCACTGGGATATACCCAAATGCACACTCACTACAGTGAATGGGGTGGAATAGGGCTCACTCAGATCAGCAAAGAAATGTACTTTGTATGAGGTTGGAGCAGGCTTCAGGAAAAAAGCACATAGGGATCTGAGGTCAGGACTGACTGTGCTAATGTACTAATTCTGAAATATTTGAGCTGATTTAACTATACCTAAATTTTTAAGTATTTCTAATAAATTTAAGTGCCCTAAAGTTTTAAGAAGGGGATGGCTTGCAAGGAGAGGTAATCTTTTTACTCAGACTGTGAGAGATACAAACTCTTCTTCAGATCTGGCACAGACAGAGCAAACTTCATGCTAAGGATAGGAAGAAATTGGTCCAAATTTAACTTTGCTAGGTAAATCAGTTAAACAATTTGAGGGGGAAAAGGGTACCTGGCATCTGCAACAGTGAAGGAAACTTGCAAGGGAAGAGGTAATATGGGTCTTATAGAAAACAGAGAACCGCAGTTACCCATTTCTTCTGGGCCACGAGGTAGTATGTGTGTGGAAAATGTCAGTGTATTGTAAAATCAATGTTTCCATTATATCCATGGTTTTTCTGCCCTGTCATTTTTGTTCCTGGGCTTGTCTTTTCAGAATACTTTTTAAGTCTTTCTTGATGGTCAAGACAGCAATCACAGGTGGTGATTACTTTGTTTAAGATTCCCATTGCTAATTCTTTCTATGTTTTATCGCTTGTCGATTGGAATGAATTTCTGTATGTAGTCATTGTTTGGTCATATTAATTGTATGGTTCATACACTCCTTATAAGAACTTTTGGTTCATTAGGTAAAACAAAATTTTGGAATATGCATGTTTAGGAAACACGGATATTTATGGATCTTGTGCAGAGGTATCAGATCTTGAATCCACCGTACAGATGGCTGCCACTCCTGAAACTTGCTGCAGAGCATCTCAGCTTGGCAGTGCTGCAAAAGTGAACCTCTGCATGGTTCTCTGAGGGTTTCCTAACGAGTCACTGGAACTGGAACTCCACACTCCTGATTCCAGGTCTTGTGCCATATCTTTTGTACTAAAAAGTATTGCCGTTGATTATTCATGATACACAAACACTTCTTAGCTAGAAAGTAGAATTGTGGTTTTAATATGCTTTTTATCTGTCCCAGGTTTTAAAATTCATAAAGAGAAATTTTGCAGATTGCACTCCCTTCTCTTTCCCCCTTGGAGGGGTGGGGGAGATTCTAAAATATTCCTGCTACAGACCTGCCTGGTCTTCGCAGACTTTGCCCTGGGCAGTAGCATCAGATGAGGAAAAGGGTCTGAACGATCTGGGCCAGAGCTGGGGGCCAGAGACCCCCTGTCCTGTTCCGCCAGTTCCCCAGCAATGCAGCAGCACAGGGAAAATGCCCTGCCAAGTAAATGCAGCCTCTCTGTAGCAGAAAATAGGAATAATCTACAGAAAGTCAGTGTGGCAGTTCATCGTCCAGGGCTTTGTAGCAGTTGTTCTGCAGCTTTGCTAAGCAGTTTCCAACAGATGGCAATACTGCACTGAGTATTCAGTATTTGTATGCAGTCCTAGGACTTCCTCCTTTCCTTACCAGGGAATTGCAAAATGGTTACTACCTTGTTTTAAACTCTTCTCATAACGATATCACACCAACATGATCGTTCTGAAAAAAAATTATGAACGTCACTTGTTTTGATGATTATACACAGGGCAGTGCTTTTGAATGCCATCAGTGGTGGCCCATCTCTTTACCCATTGAAGGTAATGGGAAATTCAGTAGTTTCACTGGGGGTTCTGTTAATAATCAACGTTTTTTAAAGAGGTCACCCTTAATATACAAGAGATTTGTCCAAAGCACCAAATTAATTTTTCTATACATGTAAAACTCAAGTTTCAAAAGTCCGAAATTACTTTTTTTTCTTTTTTAATAAGGCATCTTTTTCCTTTTAAGAAATAATTATGTGGGCCAAACCCCCCATAACACAGGCATCCTAAGAACATTAACTGTACTATAGTCAGAAAAAATTTCCAGTTGTGTTAGAGGCATGGCCCATAATAGAGATAGTTTCTGTAAGTGTCTTATTGTTACAAATAGGTTTTCTGCTATGAAAAAGGGAGCCAGAGTATAAACGAGGATCAAGCCACCATATTTTAATTACTTAGCATTCTAAATTGGGTAGTGGCAATAAAGTTTAAAACAGAGGTGGGAAATGCACTAACTTTCTTAGACACAAAAATTGTTAAAACTAGAGCTTTTTATACTAGCAATTTTATGAAGTAAATTATTAGATCCCTGTGAATTAATATATTTATTACTGATCTAGAAAGAAAGCAAAGATCTGAAAAAGGAGCAGTAAAATCCATAGATGACAGGTTATTTATACTACAGTTAGAGAGCACTGCAAAGAACTTCAAAAGACCTAATTAGACAATATCACATGGGCAGACTGATGGCAAGCAAAACTGAATTTTGATAAGTATTTTGCTATGGAAGGAAAGAAGAGAAGTTTTTTATGTGATTCACAGCATTCTAAAAAAATGTATCAGCTCAGAAAACAGACTGAGGTCACTTTTAGCTGTGGTCAATATGAGCAAACAAAATGTTGGGATGCATAAGAAAAGTGATAATGAATAAGTTGCAGAATGTTAGAGATATCAATATTGATATCTTCATCTGGAAGAAAGTGTAATGATACAGGCTGCAAAAATCTCAATACAGGATACTGCAGAGCTAGATGAAATTAAATGAAGGATGAGAAGAATGACCTGGGCTAGGGAGAAGGCAAACTGAAAGATGTTTGGGTTTTACCCTTAACAGGGTAAAATGAAGGCCTGAAAGGCCTGTAATAAAAAAAAAAAATTACAGAAAAGGTAGATTTTGAGCTTCAGTTCTTGCTGTCTTCTAACAGGAATACAAGAGGAAATGTGTTGTGAAATGCAGTAATATCAATAATAATACAAGCATGTAATATTACAAAACTTATTGTCAAGGGAAATCTTGAGACCAACCATTTCACAAGATTCAAAAAGAGATTCAGTGGTTAAATTTTTACCGATAATACTCAGAAGCAGTGATTTCTTTAGGTAAAAAATTGTAGGAAGTATGTGAAAATGCCATGCTTCAGGTTTTTAACATTCAAAACAGATTTAAGATCAGGTTGAGACCTAATATGTACAGAAGATTATTCATTACCTATGGACCTTCTACACCTTCCTCCTTTCCTGTTGGAAACATGACAGTAGCCTAAATGTATATTAGCTGAACAATGCCTATAACCACACTGCATGAAATTTCTATTGTGAGTCATATTCTGCAGTGATCATATTCTTTAATTATACTGAAATCACAAACAGATTTCAGCAAGCCTGTGCAGAGATGCATTTCGATGGACCTAACACTGGCTTCCTAATTTGCACTTTATTTACTGTAGCTATAGCAGGCAACTTGGGGGGGGGGAAGGGGGAATAATAAAAAAAAAAATTAAGTGATGCAAACCTTTACCTTCCTGCAGAACAGCCAACAGTATGTCTGTTCTTTCCTTGAATATGCAACTGCTTCAGATCCTTAAGAATGCTGCCTGGCTTCTTAGCCATCATATTTGGGCTCCCAGGAGTCCAGCACAAAGTTTCAGGCTGCATTAGCATCCTGCTTTGGGTATGACTGAAGTTGTTCACAGTCTCTCCCAAAATTGTTCCTGCTCCTTATGGACTAACTTGATGGAAGATCCATGGAGTTCACTACTGCATAATCAGTTAACATCTCTGTAAATACCTTATAGGGTATTCATGGAAGAGAACCCCAATCTTATCCTTTCTGAAGAGCTTAGTATTTCCATTCTTCAGTTATCAGCCTGCAAAATGATTGTAATGCTAACATTTTCCATTAATGGTAACTAGTTAATTAACATTTCTTAAAGTCCTGAAACCTCAGATTAATAGTGCTCTGGAGTATAAAGACATAATATTATTTCATTGGGCATTTGTCATTTAAAAAGCTCTATGCCTAAAGCTTTAATCAAACTCTGTAAGATTAGAGCAATTTCCTTTTTGTCATGTTTGGGTCTCTTGTCTCTGCTAAGATGCATGTGTAGTTAAACTACGTATTTGTTTTGAGAGGAGCACAGGTACTACGGTTTATATGATCATGGAGGCCAAACCCAGCAGTAGAATCCTAAACCTGAAAGTGGTGTATAGTTGTTTTAAGAGTTATTTTTAGAAGATATATTTCCCGAGTTTACGAATTGTGACACTACAACACTTCTATTAGCACAGAAAAAAAATCTCACCCATTAACTATCGTTTTGCTAAAGCTGCCAAGTCACAGTGTCTCTAAAATGTCCTGGTTCTAACAAAGACTGCTATTTTTTGTTATATGAAACAATTACTGGCTACCAGATTTAAATCTGTTTTGGTAGTATAGGAATACGTTCATCTTGGGTACAATTCCTCTATATACAATGGATTTTAACAAGGCAGGAAATTAACTTATAATTTACCATTATGTTATATCAATACTACAGAAAGCAAGGATATTCTTTTGAGCAATAAGCAAAGAACTATGAATTTTCAGTAATGTCCATGGCTAGAGAAATCAGAGCTTTTCATGGTGGTCAAGAATACTTATTTTGATAGTAAAAAAATCACTTCATATATATGTATGTGACTTGAGGGTAGAATTCCACGGTCAATTGGCAGTTGTACCATAAACATTGATATAGGAAGACAACTGAAAATGTCGAGACACCAATGACTTCCATGGCAATAAAATCAGGCCCCATGCAATAGTTGTTTTCAAGCTGCAGATGACACTATGGAGCATCAGACTGCTTACTTGGACTCCAGTTTAGCGTGTGTGCAAAAATCTTTTCTTTTCCAAAAGACCTCTGGCAAAAAAAGATAATAGACAGCAGAAGATTGTTATTCAAGCCTCATCATCTGACTTAGCACACAATATCAAGAACATTACTGCATGTACAGCATAAGCAGCAGCGAAGTCTGAGGCTGAGGGCATGGTAGGACTGCCCCTTCCAAAAGCAGCAGAGATTTCTGTTCGATCAGAAAGACTACATGATGATGGCCTGTGATCATCCAGGTTTCAGTGGCTACACAAAAGCAGCTCTGAGCACATGTATTCTTTTTGTGTATTCTGGGAAGCCAACTGTATGCAGAAAGCCTTTTGTGCTTTTTTTGTGTAATCAATACTGACAGGTAAATTCCTTCTGAAATATTTTTAGACATTGTGTGTAAACCACCCAGTCTCTTGCAATTCAGTGCTTCTTTCCCTTTACAGGCAGAGAAGCTGAAATAAGATTTTTACTCTGAAAGGTGACCAGCAATGGTGCCTCCTCTGATTTTTATATTACATTTGGTTTACAATTTCAATAAAGATCTATTTATTTACTAGTTGTCACCCTTGCCTATTTAATATTAAAAGTTACTATTGCTGACTTCAATATGAAAATGAATAGAAATTCAGGAAGCACAATTAATAATTCTGCTAATGATGCAATGGCCAGGAAGCTTACTCTTTCCTAACTGTGTTAGTGGTGTCACACTAATAAGACAAACTGGCAGGAAAAATAGTCATCTAAAAAGAAAGCAAGCAGATTTTTTTTCATGTAGAAGGTTAGCAAAGTTGTGTTAAATTATGTATAGTTTTTTACTATATTCACAGTAAAAGCACTTGCCAAGTTCACAGAGGAAATCATTGCGCAAGCCTGGTTTGCAGGTCTGTGATCCAGCCATCGCCATCTCTTGTTTTTGCAAGGCGAGCCAATCAGTTAGGTTCCACTGAAAACAATGGGAAATTCATTTTGATGTTAGTGGAATTATGTCAGTTCCCATAACTATTACTTTTTCAGGCAATAGTTATATTTATTATACATTATATTAGCATTAATTAAATATTAATTGTTATAATTATGTGTGATTATAATGATATAAATATTACATATTGTACTTATTTTGCACACATATTAAACAATAGAGAGGAAAGGTCTTAAAACATACTATTTCGAGAAAATGCTACATATTTCCAAGTTAAAAGTACTTTTCACAGTGGAAATGGATTAATAGAGACATTTAAGTTACTTTCGTTTCTAGAAAAATACATTTTTTGCAGTCACAGGGTCTGATCTACTCCCATTAAGTTTAACACAATGATCACCACTCATCTTAAAAGCAGCAGAACCAAGGTCTCGGAATATATTCTTTAAAATATGCTTACTACTTTAAATGCTCATCATTGCTTCAGTGAATAGCATACACGTCTGAGGATTAGGAATTTGCAGTATCAAGTAGGAAGTGACTTTAACGTATGCTGTTTTGGTAATGTGCACATTAATTCAAAGTTCTAGCAAATTCCCTGTGTATGATTTTTCGATTGTAAGCTGAGCCCCTAATGGGAAGCAAAGACAGCTTTAAAGTACCATTCACATGTAGTAATTCTTGGCAGCTGACCCACTAAAGCAGAGTTTTGAGACTTGTGCTTTGCACCGCTATCATTTCTGCGACTAGTTTCCTTCCTCCCCTCTCAGTGGGGCTCCTGCTGGGAATGTAGCACACATCACTGGAGTAAGCAGCGATGTGCCAGTCTGCATCTGCTACAAAGCAGCCTAAAAATAAACCCCAATTGGACAATGCCATTTGGTGTACAGCAGCACATAGTCTAGTAACGTAAACCACGCTGTCAGCAAAGATAAATGATTGTTCAGCTACATGCCAAACAAATCTCAGGGTCTTAAAAAA
Organism: Egretta garzetta; assembly: GCF_000687185.1. NCBI lineage: Eukaryota > Metazoa > Chordata > Aves > Pelecaniformes > Ardeidae > Egretta > Egretta garzetta. Next base: position 2,893,432 of record NW_009259237.1, read on the forward strand.
ACCCAGAAACAATCCTTTGATATTCATTTATAAACTTAATCTCTCAAGATTTATTATCATTGCGATTTAATGAATTTGCATCAGTGAAAGCATAATGTCTCATCAAAAATTACTGTATTTTATATGTAATATTTTAAGAAATCAGCCCATCTTGCAGCTTCTTTCAGTTCAAGGAATTTCTCTGGTAATGTGGATTTTGTTTTAGAAGATGTCTACCCTTCAAGTTGACATTTTTTCCTGTGCATATCAGATGAGCCCGATTCTTTTGCCAGTATCTCTCTTTAAATTCCTAGTTCTGTATACTGAATCTTTTCAAAAAGATCTACATGTTAATGCTGTTCTTTCTAAAGCTTCTGTTTGAAATATCTGCCTGTATTTTTTTGCTTGTGTGTATTATCAGACTCCTTGAATTTAAAAGATGTGGTCATACAGAGGGCACAAATGACTACAATGCAAGTAATTATAGTAGTAATAATTGCAGGCTCTTACAGACTACATTTACAGATACAACTTTGTACCTCATCCTTCATGCTACCATGTAATTTTGCAGGGGGGAAACTCTCCAGATCTTTGCATTTTTGAGGTTTTCAACTTCCTATTGAATTGGATTTTGAGGATATTTACAAATACTATTCTTAATTCATAAATTGCTACCTTGAAACAAACACATTTATTTTATGCAAAATGGGAGTGCAATTAGACACAGAATGGAATCATATTAACTGCAGGTCCTGGGCCTTCAATTATATCTATGTTTAAATGGATGTCACTGCAAGATCAGCATCATGATTTTAAAAATTGTTAAGTAAAAACATGACCAGAGCTAACAGACTTTAAATATCTTTTGTTACTGCTACTATAGTTACGGCTGGAAATCCCCAAATTACATGTATACCATTGTACAGCTGGAGAAATGAGCTTTACAAAGATTTTTGTTTATATATTTCCAGTAAAATGATTACACACTCTTAAAAACATAGGGTATAAAACCACTACAGACTGAACTTCATTCTTATTATGTACTGTGCTGGTCTGCCAATTCTACATGCACAAAAACCATGAGAGAGAGTGTCCCAAAGTATTACAAGCTTGATTTTCTCAGAAACCCCTCATTCCTAGAATTGTGAGATGAAACAAAACATGAAGTTGCATGGAACTTGCAATCAGAAGGCCAAAATCAGCAACTCTGAAGACTGTCAATATGTTATTTAACCCGTATGAGGGGAAAACCACAAGTCCTGTCAGGGACAAATGTGTCTAATCCCCAAATCCTACTTTTCTGAAACCATCATTGGGGTCACCCTACGTACATAGTCGAGAGTTTGTTAGCTGGCACAGGGGTCAAGCTCCCACGTTTGTGGGCAATTATTCCAGGAAATAGCAAATCATGTTACCCCAACAACTCCACACATAATTTGTTCTCTAGAAACAACATTGAGTAGATTGGGGGACAGATGTGCATGCTGTACATTTTAAGAGCACAATAGTAGAAGTTTTTTACTACTTTTATGATTATTATCTGATACAGGCTCTATGACAGGACAGAATTGTCTCCAAAGTTGTACAGAAGAGAAAATATTTAGATCTGCAGTGTGTCCCCAACTCAGAATGCTATTTATAAGCCCTGATGCTACTGCAGTTTATTTACCATCTGCTTCTATTTGTAGCCTTTGGTATGGTGAAAACCAAAGATGAATATGACAAATCAACATTATGCATTTTTATCATTTCAATCTCTGTAAAAACAGGTAATTCATTCATTTCTCACAATATCTACGGTAACAATTGAAGAGAAGACAAATATGTGTGTGTACCTGTGCATGTACATATGTGTTTCTTGGCATGTTTTAAGGCTGTCTTTGAGCTGGATAAAAACTGATTACAGCTTGCATTAGTGACATATCAAAAATGATGGGCTTATCTTTCTGTATTACCTTTATTTCACATTGAGGCAGCATGTATTTAGCTTACTTAGAGGAAGCTAAGCATAAGCTACTTTATTGTGATAAATTCACAATAGGTTCCCTTACTAATTAGTTCCCTTACTAATTAGGTTTTTTATTTCCTATATGACTATGCATTTCAACCTCTTTTCTTCTCCTTTTTCTTTTATGCTGAACTGAACATCTGTCAATTGTATCTGAAATATTCTCCCATTAAAAAGGAAAAAGAGCATACTCTCCCATTATTTATTGCCTTCTCATCTTCCAACTCTTGGAATTATAAAGAACCTTGAGATGTATATGCAGTGTGTTGACACTCAATACCACTATCAAAGCCTAACTTTGTGTCGTGGCAACTAAGCCCCATGCAGCCGCTCATTCACTCCCCCACGGTGAAATGGGGGAAAGAATCGGACAAGTAAAAGTGAGAAAACCCGTGGGTTGAGATAAAGACAGTTTAACAGGTAAAGCAAAAGCTGCACATGCAAGCAAAGCAACGCAAGGAATTCGTTCCCTGCTTCCCATGGGCAGGCAGGTGCTCATCCACCCCCAGGAAAGCAGGGTTCCATCACGCGTAATGGTGACTTGGGAAGACAAAGTCCATCACTCCAAACATCCCCCCCTTCCTTATTCTTCCTCCAGCTTTATGTGCTGAGCATGACGTCATATGGTGTGGGATACCCCTGGGGTCAGTTGGGGTCAGCCCTCCTGGCTGTGCCCCCTCCCAGCTTCTTGTGCACCCCCAGACTTCTCAGTCAGTAGAGCATGGGAAGCTGAAAAGTCCTTGACTGAGTGTAAGCACTACTTAGCAACAACTAAAATGTCAGTGAGTTATCAACATTCTTCTCATACTAAATCCAAACCACAGCACTAGGAAGAGAATTAACTCTATCCCAGCTGAAAGCAGGACACTGAAAGATCTATATCATATCATATCATATCATATCATTTCCCCACTCTAACTTGTGCAATTCCAAAAGAAAACTAACTTATGCAAAATACAGCAACAAAAAACAATTGATGTATAGAATTTGTATGGCCTACAGATTGCTTTACTACTCCCTTATCTTTTAGTAACCACTGTGTGCCTAAAAGGATCTGAAGTAAATATATTTGGGTTATAGTATCTTGATTCATCAGTGTGAAATTAAAAAAAATATGCACCTGTAGGTACTGTTTATCTGCTTCCTTGAATTATTTAGCAGTGCACACACAAAGCTGAAAATCTTTCTTCCCCTCAGACCTCAGTTGCTACCACAGCACTGTTGTCTCACGATCCCTCGTGCTGACAGATAAGACAACTTACACAGGAGTGGCATACTGCATATGTGCAGTTCTTGTGGGACTGATGTTTTGTTTCCTGCCCCTCACACCAGTGAGAACTGCAATCTGCATCTGATACAGAGCTGGTAGCTTTTTAGACCTCCTTCTACAATACTGCAATTGATTAGATGTCATGCAAAAGAGCTGGAACCACAACTATCAATTTCAACAAAGCTAAACACAATTTATGCTAATGCCAGATGAATCAGGACCTTTGGAGCAAACCACCATAGAGAGGTTTGCATGTGCCTCTGGAAACAAGGAGGATGTAGAAATCGGGACAGCGGATACAGAGAGCACCTTCAACTAAGCCCACTCAGACATAAAGGGCATCTATCTGCCTTAGATGCCCTGGCGCATTTGGAAGATGGTGAAGGATTGAAAATTATTATGGGATGCCAGAGAAATAACTTCTGGTAGCCCTTAAACTTCAAGCAAATGAATACCCAACGGAGGAATTTCTGGGCTGTGAAAAAGACAACACTAGTAGAGTGAACCATAAACACTCTGAGACCTGCTCCTGCATCCTTGGCATATGTCCAGCAGTGCAGGATATTTGCATCTAATAACACAGCCAGTTGTGTACCATTTTGGCTGAGGAAGTTTAAAAAGCAAGCAAACAAACAAAAAAAATCACTGGGCACTTTTGCTTTAGCTTAGTGAGTGAGCTCCTCAAACCTGATGTCAGATTTATCAAGGAGAACCGGGCCCAGGTGCAACGCAAGCAAACCAAATACACTCTTGGCTGCAGTTACAGAGAAAGCATGAAAGCACAAGAAGCTGACTAAACAAATCAAGAACCTGAAACTGGCCACTGAGGTCAGCTACATTGGCTTTTCTCTTGGAACCAGAGGAAAATGGTACTCAGCCAATCAAGCATTGCTAGCTGCAATGGTCTCTTGGAAAGCAGACGACACTAGGTTGCCAAGTTTTAGTAGATAAGTCCCACTCTTCTCTGTCAACATCCTGAATATCTGCTCAAGCATAGGACAGACAGGTGGCCAAAGCTCCATCGTGGCCAAAGACTAGCTCATAGACATCTCACATTTCATGATGTCACCAGGAGCCCTAGACTGGTTTGGATAGGACACCCAAAAGAGGCTCTGTTTGGAGGGGTTTAGCAAGAGTAATTTATGAAGGAAGCTTTGTCAGTCTCATATTTTGTTGTTCCTGAGAAATGCCTTCCTGCAAGTGGACTACTTAAATCCCAACCCCAGAAGAGAAGACAAATATGTGTGTGTACCTGTGCATGTACATATGTGTTTCTTGGCATGTTTTAAGGCTGTCTTTGAGCTGGATAAAAACTGATTACAGCTTGCATTAGTGACATATCAAAAATGATGGGCTTATCTTTCTGTATTACCTTTATTTCACATTGAGGCAGCATGTATTTAGCTTACTTAGAGGAAGCTAAGCATAAGCTACTTTATTGTGATAAATTCACAATAGGTTCCCTTACTAATTAGTTCCCTTACTAATTAGGTTTTTTATTTCCTATATGACTATGCATTTCAACCTCTTTTCTTCTCCTTTTTCTTTTATGCTGAACTGAACATCTGTCAATTGTATCTGAAATATTCTCCCATTAAAAAGGAAAAAGAGCATACTCTCCCATTATTTATTGCCTTCTCATCTTCCAACTCTTGGAATTATAAAGAACCTTGAGATGTATATGCAGTGTGTTGACACTCAATACCACTATCAAAGCCTAACTTTGTGTCGTGGCAACTAAGCCCCATGCAGCCGCTCATTCACTCCCCCACGGTGAAATGGGGGAAAGAATCGGACAAGTAAAAGTGAGAAAACCCGTGGGTTGAGATAAAGACAGTTTAACAGGTAAAGCAAAAGCTGCACATGCAAGCAAAGCAACGCAAGGAATTCGTTCCCTGCTTCCCATGGGCAGGCAGGTGCTCATCCACCCCCAGGAAAGCAGGGTTCCATCACGCGTAATGGTGACTTGGGAAGACAAAGTCCATCACTCCAAACATCCCCCCCTTCCTTATTCTTCCTCCAGCTTTATGTGCTGAGCATGACGTCATATGGTGTGGGATACCCCTGGGGTCAGTTGGGGTCAGCCCTCCTGGCTGTGCCCCCTCCCAGCTTCTTGTGCACCCCCAGACTTCTCAGTCAGTAGAGCATGGGAAGCTGAAAAGTCCTTGACTGAGTGTAAGCACTACTTAGCAACAACTAAAATGTCAGTGAGTTATCAACATTCTTCTCATACTAAATCCAAACCACAGCACTAGGAAGAGAATTAACTCTATCCCAGCTGAAAGCAGGACACTGAAAGATCTATATCATATCATATCATATCATATCATTTCCCCACTCTAACTTGTGCAATTCCAAAAGAAAACTAACTTATGCAAAATACAGCAACAAAAAACAATTGATGTATAGAATTTGTATGGCCTACAGATTGCTTTACTACTCCCTTATCTTTTAGTAACCACTGTGTGCCTAAAAGGATCTGAAGTAAATATATTTGGGTTATAGTATCTTGATTCATCAGTGTGAAATTAAAAAAAATATGCACCTGTAGGTACTGTTTATCTGCTTCCTTGAATTATTTAGCAGTGCACACACAAAGCTGAAAATCTTTCTTCCCCTCAGACCTCAGTTGCTACCACAGCACTGTTGTCTCACGATCCCTCGTGCTGACAGATAAGACAACTTACACAGGAGTGGCATACTGCATATGTGCAGTTCTTGTGGGACTGATGTTTTGTTTCCTGCCCCTCACACCAGTGAGAACTGCAATCTGCATCTGATACAGAGCTGGTAGCTTTTTAGACCTCCTTCTACAATACTGCAATTGATTAGATGTCATGCAAAAGAGCTGGAACCACAACTATCAATTTCAACAAAGCTAAACACAATTTATGCTAATGCCAGATGAATCAGGACCTTTGGAGCAAACCACCATAGAGAGGTTTGCATGTGCCTCTGGAAACAAGGAGGATGTAGAAATCGGGACAGCGGATACAGAGAGCACCTTCAACTAAGCCCACTCAGACATAAAGGGCATCTATCTGCCTTAGATGCCCTGGCGCATTTGGAAGATGGTGAAGGATTGAAAATTATTATGGGATGCCAGAGAAATAACTTCTGGTAGCCCTTAAACTTCAAGCAAATGAATACCCAACGGAGGAATTTCTGGGCTGTGAAAAAGACAACACTAGTAGAGTGAACCATAAACACTCTGAGACCTGCTCCTGCATCCTTGGCATATGTCCAGCAGTGCAGGATATTTGCATCTAATAACACAGCCAGTTGTGTACCATTTTGGCTGAGGAAGTTTAAAAAGCAAGCAAACAAACAAAAAAAATCACTGGGCACTTTTGCTTTAGCTTAGTGAGTGAGCTCCTCAAACCTGATGTCAGATTTATCAAGGAGAACCGGGCCCAGGTGCAACGCAAGCAAACCAAATACACTCTTGGCTGCAGTTACAGAGAAAGCATGAAAGCACAAGAAGCTGACTAAACAAATCAAGAACCTGAAACTGGCCACTGAGGTCAGCTACATTGGCTTTTCTCTTGGAACCAGAGGAAAATGGTACTCAGCCAATCAAGCATTGCTAGCTGCAATGGTCTCTTGGAAAGCAGACGACACTAGGTTGCCAAGTTTTAGTAGATAAGTCCCACTCTTCTCTGTCAACATCCTGAATATCTGCTCAAGCATAGGACAGACAGGTGGCCAAAGCTCCATCGTGGCCAAAGACTAGCTCATAGACATCTCACATTTCATGATGTCATCAGGTGCCCTAGACTGGTTTGGATAGGACACCCAAAAGAGGCTCTGTTTGGAGGGGTTTAGCAAGAGTAATTTATGAAGGAAGCTTTGTCAGTCTCATATTTTGTTGTTCCTGAGAAATGCCTTCCTGCAAGTGGACTACTTAAATCCCAACCCCAATTGTGGCCTTCAAGTGTTTCTGTAATTAATGAAGAAACTCTAGAGAAAAGACTAATTCATCCACATGTCATGCCTGCATCAGATCACAGCTTTATCTACTATACTTTTCTCTATGTTATCAAGTAATTTAGCAAAGTTTCAACCATGAGATATTGGCTTACATGTTTCTCTGTTATCCTTCTGTTCAACCTACTTTCACAATGCCATGTTCTCCATTACAAAATCAGTTCTTATTTGGCAGTTTTCCACAATACAAAATAATCTGTATAGGCAAAAGGTAATAACAGTACCACTAAGGCAGCTGAAATTAAGTCGCCTTTGTCACAGTGCCCTAAAAGAAACTAAGGCAATGCAATAGCATGCAGTCCCTCATTCAGTCCTCCTGCAACAATCCTGTGTTGCAGGAACTACCACATGGAAATTCTTTAAAATTACCATTTAGGCTTCTTTCTAGACCACTTTAAATATTTATATATATTTATAAATATATGTTATTTTTGTGTATCTCTATAAACATGAATTAAAATAAATAATGTAAAATTCACCATTCATATGGTAATATGTTTACTATAGACTATTAAAATATGAATTATGTGTCCAATATAAGACACTTGCTAAAAATGTCAAATTCTGTTATCCGAAACATAGGTAACACTTTACTGCGATCAGCCGTACAAGGTCAAACAAATAGAACATAATTTGGCAAGTAGCATCTCATTTAAAACATTTAGTAAAGGGATATTACTTTTCTATACCTGTTTGTAAATGTTCTAGAACTAATTTTAAATTTTGTTTCACTTCTTAAATAGTGTTTAGACTCTAGTATATTAGAAGCCCTAAATACACTATTAATAAGTTGGGTCAATTACATTGAATTACATTTTACTCTTAGTCACAGCCTTACAATGGAATACACTCAAATGCCGTATTCATTTCTAAGCAAAAAAAAAAAAAGTCCAGTTCTCATTCACACATCTACAGCATATCTGTTTTATAACAATCTCCTAAGATCTAGTATTACAAAATGTCAACAAATATTTGTGTCTCACAAATATTCTCTCAACACCTCCATATTTGCTGCCTACTTCAAACGGTTCTAAGCCAACTGCTAATGGCTAACTAATAATGAATTCATAATAATTTGCTACTCATTGGAATAAATTTTTTAAATGTAAAAACTTCTCCAGTATTAGAAGGCCATGCAAACTCTTTTACCACAGCTGGCTGAGAAGTACATTTTTGTGGTTTTGCAAGCTGATTCCTTTTTGTGAAAGTTTTCAAGAAAACAAGCAAAATGAGATCCCAGACATCTGAATCACCAGACATTCAAAAAAAATTATACATATGTTTAAGTAGTTGACTTCCTGAAGCAAAAATATGAAATGCTAATGACCATTTTGTGCATGTAGTTGGGAGTACTCCATTCCTGTGCCCATCTAGCTGGGCGCAACGGGCAAAGGATTTATTTCAGAGTCTAGTCCTCCATTTCAGCACAAATGGAAGACAGTTTTTTAAGCAGAACAGCAATTTAAAAACAAACACATCTCCTTCGTCTTTGGACTGGGGACACTGACCTTAAAAATATCTGAAATTTTTCCATTGCCTGCAAACAAAAATGGACTGCAGGCAGTCATGATCATATGTCACTCTTACAAAACATTCTTACTCGTTGGCTACTTTTTGGAAAGGTTATTTGCTGTCAATCAAGTGACAAGTTCTGCTTATAATAATGGTGATGACATCAGACCTGTAGAAGAGAAGATTAGTATGGGAGTCTAAATATATAAACTAGAAGGTCATGGGACACATCCAACGTCAATTGAAGTCAATGGCCTCCATTCACTTTGATCAAAACTGGACCGATCCATGTAGAATTAAGAGATTTATACATATATATTTATTTTCCCTATAGCCAGTATCATTGGCTTGCAGCCTAGGATTTCTTAAGGTGACCTGAATCTTTGATTTGTCTGACAAGAAAAGGTGATTGTCCCTATTTTTATTTTTACGTGGCCATATATAGTCGGTCATGTTCACTTTTTCCAAAGTGGGACTTGCCCTGTGGAGGTAACGGGCAAGAATTTTTCCAAACAGCAGGCTGGGGGCTCTAACTACGCACTTCTTTTGCCATTTGGTAGTGTTTACAAAGCAGCTGGGCAAGAAGCCAATTCTCATTTTAAGCCTCAGGTTGGACACAATGGTCGGTCAATGTGCTGAGGGGTATAAAGCATAGGCCAGCAGCTTTCCTGTCAGGCAGCAAATAACTAAATTTCACTTGTCTGAAATAGGATTTTAGTTGTCCAGGGCTGCAGGACAAAAGGACTGTTCTCACCCTGACAGCTGGAATGGATGATTTGTGAAATGTATTTTTAGAAGTCTTATTTGCCTACGTGGATGCCTGCATTGTCAAACATTCAGACAGCAAGGGCAAGTTAGGCTACAAGCCACGAGGACTGTGACATACTGTACAAACTGTATAACATATCTAGTTCTAAACCTGCATTTTTGTTAATCCTCACCCTCCAACTGCAAGTATACAGTCCAAATATTAATGCAACACTACTGCTGTTCTTTCCGTACTTTAACATACTATCACTACAGCATTCACAGTAATTGGTAACCACAAAGGGAAAATCACTGCTGATACAATAGGACATTGGCAATCAAGTCTCTTTCCCAAAATCACCCTGGTTTTCCCCACGTTTCCTTTTCCTAACCATATCTCTATCCGATTAACAGAAACAAGAATCTCCTGTAAATTAGCTTTTTCCTTTACCAAGACAATCCACTCTTGAGGGATTTTATTACTAACATTCATCCTCCTAATCTTATCCCACACCTTGCTGATACGCATATCCTTATTAACATCTGCACATGGCTATTGTGCCAGTGCTGCTTTTTTTCAGAGCTAATGATTTCTTCCTGCTACAGCCCATGACATCAAGTTGCACTCCTAACACATTTCAAAGCTGGTTTCCTCTCTCTCTAAACAACATTGTTACATTTTTTGTTTAAACAGTGCACTGATTTCCTTCCCTTCCTATTCAATGGAGGTCTTGGAAAGCACTTGTCACATATACGTAACATCGATGGGAAAATCATAAATATAACTGAATACATCTATTCCATGCTGATTTACATATGACTTCACTAAGTAGTTAATCACACTACCAACTTTCAACATATTTAGAATTCACAAAATAAAAAAATAGAATATTCAATATAAATAGAGCATTGTAAGCATTCAGGAAAATAATTTTAATGTACAATGTCACAATAGATATCTGCGCTACATATTTTCTCATCCTTAAGAGTTTCCTCTTTATTCTGCATTGGTTATTATGCACTTCTGCTGAATTGAATGTTTTCATACGCTGCTCATAAAGTGTGAACTTCTTATTTATTTCTCAGTCTGTCTTAAATTCCTACCATCTGGTTAAGACATATTAGCTTTAAGGCTAGGATTCTTACCCGTCTTCTGTGCCTTTATGCTCTTAAACTATAAACTCCATCTGTAATAAATTTCAAATTAAATGTCTGATCCTTAGAGACAGTTATGTGTTACAAGTTCTTATACAGCACTTTAAAAAAATTATAATAATATGTAAATAAATCCAGCAAGTCAAAATAAAAAATACGCTTATTGTGTGTAACTCCACTGTTAGTGTTGACAGAACCAAATTCTGCACAGATCCACTGCATACAATTAAATCACTAGGATAACAAAACACGGAGCAGATTTGGACACCTCCTGATAGTGTGAAAGAACATGTTCATGCTTTGTATTGAACTGTAAGACTAGGTCTGTAGAACAAATCTCTGCCTGTTAATACAGTGCACTTTAATCAGTGTGGCTTATGTAGTTTTGGGTTCTATTGGTAAAAGTGCATGTTGGTAAAACATACAGCACTAGCAGAAAAAGTTCTGGTGGATGGCCACCAGCTAGTGCAGCATAATTTGCCAGCTATTTATCAGGGCAGGAGATTGTTGCAGTCCTGTAAGCACCATATCACACTCTTCATATGACTAAAACTGCAAGGTACATGGCTTGGGGAGCAGAAGGGTTTCTGAGAGCAGAACAGTTTGCAGGTGGGAAATGTCAATAGCTCAGCAGGGATTCTAGATTTCTTTTTGGACAGGTCTGGACTGGACATGCAACAAGACTCAAGTGTTGAGTGTTAATGTTTGCCTCAGTAACTCCTGATGGTTTGCTTCTTCCTACAACAGTCCCCAGAACTGCTCTGTGCTGGCTATGTGATACAACCTCAGCACAAGAGGAACACCTGAGCTCCTGGAGAGCTGCTTGCAGCTAAAAAACTCCAGACTGGCCACCCTGCTTCCCGAGGATAGGAAATACAAGTATCCCTAAAAATACATGTGTGTTTGTGTGCATTAATCTCCCTCTCTTAATTCTTTAAAAAAACCCCAAAGAACACAAAACCAAAAAACAGGAGGTATTTTGTAGGGCTTTTTTGGATTACTTTTAAGGTGTAGCCTCAGAATCTGGCATGGGAGGAAGGAAAATCCACCCATCCTGGATTACCCTAAACCCATTCTTTTCTCTTGCCCTTCCTCTTCAGCTCCTTCCAACTTCCTGAGTGTAACACTCAGTTTTTCCAATTCATACCTATGCTTCCTTCCAATCCAAAACTTGTTGAAACCCTATAGAGTCTTTTTTATCTTTTTTTAAAACCAGGGTTTCATCTACCATTTAGTAAAAAGCAGGAAAAAAAAAAAAAAAAAGGAAAAAGGTACCTTCTCCAGCCCTTTATTGCACTCTTCCAGTACAAAGAATACTCCGACACCCCTCTCTCTTGAAGGAGCCAACAATATGACACAGCCTTCTGTTCCCTTGCATGCTTTCCAAGTATTTCCCAGGTATCTCTTAATTTGAGGACTAAATTTACTAGGCAGAGACATGCTTAGTAGACATGCAAGAATCAGAAAAGTTCGGAGGGAATGCACTGATGAGAAGCCCAGTCTGCCAGCAACCATCTGTTACGGAGAAGGAAACAAAGCCACAGATTGCTCCTAGGCAGCTCCCCACAGACACTACTTGAGGACTATTTCTAGCTTGTGGCTAGAAGGTGTCCAATAAATTGACAATTTCACTTCTTCCCACAGAGTCTTCTGATTAGCAGCACTGAAACTGGTGGAAATTACTCTTAGTTTCACTTTATTAGTATCATATCCAAGTGTGTGGGTTTGGGTTGGGTTTTTTTTTGGGGGGGGGGGAATTAGAGACAGAGGATTGGATGCTTAGCCCTGTAGACAAAATTTTTGCTTACACGTATTCCAACAATTTTTAACTACTCTCTTACTATTACACGTTACCTTATTTTCTAACTTCTACTAGACATTTCTGTACGCTATTAAATGCTTGTTCCATTTCAAATGTAAGATTCTAAATACGTCTTGAAAATAAAAAATAATCACTTTCTAACAAGAAAGTCAGGATTAACAGAAGACTATTTCTATGGAAATAGGGATTGAAAATACATTGTAATGCACAGCAAACTTTTCTGTATAAAATCTGCACTAAGCCTGAGAAATAATAACAAACCAGCTTAAATTCACACAGCAAAGCCATCATAGACCAGGCCTGTTTCTGAACAATTCCTAAAGTGGTAGCACCATGACAATTATGTCCAAGGGATCAATTTGAGATAATTTTTGTGCATTTTACCTAATTCCCAAATAAACCCACGTAACAGCAGTGTTGAATTCTGCAGTTTCTCCAGCTAGCGATTTTGAATGGAGGAGGAGCACCGTACTTTGCAGGTGCCACTGGCGATCTCCATCACGAATTGCTCTGCTGAGGAAGGACACTGCACCTGACCACAGAACAGAACGAGAAACCTCATTATTTTAGGCACATATAAAATATTCACTGATTTTTTTTTTTCCCCTTTCTCCCCTCTTCTTCTGCCTGGCCGTCCCTCACCCTCGTTCCCCTGCACCCCTCAGCAGCCGGGCCCCGTCCCGGGCGGTCCCTGTCACCCCCTCACTGGGACAATCCCGCCGCCATCGCCCTCCCCCG
>NW_009259237.1:2907626-2920363 GCF_000687185.1 Egretta garzetta
CTCCCGAGGCGCACCTCGTCGCGGTGCCCGCGGTGGGTTTTCCCGCGCCCCCCGGCCCGAAGGCCTGCGGGGAGGTGTGCCTCCGTCTTGGCGGCCACTGCAGTGGGCTGTGCTTGGACAGATTTTTCACCTGATGCTGACTGGAAGTGCTGTTTGTTGTTATCTGGCCTTGTGCGTAGCGTGTTGTATGCATATGGTAGCTGTAAGCAGGAGAGGGTGGGTAATTCGTTTGGGGCTGTAGCTTAAAACTTCAGAAATATGCCTCCACTTCTCCGTGCTTGAGGGGTTTTTTATCCTTTGAATGGAGAGGAAATAGTGCAGGTATATATTTGTCAGGTGGATGTTGGCTTAGGAATTTGGAAGAAGTTGAAAGATCATGTTTGTTTGTTTTATGTGAGATTATAAACCTTACAGGTATAAATTGGCCATTATTATTACCATCATTGGTTTTATAGAGGAACAGATGTCTGGGTGTTTTGAAGAGTGATGTACGTCAGTCGTGAGTAGCTGCAATAAACCGCTTGGCTTTTCGGAGTCAGTCGGCCTGTGGCTCCGGAGGCACATGCAGCTGGCAGAAGGTTGAGGCTTGGTTCCCAAAACGGCACCGCGTCTTGTAACTGCCGGTGTGGCTGTTGGATAATCTCAAACCTAGAGCTTGGCAAAAAGGTCACTTTGGATCTTAAGGCTATGGTCGCTTGATGGTTCTGTTTTCTCAGCCCAGTGCTGTCTTGCGAAGGGGCAGTGGTGCTCTTGAGGAGCTGTTGTTGATTTCTGTGGGTGATGTGTGGCTGAAGCTCCCTCCATACGCTCCCTTTCCCTCACCTCTCTGAGGTATGTGGTATGTGTCGTGTAGCTCCCAGGCCTGTGAAGGTTTTGGTATGCAGCTCATGGGATCAGGAGTGTTGGCCGATCTTGCTACGTGCACAGGTCCTGTTTGAATATCAAGGGTATCAACATGATTTTGTGCTTGGCTGGAGCATTCTACTAGGCAACGCTTCTACAGAAGATAAGTTGGACCCTTCTGTAAAGAATTGCTATTTGTCCCAAGTTCAAGACTTGCACGAGGCTTTATTTTCTTCCTTTATTTTCTGTTCTGTACTTCCCTTCCTAGAAGGAAGGACTTTGTAAGTGTTTAATCTATAGTTGTGAAGAAGGTGTGTTTCAGGTGAACGTACACGTTTGTGGTGCTTCATGGAACCTTTCAGGCGTGAGGAACTTCCAACTGCTTCCCATGCATCTTGTGGTACTGCTTCCTAGGTCAGTGTAAGGCATAAATCCTTATGTTGGTGTTTCTCATTCTGAATCGAGTTACTCAGGGGTGTTAGGAAACTAGAAATAATGCATACAGGGTATATTTTCCAAGTATCTTCAGAGACTCTGAAATGTGATTAACAGGTAAATAATCCTTCATACAAAGCAATAGGAAAATATCTGCTACAAATCTTTAAAAGAGAAGGCTAGGTTTCTTCCTCTTCTTAGGCATCACCTTGTATTTGATCACTTGTATCTTTTTCTACTTGAATCTTATTTTTCTGTGGTTTTTTTTTCCTGCTGTCTCCAACCTGAGAGCTTTTTCCCCCACTTCTTCCCGTGATTTATTACTTTTCAACACCTCTTCTTCCCTAGCATACAAATGATAGCCAGTTCTTCTTTGCAGCAAAACAACTGTGTTTTTGCTGTCCTGTAAGTAATCTTCCCTTTATAACCTGAATTGACTGTAGTTTTTAAGTGCTGCTACTTGCCTCTCGTTACTCAAAACAGGATTGTGTCAAGAGAAATAGTGTTGCTGCTTTTGTTTATATAGTAGTACTGCAATAGGAAAAGACTTGTTCTTGGTACAATGAATGCTGGTACACCAGAAATCCTGCTAATGATAGTGATTAATGGGTGCTGCTCAAAATAGCTATCACTGCTGATATGACTAATTGTGCCATATGAAAAGAGCTCCTTTATTCCCAGTAATCTCAAGGTGTTTCTACAGTTTTAGAGAAATGTCTGATCTATGCAGACAGATAAATGCACAGTGGAATGCAGAGCTTGCAGTGAAGTATGGCAGTTCTTCAAGAGCTCGCTGCTGCGCTGCAAAACCACTTGGGGCTGAAAATGAAGAATATCTCCTTGTGGTTACTGTAGGTAGATAGAATATTATTACTGGAATTGGATGTTAGCCAGAGCAACACCCTACATGTTGCAAACAATGCCAGGGTATTGTTAGTAGCTATAGAAGGGGTTTTATATCATACATGAAAGATGACATTTCCAGCAGCATGGGTAACCTCATCACAAAACATTGTGCTGGGGCTCACTCAGAGGGCAACTGGCTCTGCTAGACTTGACAAAATCTGCGTTATAATCGCACCGGTCCTCCTAGAGCTTGGTGATATATCTGGATTAGTGTTTCTTACCCTTCATTGGCATTTGGATAACAACAATTTGTTAGTAACGTGCTGCAGGCAATCTTGTGCTCTCCAGGCAATATTGTATTCTGGGTTCTGATATGTATTGTGGCTGGAAGCAACACCGGAAGCTTATATGGGGACTGCAGATCTAAACCATAGAAGGTGCTGTTTCTTGATACCTGTAAAATCTGAAGTTCTGCCTGGTAGCGTGAAAAAATATTTTGGAAGTTAAGTAGAATTTGGTAAAGATGGGTTCCACATTCGCTGAGAAGAAGCTAGCAGTAGTTGTGTTTTGTTGTGCCTCTGGCTTTGCGTGGGTTTCTAGTCTTCTGCTGTTTATGTACCTCAGGATAATTTTATGACAGGAGGGGTTTAGACACTCATCCCTTCTGGCCCTGGAGAGACTATGTAGGGGTGTGTGGAGGGGGAGTAGGAGGCATTGCTTTTTACAAATACTGCTTTGCAGGTTTGCTGATTTGGTCTGATAGGATCCCAGTCAGTCTTCCAGTGTTCTGTGAGTAAACCATTTTGGTCCAGTCCTTGAATTTTGCCAAAACAGTAATTAAAAAAAGAAAAAAAAAAACCCCAATTTTTTTCTATGACACTTCAAAAAGATGACGTTGGTGTTAATGAGGTGTGTTTCACTTTGAAGTGCTCTAATGTGACAAGACAAATTATTTTGAGAACTGTGGTCTTGAGATACCAATCTTGTCTTACTCTGCTGTAATAAATGAAGAGTAGTGGGCTGATTGCTTCAGGTAGATTTGGGGGGATTGATCTGTATGGTTCTGTTAGGGTCATAAACTTTGCATGAGGCAAACTGGCTTCCAGGGACCTGGGTTGGAGCAGCCTTGGAGTACAAGAGAAGGGGGTGGGGGGGTGGGAAGCAGCAGAATAGAGGCACTAGAAATACTGGTCAACCTTTGAAGAATGAAAGGGCTGAAAAGGGGAATGCGAAGTACTCCAGGTAGGGCTGGGGGAATCCTGAGATGTCTGTGAGTGAAGATCAGTATGGGTGTATTTGAGGTGGGGGCAGGTGAGGCTTTAGGAAGCTTTCAGGCGTGTTCAAGAGCCTTTATAGCAAGTCAGACATTTTTCCAGCTGTGGTATTGCATACCACTGGTGCTACATTGGCTTCAGTCTGATGATAACATACGGCAGCTTATCAGGGCAAGCACCTATTACAAGTTTTTATTACTTCAGGTTTGAAGTGGGATATTCTAGGGCTTTGCTTTTTTTTTTTTTTTTTTTTTTTAAATAGCTTTTGCTATTTTTGCAAAGGAAATAAATACTCTCCCTTCTAAGGAAAGCCTTTGTAGGAGAACATGGCAGCACTAGTAGATAGAATTTTTGCTGTATTAGCTAAAAAGCAAACCCAAAACTTTAAGAAGTTTTTGCCGTAAAGTAGCTGTCCGTGTTTTTTTTTTAAATAAATCTTTACCTTGCATGTTTCTTTTGTTAGGGTCACATCAGAGAAAGTCATTCCTTAGGAAACATCTTTACACACCTCCCTAAATTATGGCCAGTTCCTGCTTATGTTTTTAGTAAAAAATTTCTCCTTGAAATGGCTGATACATATTTTCTGGTTTAGGCTAGCTAGATTTTCATTGTCTTGCAACATAGCTGTATTCCTTCTTTGTGGTATTTTGTTCTTGCTTTTCTAACAGTTTTCTGCTTTTTCAAGTGGTTAGGGGTTTTTTTGGTCAGTGTCACTCTTGTTTTGTTTTATCTAGTCATGTTTCAGTAGGGTGCTTGTCAGATGCTAATTTTTCTGGTAAGCATTTCTTTACAGTAGCATTGCAAAAGACACATTATCTGGAAAATTTCAACAAGGAAGATCTCTCCACCACCTTGTCAGCCACCCCTTCTCAGGTTTAGATATTCTATTTTTGTTCTTTTCTGACACTACATGTGTGTTGGTTAGAGAGTTATAAGGGAACATGTCAACTCGTTGTTTAATAACAGTATTTTAGGTGTGATTCTTGTTTAGTTGTGCACTCAAAGCTGACATTTTAACGGTACAGTCAGATAACAGAAAATTCCTCACAGGCTCTGTGCAGTGTACAATCTGGAACAAAACTCCCCAACTTAAACAGTTTCTGAATGCAAGGGAAAGTTTGTTTCCCTGTGATAGAAATAATAATATTTAACTTTGATTCTATAATGCTTTATTCTCACAGGCTGTATTTTGGGAACTTTAATTCCTCTGGATTTACTGGGGTAAAATTAGATCCTTTGAAGCATGTCCACATGGTCTGTCTGATACCAGGATATTCAGAGCAATGTTCCTAGGTATTTTTTTTTTGTTTATGAAAGCTGAACTTCCTGCTCTTCTGTACAGATTACAGAACTTGGCTGGTTGTGCCTTAGAAGAACAGTTTGAGTTCAAGCACAAGAGCTTCCCTGGAGAAAGATAAAGCACCTGAATGTCTACAGTTCACATTCCAGAAAAATCTGGACATCTTATAAGTGTTGCTTCCTAAGGTACAAGGTAATATTTTAAAAAGTTCCTTAAAAATACTTGAAGTTGTCAATCTCATCTTGAAGAAGCTAGACATTCTTTTTATGTGTCCCATCATATAGCAGCAATGCTAATAACCAGTGATAGCTGTAGTGACTAGAAAGGACAGACACAGAAACACTTTTCCTGTTGAAAGACTTCCTTGTGTCTGCATCCACCCAGCTTGAGTAAAAGACTGAGTATCACAGGAGAAAGATCACTTTGGGTAGATGTAATTCTATGCCAGACTCCAAAAGATTTGAGGAACATAATCTTTCTCTGTTGAGTATTTCAAAATTTTTTCTCAGAATGCTATTTGCAAGTCTTGTACCAGATGGTATTATGTAGAAGAATACAAAGAGGAAGAGGCTACCTGAAAATTTAATTCTTCCAGATCTGTACGTTCTTCTGCGTGCATCTTGCAGGGTAACTTCGATGCAGAATGAGTGTGTAATCTCCAAATGCTCAGAAGAAACCACATTTGTTAAATAAAGGTAAAAATGAATGCAGCTTTTTATCACTTGTTAAAGGCACCTGTGTTTAGTAGAAGACAGAAAGATTCTGAGGATAGGAGATTTTTTGGCGGAGGGAAGAATAGCAATATTGCCTGCTGCTGAGTGCTCTGCAATTCTTTGTCCGAGCAGGAATTGAAGGCCAGGTGGTGTAGAATAGTGTTAACTAAAACTGTGCAAATATGTTGTTACAGAATCCAACTTCATCAGTGCATGTTTCATAGGTCCAGAATAAACTTTATTTAGCCTCTTACTGAAGACATAGTTAGAACTTTGTGGTTTTTTGGCTGAGCAATACAGTTTGCAAATATTTAAATAATAAGGTAATAAGATATACCCTTTTTCCTACATGAGATGAACGCTTACAAGCAGATGATGAAATCAAGAAGTTTAATAAGGTGCTGAAAAAGAGGTCTACTGCTAAATATGCACGTATCATTTAGAAAAGCTAAAACCTTTCATTTATTAAACAGAAAGCAAAAGAGAATGAAAAAACCCCAACTTGTAGGATTTGGTAGTGATTGGAATTTTGTTTTACCGAGTTCAGTTCTGAGTAGTGCAAATGAAATCATCAGGACTGCCAGGTTGCTGCTGTTGTCGGCAGGAAAGCAGAGCAGATAGTCGTACATTCTTCACCTACAGAGAGCAAACTGGGTGTATTTTACTAACTCATAGTGGAATACAAATAAGCTGTCTTTCTACCAGTGCAGATACCCAAGTTACAAGCAAGGTTAAGGTTTTGGTAGTATTATAACTTGCACTTATGTTTTTAGCTATTTTGGAAGAGAACTTTCTGAAGTTAATGTATACAAGGGCAAGGTTGATTAACTAAAAATTAAATTTCCTAAATTAAAGCAATTGTAAGTGCACTTGTAATTCTGTGGCTCATTTTTCTTAAGGGACTTTCATGCTGATGAAAACTGTATGGGGTGCTGGAAGAAAATGACACTTACTAGAAAAAAACCCTGGAAAAAAAGGGCACATACACTTACTGGGAATATGCTTGGTTCTGTATTAAAGTGTTGGAAGAGTCCTTACTCAAAGAGCTTCCAGTCTTTCTGTGTTGCTTTCAGGAAGAGAATGAAAACATTTCCTCTCAAGCAATCCTATTAGGTCTCATAATAAACTTCTTTGTCTAAACATTGCAATAATTTCCAGGGCAACAGATTGTGATGTCGAATTCAGCACTGTGACCTCATTTCAGGTCCAAAGAAGAGTATTGTAAAGTTTTAGACAAGTTATTACAAAATAACTTCAGTAATTAGCAAACTTTACATAAAATTTGGCCATGAATTTAACATGGGTTTGTTCACAAGTTCTTCTTAGCAAAGGTATTCTACGGGTCCAAGTTCTCAACCCTAATTTAGATGTTATCTTTCGTATAATATTTGGTCTTAAAACTGAAATATTAATTTGGGTCATGGGATAGCATATGGTCTAGTTTGGCAGTCTTTGGTCAAGTGCATTTACTGCTTTATCCGTGTGGAAAAGTGGTATGTCTGACCTGTGCTGTTTTGAAATTAATCTGTTGCTTGGTTTTGTGGTTAGAAAAGATCCTGGTCTGGTTAAGTGAAATCTATTGCTCTGCAGATGTTGCTGGACATGAAATCTGCTGAAAACCACTAATGATACATTTTTTTGTTTTTATATAGGAATGTTACATTTTTGTGGTGATGGATTGGTATGATAGAGTAAATCTGTAGTTGACACACAAGATTTAGGGAAATGTTTTTTGGGAAAAGTGTATTTTCTGCCTTTGAAGACAGAGCAGGAAAAGAGGTTTTTTTCTTTTTTCCATTTTAGTTTCTGGAACAGTTGGGTTTTAGGACGTTTGATTAGGATTGTCTGATACAGTCAGACAGATGAATAACAGACTGTTATTTGCCTCTTAATTATATTTCCCCTGAACATGTGTTAAAAGATTCTAGCTCTTCTCTCACTCTGCCTTCTCTTTCCATATCATGACCGTGAGGGCCGCAGAGGTCCCTTTCAAGTGATAGATGCTGTCTTTCAAGCATCAGGAGGTGTTTTTGTCACTGAATCTCTAACGCTATTTAAGTTGTTGCTGGTCAGATGTCAGAGAGTTACGACTCCAAAATGTTTCATGGTGTCTTTGATTCTGCGATGCTTTTCTGAAGAGTATGCTTTAATCAGACACATTGTTGGACCGAATACTGGGTGTGTGATTTGCTGTGGCTCACAGATACCAGAGTTCATGGTTGAATAGTTCATCTGGCTTTAAAGGTGCAATATATTGAGTTTAACTTGTTCTTAAGCAGCTGCACAGAGTTTGTTGCTTGTGCAGTACATTGACGTGGGGGTTTTGTGACAATTTAGTGTGTTTTTAAGCTGAACTTCTCAAGTCAGTTTCTTTAGAAATATCTATAGATTAGCATGTTGCTATTGTTCTCTTCAGAATCACCTGTCCTTATTATTCATCGTTTTGTGTTTTAATGTGTGCTTCTCCATCCCTTGCATCCCTCTATCCCTTTGGGGGATTACTGATGGAAAAGGTCTGTCTAGACTCTTGCCTTCTCTTGGGTTTCAACACCTTTTGCTATGTGTTTGTTCCACTTGAAAGGCCTTCATTGCCCTCAACTTTGTGCATTGTGATAGATGGAGAAGACTACTGCTAATATGACTGATAAAATTTGACTTGATACTAAGTTGTGGTTTATTTGCTTGGTTTTTTTCCCGAGACATTCACATTTTTATGGGCTTTTTCAGCTTCGCAGTGAAGCCAGTGGATGCTTTTCTTTGATATAGTATGTTGCTACTGGTATTTTAAGTTGCATCCTGAAACAGGAGAAAATTATGTATTTCAGTCAGTGACTTTCTGCTTAAAAAGTTGTATCTGTATTTTGTTCTGAAATTGTTTTAGCACAGATGAGGCAGTTTCTTTTCAGAAATTCATGTGGTTTCAGGGAAATAATATACTGTGTCTTCCTTGCATATGCTATTTGATATATTCTGCTCTGGAGCATGAGTTGCTCATCTCTGCTGTGTTGGTTGTTTTTCACTGCACATTAAATCATGTATCAAGAAAAAAAGGGTAAGTATAGTTTACGAAATTTTCTACACTACATAATTATCCTCCTTTTCCTTTTAACCTAAGGTTTTGTAAGTGATACAGTCCTCATAATTACAAGCCTAGATAGGAAGGTATGCTGTATTTTGATCCAGTTGTTCAGTGTGTTGAGCAATAAATTATAATACGAATGCAGGGCATCTTGCATGCTATGTCTATGCTAAATATTTTCCTCTAAAATGAATCCTAATGTGATCAGAGTTATTTGGAACAGTAGACTTGGAGCAAATATGCAACCAAATATGTGTGAGTATTGATTGTAGTGCTTGGTAGCATGCGAAAAACTTGATGGTGCCTCAAAGCATTGTTGGCTTAGTGGAGTTCTTATCCCTTATTTATCTGTCTCTATAAGGGTTTGTGTTGTGATGAATTTCTTTGTTCTTCTTTTACATCACGCCATTGACTTAAGACCTGTAGTTCATTGGCTTGAACTTACCTTACACTGTCACAGGCAGATAGCATTTTGGCCAAAAGACAGTGTTGTGAGGGAGAGTACTCTGTCTGAAATAGTCCAAACTTGGTGATTTCGAGAAGATCACTTAATATTTTCTGAAAAGAAGCAGGGAATAGTAATTGCAGCTGTAGAACATCCCTGAGAAGAGAAGCATTTGACAAGTTGACTTAGATATATCAATATGTGTCCTCAAATGCAAGATACCTTTGTTTTAGAACTGTTGTGCATTCCAGCACTGATAAGACCTTCTGTATCTTTTAGGTAAGAACCAGCATTTTAAGAAATAATACTTTGAAATTGATGTTTGGTAGTTGATGTGAAAGAAAGAATTATTTTTTGGTTTCACTAGTGAATTTTTTTTTTAAAACTGCTACTTATGTTCTTCTGTATAGAAGGTATTGCCTCAGCTTGGACTGGTGGTAAGCTGTAGGTTGTGTGGCAGGTACTTGTGGCTTGCTCACACTTACGCTGGAATGCCTCTCCTGCTTTCTTCTCTTGTTTGTTTTCTTTTCTCTGTTCAAAGGTTTTGGTTTCTTGTTAAATACCTTCATATTGAAGACCATAGTAAGAAACAGCCAAGCAACTACTCATAGTCCTAAACTCAATGAGTAATCGCTGAGATTACTCAATGTAATCTTTTAGAATTAACAAATAATTAGGTAAAAACCTTTCCATTCACTTGTGAATAACAAGCTTAAAACTGATGCAAATGAGGATAAGATACTAATTTTTACAGCACTGGCATGTGGTAAAAACTTAGATGCCGCAAGAGTTCTTTTTTTTGTTGACATTTTCTTTGAGTAGTTATCTTCTAGGAACTTAGTAGTATAGATTGCTTAATGTAACACTGAAACTGGTTTTTATTAGTAGTAAGTACCACTTCTAACCACTGTATTGTCCAAAATATAGACAAAGAAATGTCTACATAAATGGAGTCTATGTGTTTCAACTTCAGAGGCAAAGAAATGCCAGCATAATCACCTGAAAGATATGAAAAGCAGTCCATGGAAGAATTTTCTATTCCAGACAGAGAATAATGTGTTACCTGTAAGAGGAGATAAGACTCCATTTTACAAGTGGCTGTACTGTTGAAAATTATTTGCTGATATGCATACAGCAACTCAAAAAGCAATAGAATGTCTTAGTAATAGCATTTGAGAGCCCTAAAATACAGTTTAATCTCAATTTTGAATGTCATTGTATTGATACACTGTAAAGAAAACCATCAGTTTCATTGCGGAGCCCACAATCATCTAATTTTCTTATGCTGCTGAATCCACTCTCCTTTTTTTCCTGTGATTATTTTTTCCTACTTTTACTCCTTTTTTTTCTGCTTTACACTTTAATTCACATTTAAAACTCTTCTGTTTGTATGTATTACACAGTGAGGATTGGAATGTTAGCTGAAAGATGGGGAGAGGAATCTGCCGTGCTGAAAATGTGAAAGATTTCCTGTTGTTCTAAACTCAGTTTGGTACGAGTGTTAGTGTCTGTGCAGCTGAAGCACTGCTTAAACTCTCCTACTGCCCAGCAATACGTGAGCGGTAGTTGAGAATAAAAATCCCTTGATGCATCGAATAATACTCTGATTGTGGTTAGTCCTAGTTCTGACTGTAGTATGCATTGTTCCTAATAAAATAATAAATACAAAAAGTGGTATGGTCTGCTCCAGCTGCATAGTGTTACTGGACACTTTGAAGGAAGGTGATTATTTCTAGAATGGAAATCTTGAAAAAATGACTCACTGAAATTCAAATCCCTTAATAAAGGAGGACATACGTCATGCAATATGCACTTAACGGGTATTGTTAGGTGTATGCAGGAAATAAGTATTTTGGATTGTGGATAAAACCAAATATATAAATACCTTAGTGCATCTCTAATACTATGTTTTTTAAGCTTGCTAGAGTGAATCTAAAAGTAGGAAAAAAATTGAAAATAGGACCAATGTTGTTGAATTGAGAGCAGGAAACTAAGATGTATTTTTAGTGTTCAAAAATTGCAGGTAACTACAGACTTGATATTATAATAGGTTTTTTGAAAATAAGATGCAAAAAATAAATGTGGCATGCCTGTGTTTATTCATTGTACTGTTCCCTGAGAGATTTCTGCAGGTATATATTGTAGGCTTATGCAGAATATAGAAATTGTAATTGCCTAACAGAAGAACTCTAGAAATAGAGCAAGATCCTTACAGAGCCTTGGAAGGAAGGAATATTAGTAGCAGTAGGAATACAGTTTTCTAGTTCTTTTTCTGTATAATGCTTTGGAGGACAGGAATGGATGGAAATCCTTCCTGCAAAAGCGTGTTAGCTGTTTTGTTGGGTTGTGCAGTAGCGATTTGCACTTTCTGCTGCCATCAGGAGTAGAGTACACACAAGTTCAGGTTTTTGTCAGAGCTTGCCTAATGGGCGAAGAAATGTGGAAGGTGACGTATTATCTGTAAATGGAGCACATGGTATAGAACTATAGTGAAAGTTTGAGCCTTAGATCTTGGGGTCTAGCAGCAGGGTTCTTTCCACACAGCTAATTGTTCTGTGTAGTCTATTTTGGCCACTAATTTTATCTTAAATATAATGTTTACTAGATCATGTTATTATTCTTTTAGATCATGTTAATATACTTAATAGTTAAAATTGAATTGCTAAATTAATTTTTAAAAAATAATTTAATGACTGTATTGTTAAATACCAAACAAAACAATTAATCAGCTGTTGTTATGATCAGTGTTCATTTCTTTAAGCTCCGGTACTGACAGCAGTAGTAACAGTATAGCTGATAGCACTATGATGACTTCACCTGATGGTGCTGGTGGGCTGTAGGTGGAAGGCATTATTTTTCAGAAATCCTTCTCGGATTTCCTTTCCGAAACTTAAAAAAGAAATCTCTGCATTTTCAGTGAGCTTAAATGTTTTTTTCAGATGCTCGTTGAATAATTTGAATGTTTCATATAACTGTTGTATGCTAAAAGGGTTGGTTTGACTTAGTGGAATCTTTATTGCATGCTTTATCCAAAATTAAGGCACAAATTATCATTCATCTCCAGCCTGCATCAGTGTTCGTACCCCAGGACGCCCTTCCCAATGAAGTAAGGATTTTTAAATAGTGTCAAGTATGGATCTACTTTGGCACATACTTGTTTTCCATTCTTTATGACTAACGAAGAATATTCTTATATGACTAAAACCACCTGTACTGTGGTCCCACATCTTTATGAAAGATGGGAGTGGAAACAGTTTTGAAAAAATGAAGACCTTTCTAATACTGTCCTCAGTGAGGACTTTATAATTGCTTCTGTAACTTTTATACTAAAAGCAGAGACTGGGGAAAAACATTTTTAAAATTTTATTTACATTGACAAGCAATATTATATTAGTTCTTTATTTATGTATTTTATGGAGACCACAGTAATAAGATGCTTAATGGATTTAATATTTTGAAATAGTTGGGTTGTTGGACAGTGGTGGTGTGATACTCTTTTTCCATTTGAATAACAGTATCCTTTTGAAAACATACTTGCAAATATTTTCCTAGTGCCATGATAAATTTTTGTGGCTGTCATTCACTGACATGAGAACCTCAGTGAGGTTTTATTTTTGAATGTTTCTAGTCCTCATTTTGGGGTGGGGTGGAGAAGCTTTCGAACGTTGACCCTCAAGACTCAGTGAAGTTACCATTCAAAACATGGTTTTGTAACATCCTTTTTTTGCTGAGGGAAAGGCAGTCCTGGCTTGCAATTATCATTTATATTGACAATGTTATTTTTTGGTTTTGTTTTTTAAGT
>NW_009259237.1:2920413-2934614 GCF_000687185.1 Egretta garzetta
TCAGGCTACTTCTGATTTCACTGCTCCTGTTGTTGTGCGAACTTTTGCTTCATAGTATAAATTGACCTGATAAGTATGTTGATGAGATGACTCTTGACTTTACAATTTTTATATTTATTGTCTTCTAGTCCATCTCAAAATCCAGCTCTGCTACCTTAAAAAGTTCTCACACTTGTCTTTCACTAGCCTGATTTATGTTGACTTATCTGCTTTTATCCTTAATTGCTGTCCTCTCACTTTCACTATTCAATTTCTGTGGACCTACCAATAAATTCAAACGATGCCCTGCTGAGAACAGGATGGAAGCTGAAGGAATGGGAGAGAGAAAGTAGAACAAACTAATGGTATTTACTAGAACTGCCTGTGTAGACCAATGTGAAACAAACCATATGTGTTGTAAAACATGTTGATAAGGTACAAATTTAGCAAAACACGTCGTAACACTTCATGTCTTAGTTCAAGGATTATTCCTCCTTCTTCTAGTCTTGCTTGTGTGGTCAAGTTGTCCCATAGCTGATTATGTCTAAAATACAGTTCAGAAAAGTAATTTTATGAAGTACCAGGGACAATTTCTTTGCTGTTAGCATCCTAGGCTGACTAATTTCCTGATTAATCAAATCATATCAGTGTAGTTGGCCTTGTTTTGAAAGGCTACCTGCTAGCTTGGTATAAGCATTATAAATATTTTGGTATGTGAGTACATTGGAATTTACTTTTTTTTTTAACTTTCACTAACTATGTGTAAGTGGAGGTATTCACTAATGCAGTGACCAAATCGGTTCCTCTCCGCAGGGTAAGCAGGCAGCCAGCTGAACAGTGACAGGCGTTCCCTCCACGCTCTGTGGGGATGTGTTTTCTGGGACTGAAATAGCTTGTTTTGGGGTAGGCAGAAGAGTGTTAGCATGTGGCCGATGAAAACGCAGACGTGTACTTGTAACTGCATCTTTGAGAGGGCATGGCTGTGTCAGACTGCAACCTCCAGGCTTGGGACGCATCCTGGAAACTTCTTGTTTTTCAGCACTTTGGAGACAGAAAAATATTTTTTTAGTTCTTCAGGGAGCTGTTCTGTATCAAAGTCCTTTTGTGGGAGAATTTGTGTGTGGAGGAACATTTTGCCCTAGCAACTGCACAAATTGGGTATAATTGATAAAAATACGAAGGAGGGTTATGCATAGTGCTAATTAATTAAAAGTATAGATTTTGACCGCTGTCATTGTGGCCTAGATGGGCATCTGATCCAGTAGGCCATTTTTACTTTTATTTGGTTTGTGTAAGAAATGTTACAGAATTGATAGCAAACAAATGACATGTTGTTGTTGCAAAAAAACCAAAGAAGTTTAAGCAAAATCATTCTCATAAATAGATGGTGTCAGATGAGAAAGCTTCCTTTGTAAAAAAACCCTGAATTTGTAAGGCTTTAGCTTAATGTCCACAGATACTCCCCAAGTATCAATAATTGGTGGAAGTTAATGCTTTGCTTTGCAAACCGCCCTGAAGTGCAGGTATGTTGTTTTTTTTAAGGTCTTCATCTAAATCTTCTAACAAATAAAGCTGTTTCATTGCAGTGGAGTAGTACTGAAAACCTTTTTTTCAGAAAAGGCTTTTAAACCTGTGTTGCATAAATACTATATGTTTCTAATGCTCTTAAAAGCAATGTAAAATTGTCCTCAACAAGAAACGTATGGTTATAAGTTCTGACGTACTCAGTGCACAACCCTGACTGTAGGAAGCAGAGTCTGCAATATGGATGATATTTAATTTAAAAAATTGGGATAAGGGTCGTGAATTGTATGCTAGAAATAGAAAATAAGATTAGAGGTTATGTTTCAGGCATGAAGCTGTCTCTGGGGGGGGAACAAAACAAGGTTACTTCAAGGTTTGGAGCCTGATTGGGGGATGGGGAGAAGGGAGGAGATCCAACAGTGGCTAAAAATGGTGCCTGGGGAGGTTTGTAGTAATATATAAAGTAGAAATTGCCAGGCATCGCCTTGGTGCTTTTGTTGTGTATTACAGCCTTGTCCTTACCATCGCTTGCTGGTGCCAGATTAGTCATGGGCAGCGCTTGCTACCAGTAAGGTGGTCCTGGCTGTCAGCACGCCCTCTGCACAAGCAGTCCTGGTGGCGAAAAGGTTGCTTTTTCTAAATCTGATACTTAGGAAATATATTTGAAAGGGGTCTGGACAGAACTGTAATAGATGCATCAGCTGGTATTGAAACATTGCTTAAATTTATTTGGCATCTTTGCAGTGTCTTATGGCTGGCAGAGCTTTACGGTGTCGCAATTTCTGGAGCAGAATGCCCTTTGTCAACATAAGTTACTGGGGAGGAGCATCAGCATGGCTTAAATCACCTCAACATTATTTAACGTGAGCCCAGTCTTTCACATTGGTAATAATTTTTAAGTATAATTGATGCATCAGAAGATACCACTTAAAATTTTAAATGTTTCTTTCCAGTCTTCAATTATGAACGAAATTCAATTCCGTTAATGAATATTGAGAGATACCATGGTACTTAATGAAGTATGAAGTTAGGATCTTCCACTGATGCACTGATCTGTGTGGTGTTTGGACCGTTGGTACCAGGTGCTTCAGGGGGGAGCACGCGTGTGAATTTCCAGAAAGATCTAACAAATAATGAAAGTTTAAGCTTAAGTCTTCAGGCTTGCTTATTGATGTTTGATTTCTGCTGAATATATCAATCACATCATGTTAATTTGTTTTATGGATTAAAACATTTCATCTGTTTCTTTTTCAAGATGTATTATACCAGCATAAATACACCGTTGTATCATCTTCTGGGCAAAAAATTTCTTGCACAAATTGGTACAGAAATTTTGGCACATAACCTGGTGACGAATCATGGCCATGACTGAGCGCTTATTGTTTATATAAAACTATCAGTACTTCTGCTTTCGGGACATGGTATAAGGTGGTCTGACTGTGCTTTATATGTTGTAAATTAGGATTGATAGTTATTTAACAATTGGTAATTTTATTGGGAAATATTTGGAGAATTCTTTGGGGAATAATTTTTAACTTCAGAACAATGCATTTTTTTAAAGGAAAAAATCGCATTACGTGAGTCAAATTGCATCAGTATTTATCTGAACATCAGTTTGACTGTTGTATGCCTTTCCATGCTGTATACTTAATGTAGCAGCTTAAAGCCGGAAGCTAGAAAAGCTCTGCATGCTGCTGAGACGTGCCGGCAGAATTCCATGTATGCATTTGTTAGCAAGTAGCTCTGTGAAGTTATTTATATTCCTTGGTAGCATATACATTAGGTATAAAAAAAAAATTAGATTTATTTTCCAAACGTTTAAATTTATTTGTATTGAAATAAATTAAACTTCATTAAGAGTGTTAACTCTGGTTTTAAAGCAGCAGAAAAAAAATAGTCTGTTAAAATATTAAAATCTTTTGGTTTTCTTAATAGAAGGAAAATAACTTTAATCAGGCTAGTCTTCCTAGGAAGAACATGCAAAATGCAAAACCCAAGTAATTAATTGCTTTTAAACCCAGAAATTTCTTACAGCTGTGTCAGTGTAAGAAGTGGATGGAGAAGACCTGGGATTGCTCGAGTGTTCCACAGCCTTCAGTCTGCAGCTTTTTGATTCCAAGTTGACCTGTGGCCTGTTTTGGCATTTACATTGTGTGGATAAAAGGCAACAAATTATTCTGTGGACTGAAATAGAAAGCAGGATTACTGAAGCAGCTCATAGAAGGCACTAGATACCGGAGTCTCAAAAACGTCCGCTCTTGCCATTGTGTTGAAGGTGGGGTGATACTTGCTGGAGCACAGGGGCTTGCTGAAGGAAGAGCAAGAGGAGAATCCTTTTGTCTCCAGTGCTTAACTTGTGTTTGAACCAGTTGTTAATGGCATTTGCAGAAGATTGAGCAGCTCGGGGAAGGATTTTTGTAGTTGTCTGCTGTGTAAAGCAGGCAGAAGAACTAGATAAGCGCTAAGCTTTGGGCATTCTTGAATGGGGAAAGGTTGGCAAGATTTGGCTATATTTTTCCCCTTCTGATTTGTATTAGAGATTTATAAACTGGAAGGGTGCTACATTTGATCTTATAACTAATCATGTTTTGACCACAGCTATGCAGGATGAGTTAGTGCTATTTTAAAAATCTCATCTATATTTAATTAAGACTTAATAAATTCTGCCCTTAATGAGGAAGGGAATGCTGTGTCAAAGACACACAAGCAGCTTTTTTGATTAGAAAAAATGAGGAAAGGTTATGAAGTATGCAGGCTACCATTTCTACTTTTTTAATATTTGTGATCTTGAATTACTTGTCACTACTGTTCCTTCATCAGCTACAGAAATTAGTTCTACATAATCTAATATATCAAAAACCATAGCTTTCTTAGAAATAAAGCATTTTGACAGTTCCAGAAGTCTCCTGTTACAAAGAACTGGTTCAAGAATGATTTTTAGAATTAAGGTTAAAACTATTCAACTACTGCTATTTATGAAGTCGCTACTTACAGTAGTATTATGCGATGCTTTTGGAGTATTATGTACACACTAATGTTTGGTTTTGTTATAGGAGGGAGACTGTTATTCACACTGGATTGCTCTGGTTTATTCATATCCTGTGACAGTGAATCAGAGATTGCTGTCTATATACAGACTGAATTGCCAGCCAACTTTGGGCCCAAATATGGTAAACATAATTATGTTCATTTGCTGTAAAAATACATTCTCCTTATTTTAACATTTTCATGATTACAGTTTTCTGATAATTCCATAATTTTCAACATGAGAGGGATATGAAAGGCCTAATCATCATGTCCCTCTCTTCAGTATAGAATATAGTTTGTTTTCCTGGGCAGAACTCCAGCTGTTCAGTGATGAATCTACTGCTACTCAAATACAGTAAGCCCATAAACTGTTTGGAAAGTCTGTTCTCAGAACGCAGGAGTTCTGGTACGGAGACATGCATCTGCATTAGCTAGATGACAAAAAAGCTCGTGGCTGCAACTGTCATGAGACAGTAAGTGTATGTGCTGATGTCAGTTTTTCTGATATGTACTCCTGTTTCCTATTTTTGGAAATGAAATTCATATCATTTCAGAATACTTAATACTTTTCAAGTAGGAGACTTTCAGTGAATGAGTTGGAGGAGAAGGCAAACGTTAAGCTAGATAAAGCTTCTACCACTTACTGAAGAGAATAAATATTAGTAAATATTAGATTAGGTTTTAATTTTGGTCACAAAGAAATAGTATGGTAATATACTTCTTAAATACGAAAAAGTAACTAGTTTGCATGTGGGAATAACATGCTCACGGTAGCCGCTTCATTTATATGAGTGGGTTAGGATTAATATATTTCATGCAACTAAGAAAACACATTTGCCGGGATTTTTCTTTCTCTTTTTTGATGTAGTCTAGTATCAAGAGAATGTTGTAGACATATTCTGTGGCAAGTGTTGAGAATTCAGAAGTAGCATAGTAATTTGGGAAAGATTGTTGGTGTTGAGTTACTCCAAATGTTTTGAAAGCTTTCACGGTCCTTGCTGCAAACAGGCAAAAAAAAAAAAAAAAAAAAAAAAAAGATGAAAATTTTCACAAAGGCTCTACAGGATTTTCTGTACATAATCTCAAAACTTCTCTCTTCTGTGAAGAGCTTTAAATGTGTAGATGATCTGTAATTTTCACTGTCTTGAAAGATTACTTTTGTCTAACAGAAATAATTAAAATGTGTACTGAAGCTACTCTGAGTTTGGGTTTTCTTTTTAAAGTTGCATAGCATCGCAAACTCAGTTAAAACAGTCTAGAAATTTGGTTTAGGGATATTTATTTCAGTGGAAGAATTCCAATGTGTATATGCTGATAAGTGTGAGTACTGTGGCATTTATGAAATGTAGTACCTATGTTTGCAAGAGCAGCAAAATGGCTGGAAGCCTTGTCTAAACGTTAACAGCTGATTTGTCGCTGAGGAAATGCTTCTGTTTCCAGAGCAGTTGTAAACAGTATGTCATTGTGATACACGGCTTTCGGTGCTCAGTAAGTTGGAGTGAATAAGAAGGTAAAAGTGACCATGCTGATTCAGGCTTCAAAATTGGTCCAACTCAACCTTCTTTATCCCATGGAGGTTATAAATGGATACCTAGGGAAAGGCAGGAACAGGGTGGATTTGTGGGCTACTCTCATTTAAAACTGTCTTCAATGATTTGCTGCATATAGGATTTCCTGAGCCCATGGGTCATCTATTTAGTAAGCCAAATGAGCCCCTCTGGAAGAAAGAGCGATAAGGAGACCAGAACTGCATGCTAAACTTGAAGTGTGGGTAAACCATGGCTTTATGCAGTGGCATAATTATGTTTCTGGCTTTCCCAATGCTATCACTTCCTTCCAAATTCCTTTGTGAATAATTTGTAATGTAAGATTTACTCTTCTGACTCTACCATTCAGTATCAGGCTGCCATTTTAGCACAAGCAGCCAGTTGTAACACCAAGATCATCTTCCTAAGTGGTAATGGTCAGGCCAGAGCCCATGGTTTTGTATGTGAGGCTAGTATAGTTTTTCCCATGTATGGATTGATAAATTTATCTATAATGAATCTAGTCTCTTATTTTAGTCCCTCAGTCCTGTAAGCTATGCCATTCTGTGTGTATATATATATATCTCTCTATATATGTAGTAGTGCATGTAGTATGTCATGCCTAAATGCTATAGCGTTTGACTTGGGCTCTTAATCCCACTTGTCTTTCCAAGTTTTAAGGTATCATTTGTTTGGGGCAATGAAAACTTCCCCAGAAGAACCTGGCTTCTGAAAGAAGATGTATTGAAGGTAGCATTTATAGAATGTCTTTCAATTATTTCTCTAAGTACTTTGCCAAAGGGTGGAATTATTCCCATTTTTCTAGATGCAGAAGCTTTTTATGTGGCATTTGGGTCCATGGACAAATCATTTTAAGCCAGTGGGAATAAAGCTGTACATAGAGCCCTCTGTTTGATTTTGTGATCTACACTGACTCAGCAGTAACTAAGCTCTTCAAGGAGATTTCCTAAACCTCTTTAACAAATTTTAGTAGAAACTTTTAGCACGCATTTTACAATGTGTATTAAAAACCTCTCTTCACAGTGAGTGGTACTGAAAAATATGGCATTTGCTTATGCTGGAAAGCTGTAATTCGTATTTAACGAGGTACTTGAGTGTGTGAGAGATACTACTAACTTTACTGGAACTAATCACGTGCTTAAATTCATTGCTGAAGTGAGCCCAAAGATTAAGCTGCTTCCAGGTTTAAGATGAATACTATGAGACTACAGGACTGTAGGGGTTTTTTGGTGTTTTTCTTTTGTTGTTGTTGTTTGTCGTATTGTTTCCCGCCCCATGTGAAAGTTGGTCTTCTCAGGAACATGAGAAATTGTGATTTTTGTAGCTGTCATCACAGAACTGAGAAACAATTACATTTTTTCTCAATGCTTGTTTTCTCTGTTAAGTTTTAACAAGGAAATAACATCCTAGAGTCTTTGTGCTTACTGTATTTAGAAGTGAAACTGTAATCAGGAGTGACAAGGTGAAGAGGAGTAGTCTAACATAGTCTTCCTAAGCTACAGCAGAAGCCACCTAAGTGCATAGATGATGTACTGGGTGAGTTTGCAAGGAAAGGCTTGGGAGAAAGAGGGCAGGTGGGAATTACCTCAAATGGCCATAACTGGGCCACAATGTACAAGCCTGACCAAGTAATATTCCTGTTCCACGTATGCTTTAATTCAGTACTTCTCTGGTTCAGCCTTTTCTTCCTGCCTTCCCTTCAGTGGGAAGTGAAATTTTGGCTGGAAAAGGCCATTTGTAAGAACAGATATTAACTTATTCTCAAGACTTTTCTAGAAACTGTCGGCTCTCCATCCCGTCCTTGAAACTGTGGCCTTCAGTTCTTCACTTGGTTTTGAAGAAAAGGGTATTTTTTTTCTGATGGCTGGCTGCAAGCAGCTGACTTTCAGTGTGAGGAGGTGCCTCTTCCCAAGCAGTCCTGCAGGTAGTGGCCAGAATCAAAGAATTCTGTAGGCTATCTATTCTGGGAGGCAGAGCTGTGCCTTTTCTGCAGAAAGTTTGTGCTGTTCGTGCTCGCTCTCGCTGTGGTCCCATGAGCCTCTTCTTCATCTTAGCACGTTACACAGCTCGGAGAGAGCAAGAGAGAACGTGCTTGTGGCTGATGTTAAGTGCACCCTTCTGGGAGATGAGAGATGGCGTCTTGAGTCTCCTCTGGCTGACAGTCATGTTGCATGGGAATTTTTCATGCTGTGTGCGAACGCTTTGTTAGCCTACTGTATCAAAAGAAGGAACGTTATTTTCTTTTCCTTCTCTTCCGCACCCACAGTTCCCTTTCAAAAGGGAACTGGTACTGCTTTCAAAATAGATAACTTAAGTAACTATTGCCAAGGGAGGATTGAAACTGTGATCCTGATCTGACATGGGCATCTATTTTTGACATTCAGGGAGGCACCCAAGTCTGAAAGAAGGTCTGGTTTAACACATTCCTTTCACCAGCTTTTCCTTTTGCTGTCATATCTTATTGCTGAGACTTGAGTTAGTGCTGTTTGGTGTGTTACATGCTTTACTTCAAACAAAATGTAAGAAGCCTCCTGACACACTGTAGGCTCTAGCCTTGAACAGTCCAGCTCAGTATACTGACAACTCCGAATCTGATTCAGAGATGCCTGCCGTCCATGTGTATTTTATAGGGGGTGTAATTATACAGTTCAGGGCTATAGATTCTTTTCTGGAGGGTTAAGGGTTGGAAGTGAGGTGGTGTAGCGCCAAACAGCCAAGGCCCTCAGTCTTTACCTACCTCCAAAAATTAGGTGTTTTTCAGCCTGTTCCTGTTCTCTCTGTTTCTGAGTGGTTTTCACAACAGAGTCTTTGGTGATTTGGGTTTTTTTTGGCTAGAGGATGGGGGGTATTTTTGTCTTTGCTTGTCATTTAGGGCATCTAGCATAGATGTGCCTCTAGAGGGCTTTTCAGTATAAGTGCAAAAGACACAAATTGACACAAATAAGTCAGTAGCTTTCTTTTAAGGAGAGTCATTTTGAAGGGTAAAAAAGCTCAAGACAAAGGCATAATAAATTAGTTCAGAGACTGTCTACGTATATTAGGTAAATATTTCATCAGTTAAATTGGTCTTTGAGTTAATAAATCCAAGTTGCTGGAGCCTTCCACTTAGGTTTAACAAATCTCCATGCTTCTGTTTTTAATTGCTTCACTAGTAAATGAGATCAGTTTCTGTATTAATAAGTTGGTCTGTTTAGAGTTGTGTACATTTAAACAGGATGCTGAAGTTGATGCTTCTAGTTAAACTATGTTAACTACATAATCCCTGTGGAGCATGTCCTGTGAGCTGTGGTCTGTGGTCCCCAATGGGTGGGAGGGAAGACACTGAATTGATGTTGATGCCGTGGCTGTTGATAGCAATCCAACCCTGGAGCAGCCAGGAGAGTGGGCCAGAGCGTCTGGTGAGCTGGTATTAGAAAGGGGAGACCCTGGAAGGAGGATGTTTCCAGCAGGCGCTTCATGGGTTCACTAAGGGTTGGCTTGCCTGCTTTTTTTGTTTTGTTTTGTTGTGGGTTTTTTTCTTCCAACTGTTCTAGGCAAGCAGCCAAAAAGGAATCCCAATAAGCAATTCATGAGCTAACAAGAACTAAAATGATATTGCTATAATAGGCTATTTCTAATAGATTTTACAACTTGGATGACAAACCCCCCCAAAAAGCCACACAGGAGGTGCCCAGGTCTTCCAGTGGCTGCAGCCCACACTGTTAGAAAGGCTATCAGCCTTGAAAATTGAGATTGGTTTTCCTTTCTGGCTTCATAGCCTAAGTGTGGCCACCTGACCAACAGCAATTGGGATTTGGTGACGTGGGTTGCCTGCCAATAGGCCCAGCTACCAGGACGCGTCCTCTCCCTGCTGGTGCTCGCGGGCTGCTGGGGTTTTTGTCGTGTGCCTGCGTCCTGACAGCTGCGTGGAGCAAGTCCTGAGAAACTGTAAGCCTCGTTTGCCGTGATGGTGAAATTAATGATGCTTGTCAACCCCTATAAAAGCATTTGCATGCTTTAAGTATTTATGATGTGTTGGTATGAAATTACAGGTGCAAAATAACCCTGTTGATGTCAGAGATTAATGCATATTTTCTGCCAGTCAGCATTACTTGGAGATGGCTGTTCTTGTCAACTGAAAAGTTAATTTTCAACACATAATTTCAGCTCTTGTTTTATTCTGAGAAGTTTTATGTCCAAGACAGTGTTTAAAAATTAAACCAAATTTTAAAAGCCCCCACACTTAATTCTATGCATTTCCTTTTTATGGATGGATTGAATATATGACACAGTTGTCATTCTTACAGCAATTTTAATATTAATTGAGAGTGTTTGAGATGCTGTAGTTCAGGTCAGAATTTAATTTCTCAGGTTATGAGATTTGTTACTAGAATTCTGTATGTGGATTCTAATTTCTATCATTTTTGAATGGATATGTCTTGTAAATGCTAAGTACATTGTATAGCTGTAGATATAATCCGTCTTTAGTTTGGGATGGTGTAAAATGAATCAAATCCCAGTTAAAAACCTGTAGAATACTATATTGATGTCTGTCTTAAAATCCCCCTCCAAAGGTAATTGAGACTACTTGACTGTTTTTCTTAACCTGTTTATTTATGAAGATACTGAAAAGTTTGTTTGGAGGAAACAGTTTCCACCATCTGTCTTAGTTCACTTGTATTCTTACCTACATTTAGTAGCCTATCTAAAAGGAGAAGCGAGAAATGACCTCTCAGATAAATCCTGTGGCTCTTCCCTCCAGATGAAGATCCGAACGGTGGAAGACTGGTCTGCAGGAAATAGCCTATGGGCTTTCCCCTGCCGTTTGGCTCCCAGTTTGCTATTCAGATGTCAAGACCATTTGGGCCATTTTTATTTTTTTAAGGTGTCCACGGTTGGACTTTGGGTGGCCTGGTCAGGTGAAGGATCTGATGTACATGTTAGTGACAGCAGAACTTGAAGGTGGAATGGCGCCTTGCATAGTGGACTAACTTTGGGATTTGCATAAGATTTGTGTAACTAAATGTGAGAGAGAATTGGAGTGTTCTCGACGGGAGGCCCTTGGCCCTAGCAGCTTGCTGACCTTGTGGCCTTGCAGTAGGCTTTGTTTGTTCAGGCTTTTCCCTAGTAAGCAATCTGGCTGTTCTGGGTTGTTTCTTTTGGAGTTACTTTTTTTGGGACATGAATTGGATGTAGTTGCTTTCATGTTTGATTGTTTTACATGAATGGTGCTTGCAATGTTAAGTTCATCCTGAGACTTGGAATCTGTATCTCATAAAATTAAAACCAATGTACAATATCTGGAAGTGTTACTTCAAAAAAAAAAAAAATAGCTCAGGTATTTTGGATCATCTCACTCACATGTTATATTGCACTTTCACTGAAAGGACAACAATTTATAAGGAACACCTTTGCAAGCAGTTTTTAAAATTGAGATCAGAACCCTTTTAAAAGCATGAAAAGTCTTTTTTTTTTTTTTTTTTTTTTTTTCCCCTCATCAAAAACATTTTAACCAGTGTGGCCTGCAAAGCATTCATGTAGACGGTAGATGAAGCTGGCTGAAAGGAAGTTGACAGCATGGGTAATTGTGTAACTAAACTAACTAGTGATAGACTTGTGAATTTTACTCACTACTTCCTCTGCTCAATTTCCTCTCTTGATTCAGGGGAAAAAAGTTGCTCCCTCACCTAGGAGGGTAATCCCAAACAGGACAGATGGGGAATTAGACCCCTTGTTGCTGGTCCAAAACAGAAACTGGGAGGTGCCAAATTCCATTTGCCTGAAAGTTATCCCTGTTAGTTTGTGTCTCATGCAATCAGTAAAGTCAGAGAAAACACTTTTGATTTTCTGGGAAGTATCTAACCAAAAATTTTGGATGTTACATTTTAAGAGAATAGTGAACTTGATTTGCATATGCACTTATTTTCATGCAATTTCTGTTTCCTTTATGCAAATGTGGCCATTTTTAGAACAACTGGTGCAGGTGTCTCCTTGATTCTCTGTGGAAGTTCAAATAGTTCAAACTAGTAGCAGTTCCTTAACTATAGCATTAACTCCTTAAAGCGAGAACATAAACAATATGGTGAGCTTTTTCAGTAGAGTTTTACAGCTTTCAATAGGATAGTGTTCAGTGTGGAGCTTGTTTTTATGCTATATATTAGTTCTATTTGTAATGTTTAATAGTATAAGAACAACACTGTCTTGATCTTGATTACATAAAGGAAGGAATAAAATTGATTTGAAGCATGCTAACTGTTTTGATACTTTCTACACTTGATTTCTGTGAATATTTCTGTTTTCTGCAAAATGAAGTACAAGCTTAAGGTTTCTGTTTTGGACTGATAGCATGCTATCCTTGTATCACTAAAATGAAACACTTGGATTTTTTTTTTTTTTTTTTTTCCTAGTATGGCAAGAATTAGATTGGCATAAAGTTCTTACAGTTACAATGTGGAGCCTCCACTTCTAGTCCATGCACCAAGAGCAGCAGGGGAACTGTAGCACTGGGGAAGGCAAGGGAGAGCATGGGAGCATTCCCTGCTTCACTTTTTTCAGGAAAAGATGCAGAAGGAAGAATGTTCGTTTTGTATGTAGCATGTTGGAGATGTCATTATAGAAAGCGTAAGGCATGGAGCATTAGCGTTACTCACAGGCCTAGTGTTGAGAACTGTAGCTTTCCTCTCTCTAAATAAAGTCTCTCTTCAGATGCTGAAGATACAAGCTGTCCTCTTTAAGCTTTTGTGTTGATTTTATTACGAGTGAATATTGAAGAGTTGAGTAAGTTCCTGCAGGTTTGACTATGAAATTGTCTAGAAGTAAAACACGATGAATTAGCATGTTTGCTTATAGCTGTAGAAAATGGAAACCACGATTTTTGCTATTCATTGCATTTATGTTCTTTTAGGATGTAGCAGCTTTATGTATTGGCTAAATATCAGACCATTCAGTGTCTTAGTTTGATCCTGAAAGGCTCAGTGTGTAGTCAGAACCACCAAATGGTAGTGCATCTCTAATATGCTTCTCTAGTTCAGTACTATATAGCTTGGAAACCCCTTCTTAGCTTTTTCTACTTTTGGTGCGAATTAATGTTTAGATGTTCATGATAATTTCTTAAGTTCCTCTGCAATGTGAAATTCATGTCTACTTAGGGAAAATAATCACTAATTTACTTATACAATGCATATAAATTAACCAACTCCTTGGTTCCATTTACGTTTATATGCAATCAAGAAAACCAATTTAATCATGCTTTCCACTGTAAAGCACCATAGCTTGTAAAGCAAGGAGAAAAATATTTTTCAGCTATGCGCATGATATCAAGGCCTCCCAGAAAATTCAATTTTTAACGGGCTTATTACATTTTGACGCTTTCAGTGTGAATATTGAGAGAAGTAGAAAGTAGTTAGGAAAGATAGTAATTAGCTTACAGTACTTTAATAAGGGATGCTGAAATGTGTATGGGAATTTCTGCTGTGTTTTATCTGTTTATCATGTTTTAAGAAGTGGGAATACAAAAGAATATTTACTATAGATCTCAGAAGCAGAACCATCTGCAGCAACGACTTCCTGAAAAACTTGTGCGTCTGTTGTTCTAGTGGGTGTGAGACTATCCGGCTCTATATGTCGTTTTGTCCTGCTGTGTCTTGCCTGCTTCTTTATCTGTGGGATTTTTGTATCATACGTATGTGTCAAAACACATTATGTGAATGGATTGATATCTTGTTTCTTCAGACAGGTGGAAATAAGTAGCTTTGACTGAAGATAAAATCTTTTTTCCCCAAACATTTTGACAATATTAATACAGGTTTCATATCTCAAATATAATAGCTAAAGGAACATATTGTTGTTGCATTAAAGGGCTCCATCCTGCTATATCTGGATTATTCTTTTAAGTGCTCAGGGAAAAAAACTGTTTGATAGTAGCCTTGTATGTCGCAGTTGCTGCAGCAAGAAGAATGTCCTTATTTGATTAAATCAAGTTATAGGGGGGAGAGAGAGAGAGTGCCCTAAAGTGTGACCAACAGCTAGGACTAGATAAAATGATTGAACAAATTGTATTTCTCTACATCATCCTTTCGTTCTGATAATGTCCTGACATTGTTAAGCTGTGTCTTTTGCAGACTCAAGAAATAGAACGTTTCTCTC
>NW_009259237.1:2934661-2940380 GCF_000687185.1 Egretta garzetta
GTTTCCCACCCTAACGTAGCTGGTGGGATGAGAGGTCATCTTATCAGAAGAGATCAATGCAATTCTGACTCTGGCACAGAAGAAAGGAAGAGGACTGATGTAGAATTAATTAACAAGCTATAAATTAATAGCGCATTTAAAAAAAACCTCCTCTTGTCACACACACACATGTATAAATATATATATGTGTTTATATAAAATATGTATATAAAGATACATAAATACGCTCCTAGGATAACTGTGGCCATTGTATGGATATATGACTCGAACCTGTAAACATGGTCATGAGATGCCAAGCCCTGTCCAGTTAAGAGCTGTGTTTGGCTAAGGGTAAGGGCTTAAAAATCTGCATGCCCTTTTCCAGAAGCTCCTCCAACCTGGCCTTGAATGTCTCTTGCTGCAAACTGACCCTTTCTCACTGCTCAGGCTCTGTTCACCTTCCTACAAATGCCTTCAAGAAAGTGCTCTTGGCTCTCCAGCTGCACCAGAGTTTGCTAGTAGGAGCAGGGCAGCACTAGGAGCTGTATTTCCTCCCTCCTTCTGTGTCTGGTGAGAGTGTTATTTAGGCCAATCTGTTGGGCAGTTCTGCCTCATATCATACCTTGCATATGATAGAGGCTGTCCGTCATCTGAAATGGGATGTGTATTGTTGTATTTTTCAGTTAATTTCAGTTAGGATATAGACAGATTCGTCTGCTGTTGTATAGGAAAAAAAAAAATTAAGGACCTGTATCTGTTGATTTAGTAAATCATTAAAATGAATGGGTGTGTGAAAAAAGGTTTCACTGACTTTATTCTTAAATTATTTAAAAAGGATGAGGTTAGAAAATGTGATTAACTCCCCCTGAGCTCTGCATTAATAGCCTTCCACTGTTTTTAACTGTATAAGGGTTGCACTGGGAATTAACTATAGTCTTAAGTTTGACAGTCTAGGATGGGAGAATTAATAAGAAAATATTCAGCAGTGTTGAGTTTAGTAACAGGATGACACCAACTGCCTTTTAAACTGTCAGTGCAACTCTCCCTTCCTTTTGATCTTGCGTATCGTTGACGACGTACGTATGCCTAGAGAGGTATACCAGGACACTGCAGGAGTTAAAGTCTTAAACCTTCTCATTGTTCTGTAACATTTTAAACTTCTTTTTTTTTTTTTCTTCCTTCACAGGAAATGACCTAGAGGCCTTACAAATACATTTGTGCGTTTTTGTTCTGAGTCTACAATTGAGGGCAAATGCAGTTTGGAAGCACCACTTCTTAATGTTACAACGGAAACAACTACCTCAACAAACAAGGAAAGGGGAAGAAGGCTTGCAATAATAAACACTCTAATTTTTAATAGCTTATACTTGCAAAGTCTTCTGTAAACAGAGTCCAGATTTTTTTTTTTTCCCCTCCAGTATTAAGAAGAGACACTACAAGTAAACTGATTTGGCAGACTGGATCTGTCAAGGCATTTGAAGATATTTGATCTGCTGACATAAGGATTTGCTTTTTCAAGGAAGGAGCCTCTGCACTGCTTTTATAATCGCTGTTGATCGGTGGTTTGCTCCAATTTTCCTGATACTACTAATGGGAAAATTGCATTAAGGTATTGCTTCTAAAACTATTATTTGCATTGACAAAAATAACTTTCGTAGACTTCACAGCAAGTGACAATAATATGCTCATGAAGAAATCGTAGGCGATAACTTCTCTGCTCCAGCGTCGCTTCTCTGTGTGCAGAGTGAAATACCAAACAAGAGACAGAGCATTATTAAGATACTTGGGCTTGCTTTTTGAGAACAGATTATAACTGCAGCAGGGCTGCACTGAACACTGAGAACACGAAGTCAGCAAATCTGCTGCCTTTCTCACTGCTGATACAGATTATACAGACGCTTGCCTTTTTGAAATGCCTTTTGTGAAACCTATGTACACAGTCCTCCACTGTTACTGTACATAACTATATATTTGAGGAAGGAATTTGACAAGTGATTGTTAATTCAAGAAATCTTTGGACAAGCACTCACTTATGTATTGCTGTAGTGCACAAGAAAGCAAAATGGACTATAAGCGGCGCTTTTTGCTTGGCGGGTCCAAGCAAAAAGTGCAGCAACACCAGCAGTATCAAATGCCTGAGCTAGGCAGGACCCTGAGCGCACCGCTGGCATCTACAACCCCAGCATCCCCTTTGGTCTCCTCAGCTGCTGCGGGCAGCTGCAACCACCCTGTGTCCCACACTACTCCGATCGCAGACATCCAGCAGGGAATCTCCAAATATCTGGATGCACTCAACGTGTTTTGCCGAACGAGCACTTTCCTTACAGACCTTTTCAGCAGTGTATTTAGGAACTCGCACTATTCTAAGGCAGCTATGCAACTGAAAGACGTGCAGGAACATGTCATGGAAGCAGCGAGTCGACTCACAGCAGCAATAAAACCAGAAATAGCAAAAATGCTGATGGAACTGAGTGCAGGAGCTGCAAACTTTAAAGATCAAAAAGAGTTCAGCCTACAAGACATTGAGGTAAGTTACCTTGGGGGATACGCTTTTGCATGTGAATGTGTATCATATCTTCTTGACTGGACTTCTCTGCA
This sequence comes from Egretta garzetta, assembly GCF_000687185.1. Lineage (NCBI taxonomy): Eukaryota > Metazoa > Chordata > Aves > Pelecaniformes > Ardeidae > Egretta > Egretta garzetta. Next base: position 2,937,239 of record NW_009259237.1, read on the forward strand.
AAATCACTTCTACACCAAAAATTCTCCCTGCCTTGCTTTGTATTTGTGGGCAATGCTGGTAAAAAGAGAGACTCTTCATGTCTTACGTTTTCCTTGAAAGTATTAAGTCATTTGCAGTGCCTGACTTCCTATGGTATTTCTGCATAAGAACTCGTTCTCTATTGAAAGATTTCATGAAGAAAGAAGGATGAGTTATAATTACATTTTACTACCTATAAAATTCTAAATTGTAATCTTCTATATGATTTAAACTTAAAACCAGCAATCCAACAGCCTTTTTCTTTTTTGGGTAAACCATGCTTAGTTTAAAAATAATAATAGTACAAAACAAAAACCCCTAACATCCCGTCCCTCCAAAACAACTTAATAAACATTTTAAACAATTTTCTGTCTTATGTTAGCTAATATTTCTAATGATATTAAGCCATTATATTCTAAATTAACATACATTTTCCATAGAATCATCCATTTTGAGGGGAAGCCTAAACACCTGGGAGTGGTGTGTTGTCATCAGTGTTTGTGTAAAACTGTGTATTAGTTGACTAATGATTGAAATTTCTGTAAAACAATGTTTTATCAGTCTTCAGAACATTTTTGTCTTTTTGAGCTGTTGTGCTTAAAAGGAAAAGTACCATGCTAGCATGAGAGATTTGTGCTGTAAAAAATCGTCATGACTTTGCTATACTTTCCATACGCTGGCAGCGAGTGCCCAACAGTCAGAATTCAGAGGCTTTGAATCCCCAACTCTCATCGTGCCTGGCTGGGTATTTCTGGGTATTTCTCCTATAGTAAATGTCTTAATTATGTAAAAGGCAGAGTTAAGTGATAGTCATATATGAATCCTTGGTGTTTGAAGTAGTTCCTCGTGTTTTGACACATTTCTTTACTTTACAGCCACCTTTGCAAAGTTATTCGTACAGAATTCCTTCCCGAGTGGAAAACTTACTGAGTTCTCTTATTTTTGATTCAGATTTCAGGTAACTTTGTAAGGATGAATGCTATACACACGTGCTTATCAAGCATTATCTGCTTTCTCTGACTACACAACTTATGGATGAAGTAGTTAAGTCAAATGCTATTTGTAGTAGATAATTGCAGTGGGAAATATGACTGGCAGTTTTCAGTGTTGTATATTTAGTATCAAATGAAGTAAGACTGGCTATATATTTGTTATAAAACTCTTATGTAGACTGGTATTTTTGAAAACAGTCTAATGACATCACTATGTTCAGCTAAGGCTGTAGGAAAAAGTACTTTTTTTTTAAATTTAAAAATCAGTGTGAGTTTATGTAATTAAAGACATTGATAATACCTGTGCTGAAAGACTTTTGTTAATTAAAAAAAAGCAAAACCATACAAAGCACTATCTGTCTTCGGATAGTGGACTGTGAAATTCTGTCTTGCAAAGTGTTGGCAACTGCCTGCACACTGCTTTTATAACCTAGTCAAGCAATTCTAGGTGCTAATTCATACCCCGCCCCACACTGTGCGGGGAGAGTGCTGCTTCAGCAGCGAGTGGAGTCCACGCGCAGAAGCAAAGCAGTGTTTGCACAAGTTGGCTGCACATCCTGCCAGCTTAAAGCAGAGGCAGAGAAACTTGCCTTGGTCCCTGCTTTATGTGTGTAAAACCTACGTGTGCTAACCCTTGTTCCTGAGCTCCATGTGCACCTGCAGTGCTCTCTTACCTGGCAGCTCTATGGTAGGAATAAAAGTAAAGAGAATGCAGGCAAAAGGGCTGCATTGCTTGGTTTCCTTTTTAGGCATATATTGTGGAGGTTGACCACTTGTCAGCATACTTTTCTTATACCTTTTCTAATTAAAACTACATCTTACACATAGCTTTAAAAAAAGTCAATATGCAAGATTTATGGGAACTTTTGTGTAATGAGACAACTGTTGCATTCTGCTTTTGCTTAAGAACCAGCAAAATTGAAGGATTTGACACTGACTCACGTGGCTGTTTTATAAGTCAGCCAGGGAGCATGATTTAGATGATGTAAGTATATGGGCAAGCTAGTGGGATGATTGTGCCCAGGAAGCAGTTATCACTTGCTCGCTGTCGAAATGGACCTTGACAGAGGTCAGTATAGAGAATGTACTTCAGTTTGTGGGTGACTTGAAAGTACATGACATAAGTATGCTGGAAGACCTGCTGAATTAAAAACAATCTTGAATTGAACAAATGAGTTTTCTAGTTGGGATGGAATTCAGAGGCGGCAACTGAATGTTACAATATTTAAATAGAAATTTTCAGCCTCACAAGTGGAGCCCACTGGGCAGCAGTTCTGAAGAACAGTTTCAGGGCTTATGGTAGTCGTATGTTGAGTAGGAGTTGGTGTTGTGCAGTTGCAAGTAATAAATCAATGTTGTTGCTGTTGTGCAAAGAGGCAATTGTCATGTATTTAACACAGCTATAACCTGCAAGAACCATGAAATAAGCATTCAAAGCTCTTCACTTTGCCTATTATGGCCTTAAACATAGCAGTGCACCTGCGCACCGCTGCTGTTGCATGTGGAGAAATAGTGAGCAACTGGAGAGACAGGAGAGTAGCAAGAGTAATCAGACATCCAGGAAATGAGACTTCAGAGGACAAATTGAAAAGACAGACTCTACAGAAGACTAAGAAGGCAAATCACAATTGTTCAGGTATGTAAGAAGCTGCCAGAAAATGTGATAGTGTTCTGTTCTTCATGTCCACATAAAGTGGAGTAAGAAGCGACAAACTTAAATTTCAGAAGGAAAGATTCATACTGGATGTTGTGGAAATACTTTGTAATGTTAGTGAAGCAGTGACGTGCATTGCTACAAAGGGTAGGGAGCCTCCATCATTAAGAACTCACAGAACAGGCTAAACCTGCTTCTAGCAAAACTGACCCAGGTGAAAATGCTCCTTGCTTGGGACAGTAGGATGACCTTTTGAGAGCCTCTCCTACTCTGCTTTTCTGTGATTTGAAGACCGAGCTATTCATGCTGAACTTCTAATTTAAAAAGTGTGGTTTGGGTTTTTTTCCCCCGATCTATAGAAAAGTTAACATTTTATAAAACTACCAGCAGGATTAAAAAACTCACAATGGAAGCCAAAAAATATAAAGGGCTTGCCTGACTTCATCAGAGTTCACTGACCAGGGGAAACGAAGGGGA
>NW_009259237.1:2940393-2965001 GCF_000687185.1 Egretta garzetta
AAATACAGGGGGGGAAATACAGTAATATCTGAAGTTGCTTTTGCAGCTTCTTTAGTAGATGACTGAAAGAACTTGCAGCTCTGAGAAAGAATTGAGAGATGGTCGGATATCTGAGTGGCAGCTCAGCAATATTCTATGAGGAGGTACTCCAGAGCCTCTTACTTGACTTGTAATTCGTGGTAGGGTAGGAGGACAGAACCCCAAATTCATGAGAAGAACATGAAAATGAGGCTTTTTCTATGCATGAGCCCAGCTAAGGAAAATGTACTTTTCCTAAGCCTTCCTTAACAAAGGCTGTATGTTTTGAGGAAGAAGGAGAAATGTAAGTAGAGCATGTTTGGCTTTAGAAATTTCTGAGTGCCCTAGCTTTTTTGAGGTGCCACATGTTTTCATCTAGTGTAGTGGGCTCTAGCCCCCAGGGAAGGCAAATAACAAGAAAACTTCAAGTTCTGATAAACATACACTGACTTGGATTTGGACTAAAAAACGTTGCGCAACCTGGATGATAGCAGCAGTGGGTGAGGTTTTTAGTTTATTTATTGTTTTTTAGCATAATAGAGCTTGCTAGTTCAGAGCTGTCTGCTAAGATGTGTAAGAAGGTGACTTCTCTTGATCAAAGTGTTGGTGACAGATGGAGTTTCCCAGGGTTTCTTAATTTCAGAAATGCAAATGCTGACTTTCATTTTCTTCCTTTCCTCTTTCAAAAAACTTGAATTCTCAGGTGTTTTGCGCCTGTATGGGTGAGCAACAGCTTGGAAATCAGGGGGAACAAGAGCGTGTGTTATGTTAAGTTTTCCAGATCTGTTGTTAAAGTTTTGTAAGCTGGAAGAATGCAGTAAAACTGTACTTCTGTTAATAAAAGCGTTAAAGGAAATCCTGTGGGGAAAGAAAAAAATAAGACTGGAAGAAAGTTTATGTATTTCCTCATCTTCTGTGAAGCTTTGCAGCAGCCTCAGTACTGCAAAATACAAAGAATGAATCTTGTTTTAGTTACAAGGAGCTTGTTTATTTTCTTAAAAGTGGTAGTAATGATGGACATACACATTGCCTTCCTAAACAAAAGGGAAGCATGGATGGGCACAGGATATTTACTTGGATGCTCTGATTTGTATTAAATGGAGATTTTTTTTGGCTCTTATGTTTATAAAATAACTGAAGATTTTTGAACAAGAAGCTGGTGGGACAAAAATGTCTAAGTATAAAATGTAGGCTTTCCTTAGCAAACATAGTAAAGCCCAGTTTAAATATATTTTTAAATTATTATCTTTCCTGTGATTTGTGGCGACTGGCTTCAGACTTTTCTGAGTTGAGGAACTGTTAGTAGCAAAAAGCTGCTTCAGATCAGTAGAAAATTCTATGGCTTGCTGGAATGACAGCGTACTCTTGTCTTGGTCTATAAACTCGTGGTCTGCTCTCAGGTCTCCTAGCATTGTCTTTAGAAATATTTTGTATTGCATTTAAATTGCTGCTTCTTATTTTTGAAATGCTTAACACCTAAATGCTTTTTTTGCTAAATTATAGTTAGCATTTTAGTAGCTGTCAATATCTGATTATCACTAGTGGGCTTTTAGGTTGACTGTTAGCAGAAATGAGTCTGTTAGGTTGCCCCTGTCTCCTAGTACTGGAGATGTGAAGCTGCAACATCTGCTGGAATCTAGTTATCGTGTAGGTAACTCTTTTTCAATGAGCAGGATCTTGTCTTCCCTTGGAGGTGCTCTTGGTGCCTGAACTGCAGGGCATTGCTACATAGTAAAAATGAGTAATACTCTGCCCACTTTTGGTAGTATGTGGGAAAGGGGGTTATCTCATAACTGGTACACCAGTTTGAGCCATACCTCATTGCTAACTTCATTACACTGATATTTTAATCTGCTCTCTTCAGTGAGTAGACAGGTTGTGCACAGGGCTTAGCACTACCAAAGCCATTAAGAACTCTGTTAAGGGAAATGAGGGTAGGAAACCACTGAATAAGCGTGTTGTGGTGTTTTGGTTTTTTGAGGGTTTTGTTTGTTTTGGGAAATAGCAAAAAAAAAAAGGGGGGGGGGGAGGGAGAAGGAAAACTAAATTCTACTACATAAAATGGTACTTGGAAAGTCAGCGTTTGCATCAAGTTTGGAAGACTGACACTGGTTATTTGCTAACTTTATTAGTGGGAGTGTTCTGTTTTAAAGAATCTGTTGTATAAGATTTGCTTGCCAGGGATTTGCACTGTTTAGCAATGAAATCTGGCAATTTAATGTGTGCACTTTGTCCAGCAAACTATTCCAAAGTTGATTGTGTGCCCCTGTTAGGAGCATAATATGGGACAGAGTAACCTAACACTGCATCTCCACCTGATGCTCCTGTTTGTATGTAACCAGTTTGATTAAACTCATCACCTGTTTCAGAGACAGGTCTGAAGTGAGTCCTCCCCCAAAAGTCCCATTGCTTCCAACTGCCTGAACAGGAAGACAGATTCCTCTAGGTAAGGTTATTCAGCTGCTGAGAGAGATAGCCATCCTACCTGGTAATGGGCTAGGCAAGTCAAGGTGCTGGAGCTGTATTTCTTGGGACAAAAAGCATGCAAAGCTGAAGACCTCATCGTATAAGCAATGTAAATGATTCTAAGAAATGGTTTAGGAAAACACCACCACTACTAAGAAAAATTTACTAGTTGACACTTGACTGTGATGATTGCAGTTCATCTTCAATTACTACATAGTCTCTAGGTTTTAGTTTGTTCTTACGGTCTAAAGCAGGAGAGTCAAACACTTCTGCATGGGAAAGCAGGGAAAAATAAACTCGAAAAAGAGATGGTGGTGTCTCTAACTGTGAAAAAAAATACATCCATATGCTAATATTGTTCTGCAGATTTCACAACAGAGATGTAGTATATTGCTTCACACTTCCGTAACTGCTGGCCAACCCTGGCTGTGTGTGTTAAACTGGTGGCGGTCATGCGTCTTTCCCACAGTTAAGACAGATTCCACTCTTTGGGAGAAAATCTTCAAGAAATGAACTTTAAAGCAAAGTGAGTTTGGCATCTGCAGTGAGCATTTAACAGTGCAAAAATCCTCCACCACTTGGATTTTATTTAAGCAGTTAAAACCATCCTTACCCATTCCTGAGGAAGACTGAAATAGATTATTTTTCAAATAAAATAGAAGTTCAGTAAAACAGATGTTACTATTTATCCTTACTTTTTAACATTGTAAATGATACTAGGAGTGTTGTGTGCTGCCTCTTAAAAACTAAATCATTTGTTTATTTTGAGCATTATTCCCAGGCAGGGGAAACTTCAACCTCTGTACCTTAAATATTCTTTGAAACTTAATCGGCTTGAAATTCCTAATGAGTCCTAGTTTCTTCTTCCCCTGAGAACGCATTCTTCATGCACAGAAATATTCAGACCTCCAGTTGTCTTTTCCCCCAGTTTTCTTATAAATCTTTCTAATCTTGTAGCCAGGAAAGTTGGAGTTTCATTCATTTTATCATTTGCTGACTGCCTTTTTAATAAGGCAAACTCTACTTTCAGAGGTCAATCAAAGTACCAAAAATGTTTAATTTTGTGCCTTGTACAAAGAAGGGAAGTGATTGAACCAGAATGGAATGTCAAAAGGAGTCCGGATGCGATGGAAAAAAGCATTGCCACCACTGGTTCTTCTGAAGTAGATAGTTAATGCATATAACTGTTCGTGTGACTACAGAGTCTTGCCAGTAAGATCATTGTGTCTGAACATTTTTATTCCAGAAGAATGTAGCTGAAAATAAGCCAGATGATTTATTTGCTCCAAGGCACGATGGCTTTGCACATTATCTGTCTATTTTATGAATTATTCCTAAAATGGAATTCAAGTTGAGTCTTTTTTAATAAATCAAAGTCAAATATACATTTTAAACCACTTTGTGTGACAAACTCGGTAAAAGAAACAAAACACTTCGAATGGCTTTTAAATACTTTCTACAGTAATTTGGAAAATGCTTGCTTCTCCGCTGCGTTCTAGCTATGCTTTGTTGTAAGCTTTCATCTGCTTAGGAGAGCGTGGCCCTGAAGGTAGACAGAGCACCCCTGTTCGTGCTGCTTTGCTCTCCAGGTTGTCCTTCTGGATGGCTGCACTCCTGTCTGTTCTTCCACTCATGGTGGCCGCACCTAAATACTCCATTTGTGTGACCTGCTTTGTTTTGCTTGTAGTAACTGAGGCACGTGTCTGTCTCTGGTCGGAATTCTCATTAGTACTGGTATAAGAGAGGGAGATAAACGGGGATGGAAATGTGCAGGGGACAGAGGTCCAGGATATGGAACCCAGCTCCGGCTGGCAGAGGTGGGCACCCCTTCCCCGGCAGGGTGCTGGTGTTGCCCCTCAGCTCAGTGAGTTTGGGGAGGGAGCAGCAGCCCTTCGCTTCCCTGCCTTTCCTCACGCTTTCCGAGTGAGTGTTACATGACCCATTTCAGTGAAATATTCTGAAGAGAAGATTTGTGCCAGCGTTAGCGGTTCCTGTCAGACAATGCAAGTGACAGGGCTGCAACTTTGTGCATGCATTCTGCAGTCACTACTACATTCTAAAAATGGCACGGTGTTGCCACTGTATTATGTGGCAGAATGTTTTTCCTGCTTGTTACCAGTTATTGCTCTGCTTAGATGATAAACTGCTGGATTAAACTTTTCTGATTTTTATGATAATGTTTTAAAATTATTCAGATTTTTTTGTTTGTTTGTTCTGGGTTTTTTAGCATAAATTCAGCTAGGTCTATGTACAAGTGGGTTTTGCTGTTGACTTTGTCCTTGTGATAATATGCTTCTCCCATTTTTGTATTGTTTCATGTGCTTGATATTGCTAAGTAACTTATGCTTTTCATTCTTCAAATAACCATAACTTGAGTGCAGAAGTGAAAATTACATGGGATCACTGATCTCCCCTTAATTCATAGAAACCACTGGTCACTCACTGTTTACCTTATTTTAAGTAAGTGGTTAAATATCACGTTACTTATGTTTTGAAGTGTTATTTTAATAAAAAAAAGATCTGAGTTTAACTTCGTTCCTTACCCCAAACGCAGAGCAAAAAGGAAGAAGGGAAGCTTCTGTGAAATCTTCTATTTGCTTGAAAGTGGTTTGTTTCTTCTCCTGCAGGTACTTGGGCGATGTTTCTTGACGGTGATGCAGGTCCACTTTCAGTTCCTGTCACAAGCTTTGCAGAAGGTCCAGCCAGTGGCACACTCTTGCTTTGCTGAAGCTGTAGCGCAGGAGAGAAAGAACATTAGCGGGGCTGGAGCCTCAAATTTAAGCCCCACAAATGAGCTAGAAGATGCAATAAGATCATGGAGAGGAGCAGCAGAGGTACGGAGGTCGTCTTGCTGGAGTGTCATTATTTTTATTGAAATGACAGTTATATTTAGTGAAACCTAAATTCAGGCTGGATGCCCTAATAAAGGAAGAAAATCTTTGGTTTTAAAGACATGCTACATTTGAAGGGGGAACACGGTGCAGTTAGTTTCAGATGCTAAAACTGGTTTTACCTATGTGGTGATTATACAGTCTTTGCCCTCTGTAAACTTTTCTTTGTGATATGGTTGTACATAAGGAGGGCACAACACTGGAAACAGCTTTTTGTTATTAGTAATGAATTAACAATGTTCAAATGTGGTTTCGCAGGCAGAGAGGATTTTAAAAAATCCCCATACAACAAGTCTTTGCAAAACCAGAGGAAAATCTTGGTGAAAAATAATTTAGATAATGTCTGTTTCTCTTGAATTTTGAGCACGGATTCTATTTTAGACAATCTTTATGGTAACTTTTAACACTTTTATCTTCATGCTGTTGCTTGATCCATCAATTGTTGGAATGTTAACCACGTTACCTAAATGTACGACTCTCTGGACTTGTATTTTCACAAACATTTGCCATCAGTGGAATCCTTACTTTTCCTGCCAAAAGAAGTAATTTACAAAGAAAATTAGTTTTATGAGCTTTTCTGCTTTCCCTTGCACTATTAAAGTCTGCAGACTGATCGATCAAAATGGATTCAGCCACTGAGCGCATGGTTTCCTTAAATTCAAGTAACTCGGAGCATGTGCTTTTGCCCACACAGGCGTGTTAATCATCTTTACTGGAAATCTTGTCAAGGTTTCCATTTATCAAATAACATTGCAAGGTAAATGAAATAAGTTTCCTGTAGAACTACGAATGCAGAGGAATTATTTGTAATTTTTACGGCAGCATAAATTTATTTCACTGGATAAAGCTTTAGGTGCATTACAGATAATCTAACGGGTTTGATCCTGGTATAGCTTTACTCCTTCTGCATAAGAACAGTCAATTTTGTTTAATATACTTAGTTCCTTAAAACTGTGTTACAATTTCTAGAAATGCCCTGCCATTGCTATCAAATTTGTTTAAAATGTGGTTAAAATTAAACTTGGGTTTGCAGAATCTGGGACCTTAACTTTCTCTTTTATCTCCTTAACAGCCCACTTCAGCTATTTCTGTTAATAAAACCTGTATTTTGGAGTAGAGTTTAGTACAAGTATTACAGGAATCAAATCCTTTATTAAACATACATTTGGACATCCTGCTTTAGAGCAAGACTCTTTCTTAGACAGAAAAATAAGCTGTCTGAGGCCTTAAATGCAGTTGAGAGTAGGTTTCTATTTGTTTTACTCTGCTCAGTACTGCAGTATTTTACAGTTAAAACTAGATATTTGGGTTTTCATATTTCTTATTTTTCAAAATCATATTACATAAAGCTATTCTCTTGCTGTACTAAGTTGATCTTACAGTCTTGTGTGGCTCTTCTCAAACTGCACCACAGTAATCACCCTTAATTTTACAAAATACATCTTCTGTTGTACACATGATTAAATGTATCTTCTGTTTCTGTGGCAAGTAATACCATTTATGTTGAAGCTGTAAGTCCCTCCTTTGGTAACCACAGTCGTCATGTGGCCTGTGTAACAGGATCCTTAGTCCTGAGAGGGAGCTGGAATAGTAACAGCAAACAATGTTGAATAAGTTGCTAGCCAACACCTATATGCCATACAAATTGCATGAGATTTGTACTTTCAAAGTAGCAGGAGAGGCTTAATAAGTTATAATAAATAATCTCCTCCAGATCCTTTCCACCAGGTGCTGCTTCTAATCTCCTTTATAGTGTTTCAAAATCTGTGGGGTTTTTTTCTTTTTTTTTTTTTTAAATTTAATTAAGCTTGACCTGGTTTAATGTTGAACCTCTTTACCCTGGATTTTTTTTTTTTTACATTACAGGCCACATCTCGACTGCGAGAAAGAGGCTGTGATGGATGTTTGGCAGGAATTGAAGTTCAGCAACTTTTCTGCTCACAGAGTGTGGCAATCCCTGAACATCAGCTCAAAGAGCTAAATGTGAAAATAGACAGTGCTTTGCAGGTGAGTTTTTAAAGTCTTCTGCTTTCATGTGCATGTGGTACAGTCAGTGGGCCAAGGAATGGCATAGGGAAGGAGTATATTACTGCAGAGATATGTATGACAGGCAGCCATGAGGTATTTGAGAATTACAGTATTGGAATCTTACATGATGAATGTGTGTATGCCATAGAACTGAGTAGGGTAAATCTATGTTAACGATTCTTATGTATGTATCCAGACACATGACTGCATGCTTGCTTACTTGCTGATAAGCCTGTGCTATCTCAACTTTTTGTTTAATGTCAGGCTTACAAAGTGGCTTTGGAGAGTTTGGGCCATTGTGAATATGCAATGAAGGCTGGCTTCCACTTGAACCCAAAAGCTATTGAAGCAAGTCTTCAGGTAGGACCTGCTAAACCTGCTCTCTCTTTCATCCCTCCTCACCTTGAAAATAACTATTAAAAAAAAAAAATTGACTCATACTAGGATTTTCTAATGCCTTCATTTCTTCTAATTGATCTTTTATATTTCAGGGCTGTTGCAGTGAAGCTGAAGCCCAGCAAACAGGAAGGAGACAGACTCCACCTCAGCCAATTCAGTGTGAACTGCCCACTGTACCTGTTCAGATAGGATCGCATTTTCTGAAAGGAATATCCTTTAATGAGTCTGCAGCAGAAAACCTGAAGCTGAAAACGGTAATAACCCTGAATCTAACCACAGGAGTGAAGAGAGAAAGGAAAAAAAAAAGTTTTTTAAAAAAAAAAAAAAGTAAAAAGAGGAGAACTCCTTAAAATTCAGAGGAAACTGCAGTAGAAGTTCAGTGCCAATCTTGTGTTTAAAAGTGCATATTTTTAGCCTGACTTCCTGTGGAAACAAGATGTTGATCACATTGTAGGTCCACGCCTGCTTCTGATAACATTTTAACCACCTGGGCAAATTCAGTCCAATCTGAGAGAAGCATAGAAGTCTAGGACGTAATAAAGCTTCTGTGAACTTTGTGAAAGTAGGTGGGTTAGGCCTCAAGAAGTACAGAGGAAAGTGAGCCCTTACATATGACCCAGCCAGGTGGTGCACTTCAGAGCTTTTATCGCCTTAGGTGCCAAAATAAGTCTAGCCCAGCCTAGTGCTAAGGAAGGTACTTGAAAAAAATATTTTGTAACACAGCTCCTTTTAATGTCTTCTTACAAACTTCAATCAGTTTTTAGAAAATAATTTTAATTTGGGAAGTCAGTTGTATTTTCAGTATAACCGAATGGAAAAGATGTCCATTCAGAAGTAATTTGGGCAATTTTAATCAGCATTTCACTTTTTTGTTTTTATAAGCCCAGTTCCTTGCTTCTGAAAGAGTTGAAACAATCCACAGCTCAAAATGCTGCTTTTCTTGTTGTCTTTGCTGTGCTTTTTGTAGTTCTGGTTAAACCATTTTGCAAGCATATAAGCAAAAATACTGTTTATGATTGTGGCTGAGTATTGAGTTCCAAACAGCAGAAATAGTCTTCCACATTTCCATTCTGCAGTTGAGCACTTGTAGTCATACAAGACTGTTCAGAGGTAACAGACATTATAGTTGTTTGAGAAACCTGTAGAACAATGATAAATACATACGGAAGCATCGGTGTTAACATTTCTGAATCACGTGTTTCGTATGACAAAGTTTTTATGATTTATTTTTCTTTTTTTCAGCACACAATGCTGCAGTTGAGTGTTAACATTTCTGAATCATGTGTTTCGTATGACAAAGTTTTTATGATTTTTTTTTTTTCTTTTTTTCAGCACACAATGCTGCAGTTGATTAAAGAAGCTGGATGCCATAATGGACTCACACCACGGGATGATTCTCCTGTTACTGAAGTACTAAATCAGGTTTGCCCTTCCACTTGGCGAGGAGCCTGCAAAACTGCTGTACAATTGTTATTTGGCCAAGCTGGACTGGTAAGTGACTATGAATAGGCTTAGGAAAAAAAAGGGCTACTTAAACATCCTGAAGAGAAACTAGATATTTAAAGAGTTTGGAAATGAATTTCCACTGTCTTCAGCTAACTTGATTTATGAGCAAAACGTATCCTCGTACGATGCAAGTTTGTAGATGGTATCTGTAGTTGATAGGAACAGGAGAATGTACTGTGTACTTCATAGTCTCTGTTATTAGAGAGAACACAAGAAATGAAACTTCTGATTCATAGTGAAATAGAAAAATTTTCAAATCTATAGATGACCATGTTAAAAAGAAACACCCCTTCTCTCAGATTAGCTTTAAAAACTGCCATTTTTTTCATTTCCTCTCTGCTTTGAATGGAAGCTGGGTTTCCTGCCCAACATAAAACAGGAAGTCCTCAGCACCAAGTAACTCTGCCTGACATCTCCAACAAAGGACAGAGCAATTAAATACCTTGCTGTAGACATATGTGTTCTTTAGAAACAAACTCCATGGATTTTACAGTATCTAAACAGTTGGTAAAAACAGACGCTTGGAACATACTGTGGTAAGAAAATGCATTTGTGCTCCCATAACTAATTGCTGCAATCTCTTCCTTTAATAAAGTGCTCATTCATGATGCATAGGTTTTTTTTGACTACTGTGAGTTTTCATTTGACTGGACAAATACAATGGGGGCAAGAACGCAATAGGATAGGAAAGAAATGCGAGCATAAAGGTATATCGTAGCCTGTGATAGTTTCTGTCCCGTATTTGAACCGTCTTTAACCTACAATGAGCTAAATGCTTCTTGTCGATTCGTATATTGATGCTTTGTTCAAGGTGATGGCAGGCCATCAGGACTTTGTAACTAGTTGTATTTCTGATGAAAGAATCCATATTGCTACATACTTTGTAAATACCACATTTTTCAAACGAATCACCCAGTTGATTAAGTGACTTAGACCTTCTGTCCTAGTTTATTAAACCACATGCGTTTTGGTACCATTACTAGGTTCTCCAAGAACAGTGAATGATAAATTGTAAATAGTAAATTTCTCAGATATTTCCACTTCAGCATTCCTTTTATACTAGATATTGGATACTAGATATTCCCTTATTATTAAATATCTGTTAGAGAAGTAGGTTCAAATCGTACTAGGATTCAACTGACTTTTCATGTAAAGAAAGCCTAAAATCAAAGGGACAGACCATCAATACCATAACAGCAGTGCACCTGCTCTCAGTCCTTCCTTCACTGTGATACAGAGATTTAAGGATAGGAGATGGTAGTGCATTAACTGCTTTGTACAAGGAAGTTTTACAGGGAGGCAGCAGAAAGTGGTATCTTTGTAGGGAGAGAAAGCAACTGTGGAATGGTAGGATTGATCAAATTTCTACTTAGGTGTTTTCAAAGAAAATACGTATTAAATATTAATAAATACAAGAAGAACTAGAAAAAAAAACATATGGTCAAGTGGGATTGGATCTGCACTTGCCATAGTTCATGGTAGGATGCTGGGAGTCAGCCCCAACGTATGGGAAATGAGGCCAAGAAAGAAACTGTTTCTCAGCAGCCCTATGGGAGTGTGCCATAACTCAGGAGGAGTTCTTGGCTCCCGAGTGTCTAGATGAGGAATGCCTTGGAGGATGCTGCGCCTCCCACCATTTCCTTTCCAGGGGGTTTCAAGGTTGTGTACTCCCAAGCCCTGCCCTGATGAGATTTGGGGAGTGGCCCAAGGCACATTTGGACTCAGGAGTCTGGAAGTCTCCTGGTGTCCCCAGTCTAGACATAACTAGTTAGACCTGCTGGTAATAAAAGCGCTGATATTCTTCAGGTTTATCATAATATTCGGAGAGTTGTCAGCATAAAACTTACTTATATGTTCTCCCTAATGACAGTGCTGATATAACAAATACTACTTGTGTTGAATCATGAACCTCAGGTTTTCAAAGTAGCAGGTTTTTGTCTTCAAAGACAAGTAATGAGCTATACACAGGACAAAATGCTTGCGAGCCTTCTCTCTTCCATTCATTCTCGCTTTGATTTGTTACAGTTTGGAAGGGTGTGCGGGTTGAGGTTTTTCTTTGTGAACTAGGTGCCATAATTTTTTACAAGATTCAGTTATGCTTGTATGTAGCCTCATGCAATGATGAGAAATTGTAAGTTGCTTCTTTAAAGCGTTCTTTGGGTGGAGATGAGAGAGGAAACACCTGTAAAACAAGAACAATAGATGTCTGATGCACAGGAAGCTATCCTCTAAGCACCCACCAGGCGGGGAGGGAGAATATGTTTATTTTAAGTTTATTTTGTGTAGAACTTGGATAAATGAATCATGGGACAATATTACATAGTCTTTGGTTTACCACTTTTAGAAACTAAGCTCTCCGCATTAGTTCAGAGTTGTGTGTAAATTTGTCATTTAAATGCCAAATGTAAAAAAGAAAAAAGAACATTACGTGACAGTCTTACTTTCTTTAGCCTATCTTGCCACGTGCCTTTTAAGAAGAAACTCATTAAGAGTGGAAAGTACAATGAGATGTGACTTAGTTTGCTTCGTTATTTTAGGCTTCAGTTTTTTAACATAAGAACTCATTTTTGAAGTGCAGTTTTTCAGTTTTTACCTTAGCATATATATTAAGAATTGTATTTTCAGATTTCAGTTAGCTGAAGAAATCTCCATGTTTGAATAAAAATAACATGTATGAAGAGTTGAATTCAGAGAACGAGTGGAAATAAAACTTCAAATTGGCCTCTGTTTAACCGAGTCTCTAGCCATCCTTTTTTGTGCTAGTAGATCTTTCTGTAGCAAAAACCAACATGCATTGCAGAATCACTAAATCTCCTAGTAATGTTTAAATCCTGTGTGTCGTAACTCTGACCAAATGTTGAGAAATGCAAAACTTCTTTTTTGAAGGGAAGAAGGCAAGATGGGGGGAGGGGGGGAACACCACCAACAAAGTCCAGACCATGAGCACTACCATGCACCACTTACCAGAAGCTGATGTAGCTCTGCACAAATCGGAATTTTAGTTCTGACTCACAGGTCTGAGGTGCAGATAGTATTTTTCTTAGGAGCTGAGAAAAATCACTCTGAAGTCCGTGTCTCCTTATCCTAATTATAATTGCAGTACAGCTGAATTGCAGATTACCAAATTTCAAAAAATTAAAATGGTACAAATACAAGGAAAAAAGTAATGGAGTTGCCCTGTTATTAAATGAGAGGTATTTTCATGAGTGGATAATAGCATGGCGTTTGTCACTGTGTTTAGACGTGTTTTACAAGTTTGAATAAACTCAGGCAAATGCTTGAAGTCAACTGGAGGAAAACTAAGGCCTTATGCTAAAATGTCTAAAAGGTGGGAAATAATTGTGTTCAAGTGTCACTGGATGGTTTTGTTAAAGCAAGAGAGAGAAGAGGCTCTCAGTGTTACTCATATCCCACATTTCTTCATAACCGGTAGTAGACAACCAGTTAGAAGTAGGACCAGTGTAGGATGATTTCAAAAAAGCCAGTAGTATCCCTTGAGGCTTATTTATACTGGAGGACTTTTGCCATTTCAAGGATAAATGGTGCAGCTAATCGGCTAGTCACCGAAGCAAGAACTGCTGACTGCTGCCAAAAAGCTGCTGGTTCAGCATGACCAAAATAGGAAATTATGGAAATGATCAAAAAGGCCAACCCATGCAGACTGGACAACAACAGAAAGCACGAACCAAATATGGAGCTTACTATCACTGGTATTAAAGTTTAAATGAAGCTGAAGTGAATCCATTCCTTCTCAATTCCATAAAAAGAAAGGTTCATGGCAGAAGGTTAATTTTCAAGACTTTCATTTTTCATATATCTTTATGATGTCTTACAGAAGGCTCAGAATTCAAGAAATTGAACAGTCACTTTTCTTCTCTTTGTATAATAGGGAATTAATAATAGTACAGTTCCATTAGGTAGAACAGAGAAATGTTGGTGTGCAATTTTATAACCTTAAAAGGAGGGGGGTGGGGGTGGTGAGAATTGTGAACTATGTGAAGAGTTTCAGACTAAATACTACTTGTCTATATCATACCATGCACTGCAGCTAAATTATTTAAACTATTTTGATAAATAGGTGTTTGGGAGCTATTATAGTAGTAATAGCGCCAAACCTCTCAAATGTAAGGGCTGTTATATGAAGCCATTGATAACTACTGGCTGTTAGGTAAAGCAGTTGGTAACTACGTAGTGATGCATGACTACAGTGTGTAACTGAGAAGAATTAGTCCTTGAAATATAGGTTACTGCATCAAACTAATAATTTTGTATTCTTTCCTTTTTTTTTAGATATTAAAATAGAAATCAACTTTTTAACTTCTGAGTTGATTTGTTTCTATCTGATTATTTTTTTGCACCTGTAGCGTGGCAGGGAGGTGAGACTATTGCATCTTAACTACAGGGGTGATAAAATAACTAGAACTTATTCTTAAAATAATTTCCCTTTTATTTTCATTTTATTTGCTAGGTCGTTGTGGACACAGCACAGATTGAAAATAAAGAAGCTTATGCTCCTCAGATAAGTTTAGAAGGATCCAGAATTGTGGTGCAAGTTCCATCAACTTGGTAAATAAAAATACTGTATTGCAGATTACACTAATAGCTATGACTGAAATATATGGGGGGAAATATTGCAGTACAAATGGAAGAGAGAATACTACGCAGTTATGGCATATCTTCCTTAAGTTCCTTTATCTGGAACTGTTTGAATAGCATCATTCCTGACAGACAGACAGTTGTACTTGAGCTGCCTTTGTACTAGTGCTGCCTCTGTTGGAGGCAGTAGAAGAGAAGCAGTGCTGGGGCACTAAAACATACTTTTAAAGAAAAAGTAAAAGCTTGATGATGAAAGAGAAGGGTTAAAAAAAAATCCAATAGTATTCTTGTTTATGCTCCTCCCCAGCAGGTCCTCACAGCTGTTGCCTCAGGAAGGCGAGGAATTAGATGAGATTAATATGAGAGCTTTTTAGCTCTTTCTTCACTGAGCTGTTCCTTAAGCACTGTCATGAACCGCAGAACTCTGTGGTCCGAGAGACGCTGTTCCTACCCGTTTAGTTGACTCCCTAGGAAAAAATGGTAGGATTAATCTGCAGTTTAGGTGAGGATTTCTTCCCTTTTGAAGCAATGATTTGGAATTAGAACACTTCCTTTCGCTCTTTCTTTGGAGTACTCAGTGTAACGAATTTCAGTACAATGCAGTTCATTCATCTGAATCCTCAGTGAGATAGCCTGTTACTAATGGTACCAGTGGTATGTCCAGTAGTACAAGTCAACTGATAGTCTGTTCACCCAAATACATCTTTAATTCCTCTATAGAGCATAAACTGGCACTTGGCTGTTCCCGTCATGTAAATTGCTCTATTATGAAAGAACTGAAATAATGCAGAGTGCTTTGAGCCAGGCTTTGTGCGCTCTGGAAGAGCTCCGCCTGCTGACACACAGTGAGAGTGCCTCTTCCCTCGTCTGCTGGAGGGGCTCACCAATTACTTGACAAACGTGCTAATACTTAGATTTAAGTTACTCTGATTTCACCTCAATTTCAGCCCTAATTCTGTGCCATTAATGAAGAAAAATCACTAATCCTGCATCTCCACAGCTCAGTAAAATCTTCCCAGACTGCTGGATATGCTGAATCATTTGCCACCTGGAGTCGGTCAGGCTGGGGGTTCTTAGCGTTGGACTCGCGCTAGGGTTTTGTGTCAGGTTCGTTGAGTGCTCTTGCCATTTTCCAGAAGTGGGCTTTGTGCATTTATTATTTCTTACCTCTGTGCTTGAATTATGCCTGCTCAGCTAAAGAGTTAATCATTAATCATGATTTTAAAATAAAGTATATAACTCCTAATTTTACAGTTAAATTAGTTGTATATTCAACAGTAGAAAGAAACTGGGGCTGCAGGCATAGTCTTTAGGAACCCTCAGGCATTCATTCTGCTGCCTTTAGTAGTTGCACCTCTGTAGAGCAGTAGTGCATCAATTTGCCTTTCATTATCTGATTAGTATGGTAAAATTGTTTAATGTAAAAAAAATAAAAATATTTCTTTTTAAGTTAAGCTTAATGATTACAGGTGTCTGAAAGAAGATCCAGCAACAATGTCTCTGCTACAGAGGAGTCTGGATCCAGAGAAGACTTTGGGACTGGTAGATGTGCTCTATACTGCAGTGTTTGACATACACAGGTGGAAGGAAGGAAGGTACATCTCCTCTTGAGCCCCATGCTCCGCTTTCCTAGTTTAAATGAAGCCATCGTTGTTGTAAGATCTGTACTGAGGAATTTGATAGTACCAGTTCATCAGAAGGGGTCAAACTGAGCGCAAGAAATTGATAATCTACGTAGGTACCTTATGGGTACATACAGAGATACAGCAGGCTTTCTAAAAGCAAACCAGCAGCTTATCCAAGTGTACAAAAGTATTTGTTTCTCTCTTACAAAAACACTTGATTTATAGTAAATTAGTCTCCATTTAGGGCTTGAAGCACACTTAACATTTCTTAAGGAATGGAAGGTAGTTAATGCTATTGTAAATATGAGTAATAATTTGCGTTGTTACCATAGGAAGTAGCTGATGAACTTGGCAATCTTTGCTTTTGTTTCTTCCACTAGCTATTACCCAAATACGCATTTTCCTCCAAAGTACAAATTCAGTTATGTATTAGATTGTTTGATATACGTGTTTTTGTTGATGCAGGGAGCAAGCTTTGCCTTGTATTCAGATCCAGTTACAGCGTGAAATCTCAGACTTTGGGAATCAAGTTGACATGCCATCCGGAAATGGAAGCAAATCTTCAGGTGGTCTACAAAAGACGTTCTCAAAACTGACTTCACGGTTTACAAAAAAAACTTCCTGCACCAGTGCAAGTAATACTGGAAGTTACTCAATCCCCAATACACCTTCCAAAAATGTCTTCATAAGTTCCAACTCAGAGGAGAAAGCTAAAATGCCCACTAACATAGATGCAAGGTTACAAAGCATTTTGAACATTGGTAATTTTCCTAGGACCGCAGATCCACTGCAGTCAATTCAGAGCACAAATAATCAGCTAGTGAATGGGTTTCTAGTTGAAAGACGGGACAACTTCTTCAAACCGGATGACGGCAAGGATGACAAAGGTATGAATTTACCAACTGACCAAGAAATGCAGGATGTTATAGATTTCTTGTCTGGTTTTAACATGGGCAAATCCCAGCAGACTTCTCCAATGGTGAAAAGAAGGAACTCTGTTGCATCCTCTACAGCAACAGAACAAAAATCAGGAACAGTACAACAGCAACCACAGTCTGTGTCTCACACACCACTGCATCCTTCTCAGCAAGGCTTGTCACAGCAACAACAGTCACAAAAGCAGCAGCAGCAGCAAATGCAGTATTACCAACACTTGCTCCAACCTATTGGACCACAGCAACGTGTACCTGCCAAATGGCTGACTAACTCTTCACAGCAGCCAGCCCAAGCTGTCGGAGCTGGATTGTCTCATATAAACCAGTGGAACAATCCTGGTTTTTCAGATTTAAGCTCTGATTTGTACAGCTTGGGTCTTGTGAGCAGCTATATGGACAATATGATGTCAGAGATGTTAGGACAGAAACCACAAGGACCTAGAAACAACACATGGCCAAATCGTGACCAAACTGATGGAGTGTTTGGGATGTTGGGAGAAATCCTGCCTTTTGACCCTGCAGGTGTGTGTCTTTTCCTTTATTATGTTTTTATAAGAGTCCATTTACAAAGAATACTGTTAAATACTGCTAGCAACTACTGTCATTTCCTAGTGCTGTCCACCAGATGCTAGGGTGCTTACAAAGTCAAGCAGGTATTTATATCTATGCCTCTCTTCTTTTTTAACAGAAGGTGAACTAAAGTACAAGCAACTTTGATTAATAAATAAGAATGCGAACAAATTCCATGTTTCTTGACCCAGTTGTAATAGTTCTGACCTTTCCTATATGGACCACATCAAAGTACTGCAACAGATACTTACAGATGCTGTTCTTCCTATTACTATTCTGTAAAATTGTTTAAAACCATTGCTAACTCCTGAACTTACGTATTTTATCTCTCTCCAAAATAATCCTTCCTGCTCTTCAGCAGTCTCACAATGTAGAGATAGAGCCGGATTGCATCTTTCCCATATCCCTGGTTCCTGTTCTGCAGCTCTTACTGCAGTGAAAAACTTGGATGCTGAAGGACCATTAACCCTCCATTACTGTGCAGTTCCATGGGAGTCATACTGGTTCCTGTTCTGCAGCTTACTGCAGTGAAAAACTTGGATGCTGAAGGACTAAAGACTAAAGAGCAAGTGCCATGTGGTTTGCCAGATGTGTTTGAATCGCCAATAAATTGTAAATGTAGAGAGATTATTGTCAAAGATGAAGTGAGATAAAATTTTATAGCCATAAGCAAATAGCTGAAGACTATGAAATTGACTGTAGAGTCTAAGAGGAGATTAATGAATTCTTCTGATAGTACTAAGGACAACTTACAAATCTGTTATCTTGTAAATGTAGTTTCTGTTGGTCTGGAACATAGCTACAGAAACTTCGTAGTATGCATTTATGAAAACTGCCTGGAGGGCGGCAGCACTAGAACTAGCAGGAAAATCTTTTATCAAACCATGAATCTGTTTCCCACGCTCATTTGCACATGGATGTGTGTTAGGACTGCATAGGCGTCTCGGAAACCAACTCGCTTGACTGATAATTTTGATGGTTATTTTGTCAACTGATTTGATAAATTAGTGGAGTTTATAAGGCAGGAATAGGCATCATAGTTATGTTATCAAAAGCTTCTTAATCACTGTAAGTCTGAATTAGCACCATCTTATTTAAACATACTTATGGTATATACTTAAGGATTATCACAGCCTTTAAGGAAGGATAAAATTACTTTCACCAAGCACCAAATACATGTATGTGCAGGAGAAAAAAATGCATCTATAGAAAGGACTGGCATTTTTTGCATTTTGAATCTATTATATTTCTACAGTATTTTCAGTCTATATAAAGCTGCTTCTTTTGTTCCATTTGATACAATGAATATCAAGGACTTTGAAAGCAATACTCTGAAAAGGTGACTTACTCAAGTTGATAAATTTTGCTCTGTGGAATAAGATACGTTTCTACAGTTGAAGTGATGAGCAAATGGTATTTTCCACACATCTGGGGTTTAAAAAACCAAAATAAAATAAAAAACCCCCTTCCAATCAAATAAGATTTTTCCATTGGAAAGGTAGTTTCTTCATATAACTTGCCAGATTGAGCTGTGATGTAGGAATTTTCAGTTTAAGCTCTAATTAGTGTAGTCCAGAAAGCTTTAAAACACAAAACACTTTTTCTATTTCCAGACTTTCTTAGGTCTTTGTACATTTGTCATTTGAAACAAATGGCTTTACTTTTTTGATAAATATTTTGAGAGCCTGAAAATGATGTCTCTCTTCAGATGCAGATCTACTAATTAAGAATTTATAAAACTGATGGCTTTTCATGGCAAAGGCTTATCTAGCTACCAAAAATGTATCTTGCCGTACCTTCATCATCTGATGACAGAATGTTGTAGTAAGAACTAGTAGAAGGAATGTTGATAGCTGCAAGTCTTTCGAATTCTTTTCACAGATGTGAAAGAATAAAGTAAAGCACATCTCTGGTAAAAAGCTGTTTACCTGGTATGTTTTTACTGAGGTAAAAATCAACACAAGTTGTTATTTTGAATATAACAGTAATTTAACCCTTAATGCTATCCACAGGAAAAAAGCCTGGATGCCCTTTAGAATCTGTCTAGATCCCATCCTCAGATCTGAGCATCTGTCTAGCTTCCAGCCTCAACATAAACTGACATCTATTTCTCAAAGAGAACAAGTATTAGTGGGAATATTTTGTTTCTGTACATCTGTCGGATAGCTCTGTCCCTTGCTTATATAATAAAGAATGTATAGAAACAAAAGGTATTTTCTTTGTTGTTGTTTTAATTTGCATCCAACAAAACATTGTGGAGCTCTTTTCTGAATGTGCCAAATGAAAATGAGGAAATCTTTCTTCTAAATGCTGTGAATTGAATGTAGGGAATCCATCACATGAAAGACTGATTTCTGCGTTCCGAGCTGTGCGTGCTTGTTGGACGTTCTTCAGTCTTCACTCTTAATTGAAAACTCAGACCAGCAAGCCAGCAGCTCTGTACTCCCTGCTGCAATTACTATGCAAGTAGTCTAGACATTTTCCATAAAACCAGTCGGATTGAAAAGTTTTCCCTCAGGAAAAAAAAAAGGGCAAAAATAAACAGAAGCTGTGGAAACTCAATTACAGTGACTCATGACAGCATTCTTTTTAATACATGAATTATTTGCTCTGACCAGCTGAGCATTTAAAACTTTTGGATTAAGGCTTTTGCTGTGTCTGCACAAGATCATGCTTATCACTTACCAGATGATTTAAGAATGGAAGAATTTTTATTTTTGAGAATTACTGCTTTTTTCTGTAAATACCAATTTTATTCTGAAATATTTTGCAGGTCAGGATCAGAATATTCTCAAAATTGTTGACTAGTCTTTGTAGGAAGCAGACAATTTCTATATTCTGATATGATTGATCTGAGATTCTGATTTCTCGAAGTAAGTAGGATCACAACATAGCTGGAAATCATGTCGCAATCTGGAATCAAATATAGTAATTGGTATGTTCTTATTCTCTGAGCTTGGATAAATGTACAGGCTTTAATTCCATCAGCGTCTGCTGATGGGATATTGGACCTTTCAGTGTATAGACATGATCGTAGTGACAAACACTGTTTCCCTGATGGAATGCAAGAGGCAGGTGTACTTCCATGTGAGAATTATTATCCACTGTGTATGGATGGTGCGTATCTACTTTTAAAAACATTACCCACTCAGTGTTCTTCACTGCTCCATGAAGAGGTATCAACCATTGTCTGGCATTTATCATCAGCGAGGGAATTATTTTCTGTTGTGGGGTATGGTCAAGCCTAAAGGATTAAATGAGGGAGATAACTGCAGTAGAAATAGCTGAATGTCAGCAACTGACTTCTTGGTTTCTTTTATTCAGTTGGCTCTGATCCAGAATTTGCCCGCTATGTTGCTGGGGTCAACCAGGCTATGCAACAGAAAAGGCAAGCACAGCATGTCCGTCGCCCAAGCAACACGCGTAGCAACTGGCCTCTTCCTGATGATCCTCATAAAACGTGGCCCTTTCCTGAGTATTTCACAGAAGGGTAAGAGATTGGACAGGCTACATATTTTTATTGTATGAGAGTCTATTTTACACTCAAACTTGGCAGAATGTGGGAATACTGGGTGTTTTTTTCCAATTGCTGCTGCATCTGTGAAAGCTGTGCTTCATTATGTTGACAGAAATCTGAGCCCTTCCTGCTTTGCAGATACTGAAGCACTGACACTTGTTTGATGTCTTCTTTCGAGTGAAATGTATGCCAACTATGACTTGAAGAGAGGAAATAAGGAATTTGTAGCACAGATTCATTCAGAATGGTTTTCTTTCACTATTTGAAAACCTTTTAAGACCTAGTTTTGATGAAAAGTGGTGCTATCAAAGTTGCAGTGCCTGACTGAATTCAGCTTTCCAGATTTTAGCCACTTAATTGTGTTACTATAAGGCAGGTACCTTCCAGCAAGTATGTTGTTAGTTCTTAATATCTTCCAAATCCTAACTATTTATTACAACAGGAGTGTTTCGAGATCCTCTGTCCATTTGTCCATAATGCTATAGCTGTGACACTCAAGCTAGCTTAAACCCAGTAGGACAAGTATGTGTTCACACTCAGTGTTGCCATGAGAGAGTCAAGTGCTTAGTGATTCCAAAACCAAGCATCACTTGCTTCTCCTTCCTGACCAAGAGAGCCACTTTTAATTTATATAATTAGTTTAGTAAAATGTGTATAAAGTGACTGTAACAGACAAAGGAGTTGATGTGATCACTTAAAGTAAGCGAAAGTATTTCTATTACTGGTACATTTTACAAAGTATTGACATTTCTTTGTGCTCTGAGGCATCACCTACCTGTGACAAAGATTGAGCACAACTAACTAGGGCATACAGTCTGGACCAGGCACTACAAATACAAGGGCTAATAAAACTTTTTGTCTTGCAGTGATGTGACAAATAGCTGGTCTGGTACTCAAGGAGACTCTGCCAGCTCAAGTGATGAGACCTCCTCAGCTAATGGAGACAGTTTATTCTCCATGTTCTCAGGGCCAGACCTGGTTGCTGCTGTAAAGCAGAGAAGGTGAGCAAAATGAACAGAAATCCATACTGCTTCGTAAGATTCTTCTTTTTTTGATAATTTCATTTGAATAGCCACACAAAGGAAATTCCTGCTAATTAGGTGAAGTTACACAGTATGTCAGTTTGCATACTACACTGATGATATGGATCAGGATATACTGTATCTGAGTTATACTAGTAGCTGTCTCCTTACACGAAGTAGCATCTGTGCAAAAAGCCAGTTGTTAGAGGAAGTTTCAGTATGTCTAGAAGATCTGATGCTTTGCCTCTTCCAAGGTAGCCTATTTTGGATGCACTTTTTTCTAAACGACCGAGGCCTTAAGAGTTCATCTTTGAATTGTTTTTCTAAACTGTGTGCTTCACTGCAGCTTTGTCATGCCCCAAACACTGTCCATTTTGATGCCAGCAAGTTCCTATTTCCTGGCTTCTATTCCAACTTGGTGGCACTCAAGAAATACTGCTGATAATGTTGTGTAGACTTGGGTCTCACCTTGCCTACCACAACTGTTTTGGTAGTCTTAAGTAGTCATAAATACTTGCCTATTTAGTCCTTTATTTCTAATTATATGAAGAGGAGGCTTAATTGCATTCATAAATAAGCTTAATAACATAAAAATTAAGCCAGGATTTTCAACTATGAACAGTCCACTTAAAAGTAGCAGAATGAATTACAATTGCTTTCTGCTTTTCTAGAGGGCTGGAAGCTGGGTATCTTTGGAACCTCAGTGATTGCATAGTAGAAGGTAGTTAAGACAATAATAAAAGGCACAAGATGAAGCACAAATACCAACCCAGTGCCAGTCTGGGATCATTCTCTCAAACTATTTTTCAGATCCTTTTCTAAAAATAAAATGAGCTAGTTCTGTGGCCAAATAATCTATTTTTGTTTAGATCACAGAATAATTCAGAGTCAGTACATTTAGATACAAGATTCTGTCTGCTTTTTGGTGGCAGGAAAAACTCAGTGGATGCCCTGCCACTTTCCTGCAGATTATTCCTGGATAGCTATTTTTATGTGCATTGCCAGAAAGGAAGTATACTGGAGTCGCAAATAATGAGACTAAGGCAAGGAGGTTGAAAGGAATCAATGAAAAGCGGAGCTGTTTTCTGAATCTTTACACTTACTAAGACTTTGTATAGAGGGGACAGGAGTTGAGCTTCAGTAAATGCTAAATTGGAGTTAATGGAAGAGAGCTGGCTAATTAGCAGTCACAGAGAAAGTGGTAATTATTTATGTTTTTAAAAAAAGAGGCAGGGAAGGAAAACACAATAAGCATGTAATAGGTGAATTAATCTGCCAAGCCACCAATTAAATAAAAACTTAAGCTGAAGTAACAGTACTACTGTCTTATGTTACTTTTAGGAAGAAAAACATTCTACAAGCAGGGGCTGGACAAAATACCATAGCTAAAATTGTACAATCAGAGAAGGCAAAAAGGTTGAGAGTTCTAAAGCTGACCTGCAAAGGACTGCTTACTTATGGAGGCCTGATGATTGGAGCAAAGGATAAAAGGATAAAAGATTCTGCTTTAATCTAAACCCACCCACCTCACCCCCCCACCAAAACCAAAAAAAAAAAACCTTCTTAAAAGCACATGTGGTCAAGGACTTCTATCTGATATTAGGTATTGGGTCACAATTTAAACCAAAGGTGTAACATTTTTCCTCAGTAAAGTCACTGTGCTTCAAGATATTTCACTTGCTTAACTGTTTCTTTTGTCTTTTCTCTAAAGTTATTTCAGAAAAGAGACTTTATAAAAACAAACAAACAAACAAAAAAACCCCAAAAAACAAACAAAAAAAAAAACCCCAACCCCCCCCAAAAAAACCTCAACCCAAAACAAATGAGAGCAGGTAATAGAAGAAAAAAAGACAGTTTTCCAAGTGGGGAAAAGACTAGCCCATCTTCCTTTCACCTGTACAAAATGTGTGCAAGTTGCTGAAGCTATAGCTCAAAGAACTACTGCACTGTCAAGGCTCTGACAGTATTCAGTAATGAATTTGTCTCTGCATTGCTGCTTTTACCTGTACTGAGCAAAAATATCTGAAACAAGACGAAATGTCAGTACACATTCTGGGCTGTCAAGTATGACAGACTGAAACTACAGACTAGTATATGCCAGTGGCAGGTTAATGTGAGTGACTCATTTTAGGGGGGAAAAAAAAAGTAAATGTCACTTTTTTTTTTTTTTTGGGCAGAAAACACAGTAGTGGCGAACAGGAACCTAGTACGCTACCATCACCACCTCTTCTTTCTGCAGCAGATGACCGTAATCAGGTAAGCTGAAAATGGCTTTGCTTAGTCATTTTTCCTGTTTGCATTTTGGGGTGGTTTATACTAGGAAAACAACTAGAATAGCATCTGTATCTCCAGATTGCTTACCTCAGCTAAAATCCAAATCATCTGCACTCAAGTAGTACTAGATGCTTTTATCAAAGTTACCGAGTTTAAATATTAAAATCACTTATCTTTCTCCCTTGCACCAGAAATTATCACAAAACCAAAGACTTCAAGTTAAGCTGAGAGGCAACACAGTCAATTTAATTGTCTGGGCAGAGAAAACTAAAGCAGCAGCATGTTTATTACCTGTCTTGCTAGAAATTTTGACTTAGAGTGGGGCTACTATATGTCAAGCAAATGTGCTGAAGTAAATGAAAAGGCTTTTCAATAGGCAGATATTTTAAGACTTGAGAGAGAGAGAGAGATATATATGCATTGATTCTGCTTTCAAACATAAATTAATCTTCTGAAAATGTCAAGGTGGGGATAAGTTGATGTGTTTAGTATTGTCTCAAAAAAGAAGTGTTTTAGTATTAATGCAAAAACCACCACCCCCCCCCCCCCCCCCAAAAAAAAAAAACCCAACCCAAATAATTTTGTTTTCTCAGGATAACAAAACCAAAACCTGGCCTCCAAAGGCACCCTGGCAGCATGCGTCCTCTGTCACGAACACGCTACCCGGTCAGAGTACGTCTTTGTATCCTATGAGCAGCCCTGTCAGCCAGTGGAGTGACACGATGCAGATCCTCCAGTCACCCATGTGGGCAGCAGCCAAC
>NW_009259237.1:2965032-2969240 GCF_000687185.1 Egretta garzetta
ACGGCCAGCAGCAGCAATCGCAACAACAGGCTTCCCAGCACAAACAGATGAATAAGGGCTTTAAATCTTTTCCAGTAAAGCACGAACGCAGACCATCTTACCTGCATCAGTACTAGTTGCTTTTCATATTGGAAAATGCAGCACAGGGCCAAACATAAATTACATATACTTTGTTTCACAATTGTGTATTGGCTATATCCTGTTTATCTCATTAAATATGGAATTGAGGGGGTTTGGGTGAGATATACAAACTCTTGAATTCTGATTTACAGTGCTGAGCAAATATGGCCAATATGTTTGTTTGATGTACATGAAACAGCCCGAAACTGTGATGTAGAAATGCTTTTAAAAATGTGTATATTGCCTTTACTTTCAAAACCTTTTTTTTAAAAGAACTGCTGAAGGACTACCATACAAGAAACACTGTATTTTATAGCTATTTTTCATATAGATTTATAGTTAAACATCTTACTGAAACACATTGAATATGTTGAAGCAAATATATAGTGGTCACTTTGCTCAACACTGTTTGTGTTTAAATTTATAATGGACAAGCTGTAAAGCCTTTGTATTCTCCATAAATGGCCTGTGGGCAGCTTTTTTTAAATGAAGTGCAACAGCAGCTTTTCGTGTGCCACACAAGTGAGTTCGTTATGAAACTGTTGCAGAAACAGTTGCAAAATCGAGTTTTATGGTAGTTTCCTTACTCCAAGTAAAGATCAACCTTGTGTCACAAATGTTACCTGAGCTGCTTAAAGTAGATGGAGTCTGTGTGGATAATACGACACCGGTTTCCAAATAAATACACCATTTCTTACCACGTCATTTGGCCAAGGGCATTATCCACACAGTGCTCCTTGAGTGTGTGTAAGTACAGCCTAAAAGACTACTTGCATATATTTAAGTCTTATTTCAGATGCTACAGTTGATTAAAAATTGTGAGCTGGCTCAGAAGATACTAAACTGAAATGTGGGGTAGCAGTTAGTTAAAAGAACATTATTTTTTTTAAAAGGATAAAGTAGTTATTTGCAGTCAACACGTGCCATTAAGTGAACCTGTGGAATTAGGAATAATCTTCCAACCAAAGTGGATCCGGGAGAGCGACTGGTGCTTAAAAATTGAAGAACAATGGTAAATATATGTATAGCTATCCCACTGTATATTAATTGAGATTACAGAAGATTCTTTATATAGTCAGAGCTTATTTAAATTTTCATATTTCATCTTTTGAAAGAGTCTAAAAACCACAATATTTTCTGGTATAAGAGTTTTGACAGTATTAATCTTATTTTTGTATTTTTCTTAAGTCATATCATTCTAATATGTTAACTACTAGTAAAATGGGTTATTAGTTCTAACTACATAATTTTGCAATGAAGATAAAGCACATTCATTGTTTTTGTTTTTACAAACTAAGTACATCTATATCTAAAGATACCAAAAAATAAATGCATTATATATATATATAAATAAAAAGTATACACAACACTAAAACTATTAAAACATTTGGGTATTTAAAACCCATCCACCTTTTTTGTTTGTATGGTGACGGGCTGTATTTGCAGGCCCTGATTGTTACCTTTTGTGCTGTTTGAGGATGCCAATGTTGCCTGTATTTATGATATTGTCACCATGTTTTCTGAAACTTCATACTTACCATGTTTACAAAGATTTGTTTGCTGTACATAAGACTTTTTACAGTAATGTGCTTTGCACAATCAGTGTGGCTTCTGTCTGTAAGTTGTTAATGGTCTGTACTACTATAATTTTGAAAACCCTCTGCTGAAAATGTTAGTGGTTATTTAACTTGATGAATGGTTTTGAGTTTCCTAAATCTTGTCATTTAGATCTAATATTAAATTCTAAATTTGGTTGTACTTACTGGTTATTCATACTAAGACCAAAATGGAAGTTAATGAAAACACTTAATTTTGAACTTTTTCTAACAAGTGCCAAAATGATTGCTATAGTTTTTGCAGTTTCTTCATAATTACAAATGCTGGCAAGTTTCTGGACCTACATAAGTGAGTTGTGAAAACAAAGAAAGTTTGTCTGCATTTTGACCACGTAGGTGCTACTCTGTCCTTTGCTTCCGATTGTTCTGAACACTGGTAATTTTAAGAATTGTTGCACTTGGCAAACGAGTCTTGCCATTAAACTTCACTTACACTGCCAAGTGCAAGGGTTTGGTGCTTAGTTAACTTACCCTTATTGCAGTGCTTCTTGTGAATAGCTAATGCTTCTGAACTGGAACTGTACATTTTGTATTTTAAAGCTTCTGTAAAAGTAAACTATTTGCTTTATTAAAGATATACATTTAATAGGTCATACCTGTTTAAAATATGCACCTTGCTGAAAATGAGCAGCACCTTAAACTGTAACTTTGGTTTGTAAACAAAGATCTTATTTCATTAACATGGGATTATTTAACAGTTTGAAAATTGTCAACTGCCTACTTACTGACTCATCATATAAAAATGAACTTTATGCACTGTACAATCTGAAGCATCCTTAAGGCTACTTCTTCACGTAGATTGCACTGAAGAACATGATAGAGAAAATGCCTTAGCAGTGTCTTTGAATGGTAGGTGCAGCTGAACATCGCCAAAACCAAGTTACTTGAATTTTTAGCAATCACAGAGGAAATAAATAGGTTTGATGGTAGTGAGCAAAATGTAACCCTCCCCTCCCCAGTGAACTATTATCAAGGCTGTTACCAAGTGTAGCTTATGTTAATCACACCACCGAAATGCACTACTGAGGCATGCAAGGAAGCTGTGCTCTGCCTGGGTAAGCGTATGCAAGCATACAGCTGATCATAATTGCTAACAAATACCTGGGAAGCACATGAATCCATTTTGATTATGCAAGAATTTACTTGTTTACCGAGTCTACAGTACAGAGCATTTCAAGCAAAAAGGAAAAGTCTTGACACAACCAGGGCAAACAGACAGCCTTCTCTCACTGAAATAAAGGCTCAATTTCTCCCTTGTGCTTAATTAATTGCTCTAAATTATGCAACAGTCCCATCCTTCCTAGAGAAGTTAACTTTTCTATTTCACTACATTGCTGGGCTGCTCCTTTGTTAACACGTTACATTAATCCAGCATATACTGTAATTTACAAAGAACATCTTTATTTTATTAAGCACAATTCCTATGATACAAGATACAACACGGTCTATTGCTTATATATATGGCAATGACTTTGTCATGGTGGAGGTAGACAGAAGTTACCTAGCTAAATGCTTACCCTATTATTATACAACCTTTGTCATGAAACAGTCTCAGCTTTAATGCAACTGCAAGGAGTCCTCCAAAGGCATCTCTGGTAGTGCTGTCTGGGCAACCAGGCTATTTTCAGAAGCATACTAGGTGGAATTTTTTTGGAGGGGAAAAGGAAGTCTGACAAGTAGTTATCACCCTTAAGCTCTGCTTACAGCAGCGGGGAAAAAACTAGCCTAATACTACATTTAAAACTACATTCACATTTTTAACACAGAAG
The DNA here is from genome assembly GCF_000687185.1 of Egretta garzetta. Lineage (NCBI taxonomy): Eukaryota > Metazoa > Chordata > Aves > Pelecaniformes > Ardeidae > Egretta > Egretta garzetta. The sequence goes on from NW_009259237.1 coordinate 2,968,538, forward strand.
TATGGATGACTCTTTACCTGCCTTCAAGACCTTCTCAGCTCTCAAAGCAGGACTCTAAACTAAACATTTCTACAGATTCTTAAAGCATCGCTGCTCGTGTCCAGGTATGCGCAGTCAGTCTACAGTCTTCTGCGTGTTGGGCGGTGTCGCATCCGCAATGGTAGCTAAATAAATGAGGTTTCTATGCAGGATATGCTGGTACCTGTGAGAGGAAGAAAGATAATGTCTGGGAAATGTGTTCTTTTCTAGCCGCGCTTCTGCGATCTGATCAGTGTTTGCTGTTGGGGAAAGGAATGGCAAACTATGAGAACAGTAAGTCGGGGCAAAAGCCTCCATATCCTGTTCTTGCCCTGAAGCCCGGTATACTCCACTGCATTGCACCCGCTAACCAAGCACATTCTACTCGCCCGCTCTGACAGCAGTCGCGCCCGCTGGGGGTCTTTGTATGATCAATACTGAAGAGGCGCAGGTCGGCGACAGCGCAGCGCAGGGGTTCATACCGACACGGAACAAAAACCTCGACGAGAAGGAGCGGGCATCAGATTTATTCTACACAGCGGCATCTGTGCTTTACAGATCTGTGAAAACCATTTTTGGGAAGCCTCTGAGGTACGACCGCGTTTTCTTTCTCACGGCAGGGAAGCTCCGGGGAGCAGGCCCCGCGCCCCGCCCCGGTGCGGCTCCGGGGCCCGCGGAGCCCTCG
>NW_009259237.1:2970041-2989969 GCF_000687185.1 Egretta garzetta
GCGCGCGCCCCGGCGGCTGCTCGGGGTCCGGACGGGGGGGGCCCGCAAGGCAGCGTGGTTAACATGCAAAGAACGTCGCTAAACAAGAGTAGCTAACTTCTACGGTTGCCAAATACGTGACCTTAATAAGGAAACCAATTACAAAATACTTCCTTGTAGTGCTATACAAAAGTTATAAAATTAAGATTCTATCAACCACTTTTTAAATATTCCAATTTTCCAACAGTGCAGTTTTCCACATCGTTATCACCACTGAACATTTTGAAGATAAAGTAAAAAAAAAAAAAAAAAAAAAAAAAAAAAAAAACAGCAAATTAAAACAAAATGTTTTAATCTTTGGATCCCTTTATTCCTGTGGCCTTCATATACATATACAGACACAAATGACCAGGTTTCTATCTCAGCATATCAAAAAGCTGTAACTAGTCATTCAGAATTGGCAAAAAGTCCATACTATGTCATTTGTGACTTCACGGTCTTAGAACCGGAGTCTCAACGTCTCCAAGCTATGGTCTATCAAAATGCAAACAACTTCAAACACTAAGAATTCTTTAAATTGCTTATGCCTACAGGTATTACAACAAAGTTAACATTTCAGGAATTGACAAATGGAGACGTACGCTCGTCCCAGGCATTCCAGGAGAATCAAACTCGCCTGCCTGGTCCATTATTAAAAAAAGTTAATATTTACCACTAAGTAAAATTAATTGCAAATTTTGACATACGAAAATTTCTTTTCTCCTTATTTGAAAATACCTCCTTAATTTGGTCAAATCCTGTGACGTGCCAGAAACTACAAAATCAAATTCCTGCGAGAGAAGTGAAGAGTGTATCCAGTTCCGTGTAATGGAAGAACATTTTCAAATCTTCATTATAGTCCAAATACAAAATCAAACATTTAAGCCTGAAAAGCTGCTAAAGAAAAAAAAAACCCAAGTAATTCAGTGTTCTTCAGCATATCATCTTTTGCAATAACACAGTATGTTTGCCGACTTAAAAATGTTTATTCTTTAAAAAATTAGTTGCTTTTTATACAGCTATACAAAGTTTGTCATGTTTCTTTGGCAATGGGATATAATGGAATTTTACAACTATATAAAAAGTTTCCTTTGCCTAAGAAACAGTATTTACTGTGTGTACATATTTGACTGACAAAGCAAGTTTTCTACTGTCCAGCACCCTAGTTGATAAAAGTACAACTATCTCAAAAGGGATATTACAGGATTTCCAAAAAACAACCTTCAGTGGATCAAAACACTCACAGTATCGACGGCCTTCTGCATACAATTGTCCTTACAACTTGAAGCAATTATCAAATACAGTTTAGTAATAAGAAAAATCCTTTCAGTGATGAAAAAATACTTAAACTCCATCGAAGTACTGCTTTATAATTAACTATACATAAGAAATTACTTATCCTTCTGTCTCAAATATATTTAATGCTCACTGTTTTCAAAGATGGCCATTTTTCAAAAGTAACTGCATTACACCCCTTTGAAATTAAATAGTTAAATCCCAGTGCTGGTGACAAGTATACAGCAAATTAACTTCATTCTTTGCAGAGATTGAAACTAATTCTCTGGATCAAGAAGATCTAGACGTTCCCCCGGTTTCAGCTGTCTTGTAGACTATGCAGCAACTTTGTTGTCTTTCTAGAGGGAACAACAGTACAACATTAAAAGCAGTTCTGCAAAACAAAAATCACAAATTAATCTGGGCAAGAGCACTGGGAGAAGATGCACTGTGATGGCGACCCCCCTGGGTTTGGCCAAAACGCCCTCGGCCTGGCGCACACCGAAGCAGCTCCTCACTGACTAGACATCTGGCCCAAATCCTCCGTCTTCACACCACCGCCTACTTAATCTGGAAGGCTGTGAAGTTCCTTCATTCAGTAATTCAGATCTTTGATCTTCAACCCCTCATTCAATTCATGCTCAGCTACCAAAAATGTTTTTAAATCGCAGGACTAATTGTTGCAAACTAATGAAGGAGTAACTGAGGGGCAGTAAGAAATCTGTGATGAAAACAGGCTCCCCCCCCCCCCTTTTTTTTTTTTAATTCAAAAACTCCTAATAACAAAGTGCTCATCCAGTAATCTACTAGAAAAAGTTCTATCCCAGTCAAAATTGTAAAAGCCTGCATTTACTTGCACCAATCTGGTTAATTGTATTTGTTACTGATTCTGAACAGTATGCCAGTACTGCTTCTGATCCTGAAGCAGCTAACTTTTGAGTTGAATATACACGCTTAATGCCAAGAAAAATGGCTTGCACTCAAATTATTAGAAGGTTTTGCAAGCAACCAAGCTCTGCTGATTTACATAATCTGTATGATCAGGGAGCTTTCATAGAGAGGAGAATTCACATTGTTTCCCAGAAAAAGGAAGTGCACCTAAGATACCACTAGCCCAGAACATGTCACTTCACCAGCTAGGGCTGACAACTAACTCAGTCCTTCCTCTAAATGGCCAGTAGGAAGAAGAGTTAAGCTCTCCAACAGGAAACAGAGGAGTAGGTGTCTTACTAGCATTGCAAAAGCAACACATTGCGTTAACTACACTGCAAAGGAAGATTCTGCTTTTAGCCATCACAGCTCTTGCAGAACACGTTACTGTTTCCATGCTTACATGATTATGAAAGCATGTTTTGTACAGCAGGTTACTCCAGTTAGCAGACTTTTATGGTGGCCTGTGCATAATGCTTAAAGGAACTTTAACTAAAAATAAAGTAGTAGTACTTATTTTAATCTTGTAAAAACACTTTCTCTATGGGATGGACAGAGATCTTTTCTGTTGAATCTTTTATGCCCTATCTCCCAAGGTTCCTTTTTACCGAATGACTGGCTGCAAAAAGTCACTCCTGCGTTAATTATATTCACATAGCTTTCCCAGCAGATACTGGATTATAGTTTAAAAAAAAAAGTAACTTCAATTACTCTATTTTATGGGTTACATAGGATCTTAGTCTGCAGGCTTCATGCCAACTCATTCACAAAGAATTCAAGTTTGTTGCACACTAGAAGCAAGTTAAATTACTCCCTCTAAATTTTTATATTTTACAATATTGCTTAGAAAAATGCTTACAATTCACATTTCTAACGCTTGTATTAAATCTGCAGAACTTTTAACTTTCTTTTTTCTTCCCCCCCTCCTCCCAAATTCCAGATACAGAACAAATATTTAGGGCATGTGAAGAAAGGTAGCTTTTAGTTTTGGTTACTGTTGATAGTAAAATGATGCTATGTAACTAAAATTTTACTATTAATGGACTTTCCATTAACTAGCTCAAAGTAGCTGCAAAATATTTTTAAAGACATTCTAGTTGAACATCAAATCTAAAAGCAGGAGGATCCAAGAACAGTGGATCAGGTCATAGTAAGATTAAATATATTTTACCCTATATTCAAAGTCAGCAAACTCCCTGCCTCCACGACCTCCTCTGAATCCACCACGAAATCCTCGGGGGGCAGTGAAGCCACCACCTCTTCCACCTCCTCGTCCTCTTCCACCTCGGAAGCCAATTCCCCCTCTGCCTCTGTACCCTCCACGGCCACGATTGGGACGCAACGGTATTCCAAAGGTCTCGGCATTTAGTCTTCTTTCCTCAGCCCAGGTGGGTCGCCGTTCTCTGCCATGCAAAAGGAACAAGGATTGTTTTAAAACACACTTCAGAAGGAAGATTGCCTGGCTTAGTCAAAATCGCCAGAAAGCCCATGAAATGAAAAATGATAAATTAATCACATTGTCAATCTCCACATTATCCCTTCTGCATGGATCTAGGTGTCTGCCGCAATTCAACGCAAAGCAATTTGTTACGGTATCATTAGTTACGTATTAGTAACGCTGTAAGAGCTTCCCATATAGGACACAGTCTGTAACCACTGTGCGCAGCATCATATAATAAAATAAAAAAATAAAAGCTGTCTGCAGTTTAAAAACAAGAAACAGAAAGTAAGAGTTTGCAGTTACAGATGTTATTTTATCTAGCTGTCAGTACAACAAAACAATCCACCTGCCCTGTAATTCAAAATAGGTCAGCAATCCACATCATCTTGTCTAATAAAAAGGCAACAGGAAAAGATAAGCTTTAATTTTCCTGAAATGCTATCTTCCTATTGAAACAATGCTACTGGCCCAGACTGTTACGCAATCTACTTAGAAACCATTACCAAAGCACAGTCATAACTGATTTAAACTAAAGCGGTAATTTAGTAGCAAACCAAACCAAAGCACCCACATTAGTAAATCTGGAAAGGAGATTCCAGAGTATGCACACTAAGTTCTAGAAGCATGGTTCTAAAATAACATTTAAAAGTATCTTCCTATTAATGTATTGCATTTGCCCAAAAAGAAATTTTGTGCTTCATATTCCTGTTTTATTTCCACATGCAGTGGGCAAAAATAAGCTTTACTCACTTTTGATTCAGAATTGACTGCAATGAGTAGCATTGCACTACCTTATGACATAAACATGAATTAAGTAGACTAAGAGGCTTCCCCTTACAGGCCATACCTATTGTCATCACAGGAGATGTTATCAAAGAAGGATTTGGTTTTGTCATAGTAGCAGTTGGGTCCAAGTGGATCTTCTTCATCCGCGTTCCCTTCACTGTTTTGGGTATCAACACCTGAGTCACCTTTGTCTTCTCCGTTTACAGGTTTCTCTGGTTTCTCAAGTTTATCTTCTGGAAAACAAAAGTAAACAGAAGCCTTCCAGACCACCATACTAAACAAACAGCACTGTTAACTTATTCCCAGACAGACACAAACTATACTGAACACTCGAAAATACAAAAAACCCTCCAAAATTTAATGTGAAAATCAAATCATTTGACACAAATTAAGATGTTTTGCTGCTGCTGTCTGGAGGTTTGATATCCTCTATATTCTTTGTGCCTTAATTAACATAAAAACCCATGGTAGAATGGATTCGACAGTCATCTATTTTCTAACCTCCCAGTCACCTCCTTTCCAGACTTAAAAGCCTCACTCAGTCATTCCCCATAAAAGCCATTGCATGTTTTTGCTCATCCCTGTTGCCCTTCTCCTTTGTTTTCCGGCTTTGCTGTTATCAAACTGACTTTAAGATTTATTTCTTTCCTAATAATACCTGAAGTTCAACTTACTGTTTTGACTGCTACCAAAAAAGAACCTGATGGTTCAACAGAACTACCTATTATGATAGTAAAGTCTCATTCCTAAAGGCTTACAGCTTAAATCTCACGATGCTGTGCATAAACTTCAGATAACCCGCTCAGCCTCTCTGTAACACAAATTGCCACTCTCGTCTCATAAAATATTTCTATAGCTCTTTATGGTTAGCTTCCCCCTTCCTCTTTATTATTCTGAAAAAATCAGTATCAACAGCAAACTGTCAACTCATTTAAAAATGATGCAGAGAAAGAGGCAAGCACCAGAGAACAAATCATATGGGCCTCGACTGGTGGTTTTTCTCTACAGTGAAATCTGACCATTTATTCCCCCTTTTTGTTTCCCAGCTTTTAGCCAATCATTTACTGAAATAGGGAACTCCCTCTTTCAACCTGTAACAATTTTGTCCAAAAATAGCATCAGCAGTGTAATGAACAGGTGGCTGGTCACAAGAGAATGAGGTAATTAAAACAAGCCTGCTAGAAAACAAAACAAAAGTGCTGGCAGTATGGATTCAAACTACTCTTGTGTTTCTTTGGAAAAGGGTAAAAGCAAAGAAATGCTAGAAACTTTCTCAAATTGAAACTCTCGTGCATCCTCCAGCAAAGTTCAGATACTAAACTCAGGTTTTTGTGATTGCTTTTGGTCTACTAATAATTGAAAACATAAAATACAGGTTTTCTTTTATTGCATCTTTTCCAGAACTCAAAAGCAAACTCGCACTGTTGGGACTTCCACTCCAGTAATCTGTATTTTTAATCAACTGACTTGTTAGGACTTGATATATGGTATCTGCCAGTTAAAATTCCTTCAAAACTCTAATATTGACCCAAATACTTAATTAAATAGATGATCCCAGTTTACTTGTTCATTGATTTTTTAAAAAAATCTTTTTAATGGCTGCAAATAAGACTTGGTACGATACGCTTTTTAAAAGTTGTTCTCCAAGGTAGGATTAAAACAGCAAGACACAGTTTTTTCCATGCTCAAATCTAAAGCAAAAATTGGTTTACCTTTTAGTTTAAGTTTATTATGAAATTCTCTATCAATTTCCTCCTTGTTGAATTGTGCATTTGCACTTTCAAAGTCAAAGTCCTTCTCAAATTTCATTGGACCATCCCTCCTAATACCAAATCTTCCTCGGCCTCCTCTGTGACCTCCACGGCCTCTCCGTGCTGAAGGTCCACCTGGAACTGAGAAGAGGGAAATTCTGTCTCGTTTTGTTTTGCGGATTGGTTTTAGTTTGAGGGTGGTGGTTGGTTTTTTAAGTGGTTTTGTTTTGTTTTTTTAATTTCTGGGGTAATAGGTTGGGACTTCATGCATCCTCTTCCTGCAATTCTGTTAAAAGTCCTGTCAGAGCAGCCTGTAGTTTGTAAATTCACTTACAATAATTATGGCAGCAACACAGAATGCATTATAATACTAAACTTGAGTACTAAAAGACTTTCTAGAAAAGTCATTAAAAGCTTTCAGAAGAAGAGTTAAAATGTTAGTGTTTTTTCAGTCAAGTATTTTTGTAGACAGGTAACAGGTATTATTTCACACTATTTTGTTTAAAAATCCATAAATACTGCTCGGTTTTGCATTTTTATTTAAATTGCTTAATATAGAGCAACCAGAAGAGATTCTTCTCCTTAATGTTGACTTTTGTGCTTGTATCATACTGACCCAATGCAAAGTTATTGTTACCCACTAGAAACAATTATGTGAAAGCATTCCACATACATAAATTCTTTATTACTGTAATCTGAACGGCAAGATTTCTGGACATTAGAAACAAAGTCCTAGCACTTCGCAAACTACACACAATGCTGTATTTTAGCAGACTTTTAAAAAACTTAATGAAGTCTGAAAACAACGATAGCTATTTCTCAAAACAAGATTTACCAATTTGTCGTTTGTTTTCATTTCTGAGTTCATTTTCTGATCTTGAAACCTTGTGTGCTTCAGCTAAAGTTGGAAATAAAAAAATTATTTGTTTATCCAATTAGATATTTTTGATCATACTTTTGTATATAGTTATATAGTTCAGATTTCAAAAAAAATCCAAACCTGTAAAAGTAAACCACAAGTTAAACTCATAAAAGAAAAAAAATTTAGAATATATACTTGACTTTAAAAAGAAATATATATAATCCAGGTCTCTGCTGGCTAGTCTACCAGTAATGGGCAGCAGGAAGATTCCTACATGTTACCCTTAAAAAAAGCACTTGGTATGTGTATGGAAGAAAACAAGCCATATGAAAATTATCCTAAGCTACCTCGTCTGTGCTCTTGATTCTCTAAGGATTTTTGGCTAGCAGACACCAAAGGTCTGGCTGGTACAGGACTCCTCCTCCCAACTGGTGCTGGAGTAGGCAAGTGGGCTGAAGCTGTTTGTACTGCTTGTTCCATGGTGGGGCTCCTTCTCAAATGATCTATCTGAGGGCTTGAACGACCTGGGAAAAAGACAAAACGAAAACAAAACCCAAAGAATTATTTCTCATCTACAAATTTGAGTTACTGGTCTCAACCAATCTAGACTGACAGGTTTATCTGCCTTACCAGTCAAGATAGCTGTGTCCAAAGAAGAAATAAACATTTCTGCACCCTCAGATCCACTAATCCAGAATGAAGGATATCTAGCAATTCCCCTTCCCCCAGTCTAAAAGAAAAAAATGGGTAGGACAATTAATCCCTACCAACCCATCCAAAATGTGTGTTTAGCTGTGGAACGAAGTTTTTTCATTGACTAGAGATGAGAATACTCTTTCTGCCTCCCTGGAAAGCCAAGTGGAAAGTGACTGCTCCCAAAAGCAGAGATACAGTTATACTACTGAAATTTCATTTCATCTAGCGCCTTCTGTTGTATGGTATCCACAAAACAAATGAACAGTGATGGCTAGTGCCAGGCATAATGCAGATGAAGGAGCTATGAAAACTTCCCTGCAAAGTGCTGTTCATACATCTCCATTTGCAGCATGAATGACTAGAGCCAGAAACATGTTTAGAATGAAGACACTTGATCCGGCCAGAAGTTTATGACACCACATAGTTAAATCCACTAAGAAATTAGAAAAATACTCAAGTCCCAGTTAAGTATAACAAAATATTGTCATATCCCATTAAAAAAGCTAAACAAAAGGAAAGAAAAAAACCCACACCCAATACAAAAAAAACCCCAAACCAACCATACCACACTCACAATCTACAAAGATGACAAATACTTTTAAAAGCAAACACAGAGAAAAAACTTGTTGGTGCCCCACAGGAAATTTTGTGGCAGACTGTACGTTCATCTGGAGCATATGTCATACATTAAGTCCAAGAATCATACAGGTTTTAATTTCACCTACAGAAAACCAAGCTACTCTTTCAACAGAGAAACAGTAAATGCTCAGCGTACTTTTTCCCCTTCAATTAAAGCAATAAAGTAGGAACTATTTTTGGTAATCCACTCAACTAACCCTAGAAAGCAGTCTTAACTGGCAGAAAACACTCAACTAGAATTTAGGAAAAAAACCTGTTTGCTATAAGCAAAGTGTTTTGCCTTGTAACACAACTGCGTGAACTTAAAAATAGCATTAGGAATATATCTTAGCATGTACTTTTACTCGCAGCAATGAAGAGTGGAAGAGCAGGAAATAATGTGTTTTGGATTTTGAGGAGCAATCAATACATTTGCATCAAAAGTGCATATGTTTCTTTTGTCTTTGCCACTGAAAAAGCATCAATAATTTCCTTTTTGCTTCTCCTTTCTTTTTCCAGTATTATACAAACTACCCATGCAGTTTCTATTACTATTAAGCTGACTTAACTGTCATGTCACTATCTACAGGCAATCAGGTCTGCTGTTAATATTATATATGTAAATATACATTAACAAAAAAATACCGTTAGGAATAAAGATTTTAAAATTGTAGGCTGAAGGACTTCACAATTCAATCAGCATGAAGTATCTTGAGTTTTGGCATGCTCTAGATATTGAATTTCCATATGCACCTATTTGCTAACATTATTTAACTGAAGCAAGTCCTACTCCTCAATATAGACGCTTTAAGGATAACAACAAATGTGTTGCTAAGTTACCTATGCAGCATGCCAAGATGTAGGAAAACACGTTTAAAGAGCACGTACAAAGCCTCTCAGTGCTTTCTGGTTTCAGTACCAAGTGTTTTCATGACAGCATTCAGCTGTTTGGTTAGCGTTTCTGGCAACCACCTAAATCACATGGGCACGACTGGTCAAAAAGATAAAAAGAGTTATTAAAAAAGATTTACCTTGAGACATCTGTGTTTTTAGTGATCTTGCATCTGTTGTAAATGCAGAACCAACTGCAGTGCTTTGGGACATGCTAGCACTGGCTGAAGAGTCTGTTCCAAAAGATGTTAAAGAACCTCCTGCTTTGAAAGAAATAATATAGTTGTAAAACCTGGCTTAGACTTTTTTCTGCGTTTTTTTAAAAATAGCATGAAATGATTAGTGAAGTCATATTATATGTGTTGTAGAAAAACTGCCTAAGTCCGCCCTTCCCATACACTTTAAGTTTAATGTAATGTATGTATTCATAGTAAGTTGGTAAGACTATAATATCTCGATGGTTTTTATCTAAAAAAAAACCAAAAACACAAACAAAAGAGCACTGCTAACTTTAGTGTCACAAGTGTTAACATAGCATACTCATGACAGCATCTTACAGAGTAATAAACAAATATATTACCACTTAACATCTTTTAAATGAAGATATGACCATCACATCTTATTAATTGGTATCAAGTTATGGCCAAATCTACAGCCTTCCTTTCACATGGCTAACATTTTCAGTACCAGGAATAACACTGTCACTGTAACAGTTACAAGAATGTAAGGTCCTATGTGAAAAACTAAAAGGTGAAATAAAAAACTTTAAGGGAGGAATGAAAGTTGGTTGGTGAGTCTCAGAGAGCATCTGTGGTATAAAGGAGCCTACTAACTAAACTAACCCATGCAGCTCACAAATACTTCAAGCATGTACTTCATGCCAAGCTAGCATCTCATGAATAGCTGGGGTATTGTGCCAGCACACGGGTGGCCAAATAATCCAAACCCCACGGTTAAGGCACACACCACCTGGTCAACTTGGGATAGCAGATGTCCACAGCACAGCTATGGGGCTTTTCTGGCAGAGCTGCCTTTATCACTTGTGAAATATAATGAATACATGATGAATGCAATGAATATATATGAAAAAGAGTGAATTCATGAATACAGCAACCCTTCCCCAACTTGTCTCTCTGAGATAGGGTATTTAGTTCTCAATCATAATTGCTTTGATCTGAGCTGCAAAGGCTATGAAAAACTCTCTATTTTTAAGCTAAAGTGTGGGACTGATACAGATTGAAGACTTTGGATCCACCCTTAGGATAAGACATTCATGGAATTATAAGCACTGTCTATGCACACGCATGCAACTTCACTTACAGGAAAAAAAACAGATAATAAAAAAGAACATACCAACTCCAACAGCACCGAACTGCTGCCCCACCAGCGGGCTTGGACTAAACTGGCTGTATGCAGGCATTCTGCCAAAAGGACCATAGGACCCCACAGACTGGAATGAAGATGTAGTTGAAGATCCTAGTGAAGACTAAAGACAAAACACACTTGCAGACATTCATGTTTACATAAAAAGTAGGAAATAGTTCTGCAAAACAAGAAACGCAGAAACTCTAAAGCTATTTGTTAAATTTACCCTTTCAACCCCACTGTGGCTAATACGTATACAAGACCTGAACATTCATAGAAGTGCTTCTTTTAGCATCAAGAATTTAACCACTTTAACACAGAAGCAAAGACAGCGCAAAAATAATGCATTACACACACTACTCTGTATGAAATCTCAAAACAGACAATAGTTAGGAGAAAATATTTTCACAAATATGTATACAGTTCAGAAAGCACTTTTACCCTTCCAATATCATGAACTTGTGGAAAAAAGTACCATAAAATCTTGCAATCCTTTCCCTAGAACCTCACATACTGGACTCTTGTCAAACGTGTATAAGCTTTTGTTGGCAAACTTGGAAAATGTCATCTTTTTCCCTGAAGTTTCAAAACCCACAGGAATAATGAAAGACCCAAACATACTGGAGGAGGGTGGGGTTATTATTATTATTATGGTTAGCAGTAATGCAATTCCACAGCTCTCAACTGCCACTGACAGAAGGAGTTGCACCAAGTTTAGCAAAAGACCTAAGAGGATTGTAAGGGTACTTTGTAAGGAAGTATTAAGATTTTTATTTTATGGAATAGTTAAAAATTAGAAATGTAAACACTTACACGGAATTATCAAGTTCCATTTAACAAGAACTTCCATCTTGCTCTCAGGGATGATTTTAAGACACCCCACAAGCACAATCAACAAGCCAATAAATTTCAGTGATCAAAAATAACTAGCTCTGTCAATCCATTTATTATGAAATAACAGATTAATTAACCCTGAAGGCTTCAAGTTTGCTTTCCCTTCATCAACCAAGTATTCCCTGTTCAAGTAAATGCCCTTTAGTATGAAGCCTTTTTAAAAACACACAGCTAGATGAAACATTTTTAAAGCCAGAGACAGCAAAAAAAGTTGGAACACTAAAATCCAAAGAAAACAAAACAAACAAAAATATCACTGACGATTTGGAGAGCTTTCAGCATCTACTCCACTTGACTTATACCAAGTCTGATCTTTCCATGAAGTCTTCAAAGAAGGCATCAAGGTCTACCAGAAGTCATTAGTGTTGTTTTAAAAACTGGCAGCTTTGGCATCCAGTGCATTGTGCTAAAGTTAGATTGCAATCTTGGTTTTCAATTAAAGACATGATTCAAAAGAGGAAAAATCGTTCCAGAGTTCTTTACAATGGGTTGGGAACTTTACAGTAACAAACATTTTAATTTTTAAGCATGCAGCTAGAGAGCACTTAAAGCTACCAGGTCACATCTTCAGCAACAAACATTGAAAGATATGTTTTGACTTACCTGAACAATAGCAGGGTCCTGTGGCAAAGAACACTGAGGCTTTGGTGGCTCACAGACAGTTAGGTCTTTAATGTCACTGCCACGGAATATAATATACTCAAAGACTTCATCACGAGGTGGTATAGGTCTGTCAGTTGGTCTATCTTCTGTACCAAAGGAGCGAACTGCAAAATTGGGAAGGGAGAAAAAAATAAAAACATCCCACGTTCAACTAAAAGGTTTCAAATACACTGCAGAGACCAACAGCTTTAAATAAAAAGAAAAAAATTTGTTGAGCAAAAAACCTTAAATAGGCAACACATTCTTTGGCATTATCAACTGCTCAGACATAAACGAGTAATTTGATCTTAAAAATTTCAGTTAAAAATCAAGTAGAAAGACACCTCTTCAATTCCTTACTGAGACATCACTTATGCTATCACTCACACGTTGAATATTTTGAATGTTTTGTGAGGATAAGGGGAAGCAGCAAAGCAGTTTTTTGGTAAGTTAATGCTTTCTGGATATTATAGCAATAGGAACACCAACAAAGGCTGGTAAGTCAGTCCTGTGAATCAAGGACTACGTGAGTTCACATACTTTATATTCTGCACTTTCAGGGGGGAAAAAAAGCTAATACTACTAGAAATTAGAATATTAACAATTACCGAAAGCAAAGTACTTCTCAATAGATTCAAGGTCTGAATCAAGATTTAAATAAAAATTAGGAATTCTGTGCTACGTATATACAATATTCACTAAGCAAAATGCATTCTTCTTGCTGGCATAAAGTTCATATGATCTCTGTCAAATTAAGTAAACTCACTGGGGCATACCTCCCTTGCTAAGTAGGCCTGCATAATGTGCAACATACCAAGACATCAAATTTATCTGTGTGTACTTAGCTGAATTCCAACAGTTTTCAGATTGCATAGTCATGAAGCTTATGCTTTTCCCTTTGCACTACATATAATCGCTACCACTGTACATGGATAGCATCACTTTACTTTCATGACCCTCTCAAACACTTTTCCTCACCTTAAGACTGCCAACCCTAGGTGAATATAAAGTCAAACAAAGAAAAGAAACTCTGAAGAAGAGATACGACTCCAAGAGCTAGAGTTTTACAAGCAAAAACTAAACAACAAATTGAAATCAGAGAAGAAAAAAAAAAATCATGACAATCACATTCTACTGAACATCAACCTGCAGCAGCTTTAACAATCCATCACTACTGTCTTTGCACTAGCCTTTTAAGAGGTTTTTATTTGGTTTGTAAGGTACTACAAGTTATGCTGAAAAAACATCTGTATTTTGCTTTAATTTACCAGAATTAGTTTCCCCTCCATTTTCAGATGCATCAACAATTTGGAGACATCATTAGGCACTTATTTGCAGCCATAAAACCATTAGTCAAGAAAAGAAGAGTTTCCTGTAGAGCTGTAAAAAGTGATACTGAGTCATTTCTCAGGCTGCACCAACCATCGTCCATCACTGTTGCTTCTTTAGTACTGCATAAACAGAGCTTATCAGTCAAGTATTACAAAACTTTTCGAGAAATATAATTCAGGGGTAAAGAGATCAACTCCACACTATAATGAAAAATAACATTAAGTGGTTACAATTTTGTTCTTACTTGTATCATCCACTGAGCTGAATTTAATCAACTTTTCTATTTCTGGGCATCTGAAAGTCTGCTCTGAATGGTACTATAAAATGTAAGTGCTGTAAAAAGGCATATACTGCTAAGCAAATTTCAATCTTTATCATAAGGTAAATCTGTCTTCTCTTCTTCCTCTACAGAAAGAGATACCTGAAGCTGAAGAACTTGCAGAAATTAACTCAAAATAATACACAATAGCTTAACAACATTATTAATTGGTCACATGCATTACTGTAGTTCATTCCATTGCCTTTTATTCATCAGGCTTTTCTATTTCACTGTCATAACCGAGGATCCACCTTCACTTTCTGGCCATCCTATACTGTATTTATTAGATAACTAATAAATTAACTTGGCCCTTCGTTCCATCATTTGACCTGCTGTCTTGGAAAGTAAAACCAACGTTGATTTTGTACTCGTTCTCTCTGTCCCACATTGAAATGGTTGCTCTAGTAGACATTTTGTCTACGAAGTGCACAAAAATGGCCAGAGTGGGATCAGTAAGTTACTGAAGTATTTTACTTTCTAGCTAAAGTGAAGGAATTAAGCAGTAGCAACACAGCAAAAAAGGGCAGTAAACTAGAGGATCACATCTCACCTTTACACAGAAATACAAATCTGATGAACTATGGAAGAAACCTGCTTTGAAAGTATGTCTCAAGTCAGAGCTATGCTGCTGGGTAAGTGTTTTACTACTAATATCAACATCATGTGACACATATAGGAACAGTTTTAACACCTGACAATTACCTTTCTCCGTTCTAAACCCATAATAAAAAAGTGAACCTAACTTTCAGCTAATGTCATGTTTAAAAAGCTAAAGGTATTTACTGTATGTCAAAAAGAATTTGTCTTTCTCCCTATCATAAAATTATGAAAACATCAATAGGAAGTATTTTCAATACCAAAAATCATAATTAATCTTTAAGAGGTTCAGCTGTCTATGCAACTGGATCAAGACACTGATAAGGTCATCAAAGGTTTTGCAATAAAACACATCAAGAGTTGCTACTAAGAGTTTGGGCTTTTTTCTCTCTACCTTTTCCCTGCCCCAAACCAAACTGGTTTTAGTGCAATTTTCCGCAAAATATACAGACAATTTTGTCCAATGAAGATTAGCTCTGCTGGAAAGGGGTAAGCAAACTTCTCTGATTTGGGGTTCAACCTTCTCCTCTCACCCTAAAGCAAGAAAAATAAATAACCATCCTCAAGTCTCATTTCCTTCTAAAGCAAGGAACCAAAACTGCATGTATGACAATCTAAGAAAGAAGTTTAGAATAAGGGCTACTCAAGGTTTTTGCAGTGTCTATCCCAACTAGGTCCTTCAGATAGTAGTATAACATAAAGAGTTGAATGTTACTTTTAATATTTTGCGAAGTTTCTTCTTTCCTAGTTTGGATTAGGATTTAACATCATCTGAATTAGAACTCTTAATATTAAAGGTGGCCAGTACGATACGATTTTGGAAGGAAATAGCTTTTACCATAGCTTTGCATAATCAGAAATACTAAATTGCCAGAATACCAAAACCACAAGGTATTAGAGCAGCAGCAGTCTTAGAACTCTATCCAGCTCTGTTTCTTGGGGTATTTCCTCAGACTACATCCTTCCACCAGAACAAGGTGCAGTGGTTCATATATAGCAAAATACTGAAGAGTGAGAGGAAATGAAAATAAGCATGTGAAAGATAACAATCTTATAACACTTACCAGGACTATGGTAAATCCATTTAATCTTACCTTGTCAATTTAAGTTTTTGGGTTTTTTTGTTTTTAAATGAGCACAACAGGAACTTGCAAACAAAAAGGCAATCATCACATGTTAAAAGCAAACTTAATTTTTGTCAGTGTAAATACACCTAATTAGGTAGCTAGCTAGAAAGAAACTAACACTGTTGAGCCTAACAGGCTTAATGTATGTGACTTTATGCCCAAGTAGTTCCACGAATTTCATATTAAAGTGTTGCGAGCAAATTTTTGTACAGATTCTGACTGACTTCAATGTTACTACTATATTTTAATGTATATTACTTTATTATACTACTATAGCATCCAAGGAAAACATTGCAACTTTCCCCATCAGTTAACAGAAATGATTACCTGTTGATTAACACAGAAAAATACTGTGTTAATCAGAAGCCAAACTACGTATTCTACTAGCAAGAGGACTCTGTTCCCATATATTGTGAATTATTGCAAATATGTAGTTCAGTCTCTGTAAGCAGCATTGCCACAATCTTATCAGCCTTACTTCGTATGTAGCACACACACACAGAAACCTGTCTTTCCCCACTCTTAAGGCACCCACAAGAAGCATTATGACTAAAACAAGACCACCACTAACAGAACAAGTTATTTCAATTGCTGTCTCTCTTCAAAACACCACAACCCCTTCCCTGTAAACATGCTTAGATGCCTGCACACCACAGTACAGGAAAAGTATCACTGCGAAGGAGCCAGCTTGTGGCAGGCTCATACCTTCAGAACAATTAATTCAGCCTGCATTCCCTTACTCGTAGGGGTGGTGAGTTAACAGGGAGATAGACATGAGGGAAGTAGCAAGGAGTGGGCTTTGACAAGAGGCATTTTTCTTCTGTGACACACTATGCACAGGGTTGGTTTGGCACACATGCCCTAAACCTCAAGACATGGAGGGAGCATGTCACTTAACTGACTAAAGAATAACTTCATAAAAATTTGATAAAAGTTAACCCTTCCCTTTCCTGCTCCCACCCCTGAATTATAACAAATGCTCAAGTCTTTCTAAGAATTTAACTTTATGCTCAAGTGTTTCTAAGAATTTAACTTTATTCTCTCTATGTTTCTGAGTCTTTCACCCAATTAATATTGTGTAAAAGTCTAAAAGAAAGGGAAGTTTTCTCTTTCATGTGTCATTAGACTATGGAAAGTACTATCACAGAGGGTTGAAAATGCCAGGAGATTAACGACTTCATAAGTTACTGAAAGCTATTTCATTAATATCTATTAATTATAATGGTTCCAAATGCAACTCTCAACAATCCAACAGCTGATAAATGAGAACCAACGCATTATACCAGACAGACAGTATATAATATAATTTTGTTTCTTATACTCACAGGCCTACGGAATTCCTACTGTTGGCAGGGAACAAAGCCTTTTCTGACCCAATATGGTTGTTCTTACACAGCTTACCTACATTAAAAAAATCTCTCTCTCTAAATCAGTGCCTTGAAATAGAAAGACATTATGTATTACTAGCATGAAAGATCACATCTAGTTTTTAATGCCACAACATATAAGATCAAGCACAATCCATGCCCAGGAACGGTAGCAATCACTTTACAGCAAGAAAATTTTACTCCTAACTGTGGCTTGCAAACACTCTATTCTTAAATTAGCTGGACTTAATGATGTTTAAAAAAATAAGTATGAATTAGAAGTATGAACTAGAAAGACATTCCAAGTTAATTTAACTTGGAACTTGAGAAGAAGAGTGGGTGTTTTTTGGTTCCAAACACTAGCTCTGAAAAGCTGGCAATCCAAAGAAAATATATGCACCAATAATATATAAAAACCTCAAATACTTGTATACCTTGCTTAATATTTGGAATCTGATCTAGATGGGAGTTTTCCCTGTTATTTAAGTAACAGTCCACTTTAACACTTTGTGAAAGGATGCATTGCTTTCCCTTATCAGACTGCAGCTTAGGATGAAAATGTTATGCTCAATATTTAAACAGTTGCTATCTTCCTCTAAATCGTGAGACAGAAGCCACAACTTTTGCTAGTGAAAGGATCGTAGCTTTGTAAATAAAATGCTGATTAGAGAACCATAGGAGATTGCCCCTCACTAACTGAAGACTACCATCAGTACTCTGTTAACAACCTGAATATCTTATTTTTGTCTAAAACCTCAGAAGACTTAAGATAAATGAAGGCATTCCTTCATTTACAACAACTTCATGAGATTAATCTCAGAGTTCAGTTTAGCCCACAGAAGTCCTACTGTTAGGCAAATCTGTACTTATTCAAGAGCGGATTCTACCTCTACTTTTGTACTTTATGTCACAAACAATTTCAGTGATTTCAGTTAGGAAATTAATAAAGATAAGCTGCCCTGCACTCAACTCAGGTACCTAACAGTCCCATGAAGCCAGCTACATAGCAGAGCAACTGAAAGCATCAAGTAGTCTTTTGGGGCTTTTTTTTGTCTCTTTCTGGCAGAAAATTTGACATTTGTGATAAAGATCCACGGTAAACAGTTCTGGTTTGACTTCTGAACTTGCCACAGGAAGAAGAGGTAACTACTACCCAATCAACAGATCTACAACTACAGACAGTTCAGAAGGAAGATCTGTTTCTTTCACATACAGGCTTGGCCATAATTAACCACACTTGTCACCTCACATATATGCTATCATACCACATTCACATAACCTAAGCCTTCATTTATTCAGAATGAATATTCTAGAGTTGAGCATTTCTTTTATGAGCACAGTGAACTGTTTTACAGTCTAATATGGTTGTTATCAGCTTCCAGATTAATCTCAAGATTTTTGGTTCCAGGTGACCTAGAAAGACTGGTTTATTCTCTTCTGAATCATGACACTATATTACAAAACACACATTCTTCAGTTAACTCAGCCAAGTTTTATTAAAGCAAATTTAATGGTTTAGATTTACATTTCTGATGAGAGCCATGGGAAGAGAGTAGATTAGATTCGTAACTGTAGTTTGATCTATCTTACATATGTACACTTTGGCAGATATGCCATAACATGACTTAACCACTCTTGAGAAGTCATGCAAAATTGGCTTCATCAGCACTAAATCTGCCTAATTTAGGGCAAGACTATCACAAGCTCCTCAAGGATGGCATTCTTGTAAGTGCTTTTGTACACGCCTTAACAATCACTGCATGCAACTGGAATTTCTAAACACTTATTTTTAATCACAGTGCTCATCTTTTTCTCATATAAACAAATATTAGGCAGATAATGCAATCCCAGCAAGGTAATTTAACCTAAAGGCAACTTTAGAAAAAAGTAAAGATCACAGCATGAAAGCTAAATGCCCCACAAATGAACTATGCAACCCTGGAACCAAACCTACCATAAGGTGTTTCAAAGCATATGTGCAAGAATTTACAAAACAAAGCAATCTATTTCTTAATAATTGTCAGGGGGGAGAAGGTGGAGAAGGCGGCATTAAAGCGACAAGGCACACAAACAAGAATTACCACAAAGGCCAATGTGAGATGAAAGCAAACAAACTGCTACACAGTATCAACTCCACAGAACAACTATTATATACACCAACTACATAAAACGTAACAGATTGTCATTGCGCTAGAATGCTAAGCCTATCATATCAGAGAGGAACTGAGGTTTGGAATACTCTCAGTCGCAAATATTTAATTTACACACGGAGCAATTTTTCCCCGTACCTAGTGGCTGGATAAAGGCTCTGCTTTTATAGATGCATTTAGATTATTTAGCAAGACTTTACAGAGTCAAGAAATGTAAAATACCACTGAGTTTTGCAGAAGCTATTGTAAAGAAGTTATTAAAAATTCTGACTTCATGCTTTACCTGAATATTACACAATTGCTACCATTGTTAATATACTTGTGTTGAGAGTGCATTATCATGCGCAAGAAACAGCGAAGTCCTTCAGATGCCCCGTCTCAAAGATCCTTTTTCACTCCCCAGTCTCTATCTTCTCAGGAAACGTATCTTCCTAACTTTCTTATACATACATACACGCACATATATATTCTCTGCTCAATACATTCTCGCGCCAGTGTCTGTACTCAATTTCGATTTATACAGTGCCATCCATCTACCTTCGAATTGAAAAGCTCACAGTCAGCCTTCTTCGTCGATAACCTAGCACTCACAGGACCCCCTTTAGATCCGAGTTGTCTCCTATCCCAGGATGCAGAAGAGTTCAGTCGTACCCAGCCCTGTACCCAGGCTGGTCTGGAATTCTTACGATGCAAAATCCTCTTTCCAGCCTCCCCCTCCTGCTCCCTTTTTCACGCACTGACTCTGGACCCCTTCCACCGCCAAGGGCTTCACACTTTCACTCTATTTAGGACTCCTCTGAGCATCCCCATACCAGGTAACGTTCCTAGCTCCTTTTCGCGACGGTCCCTCCGCGCCCGCTGAGGGCT
>NW_009259237.1:2989985-2990725 GCF_000687185.1 Egretta garzetta
GCCCCCCCCCCCCCCGCCGCAGACGCTTCGTACGGGAGGATGGCGGGAGGACGCGCCTCCGGCCCCAACTACGCGGGCTCTTACCGAAGCTCCGCCAAGCACCCTCGCAGCTGCTGCTGGGCCGTCGTAGGCTGCAGGCCTTCCCCCCCCACCCCGGGCCTCCTCATCGCTACAACGCCACGGACGACTCCGCCGCGGTTTCAGGTTCTTGCTCGATCCCCGACGGGCCCCCAACGGTCCCCAAGCCGCCGCCGCCCGCACCGCGGACCCGCTCCCCTCCCGCCCCCTCCCCGAGGCGTTGGTGGGCCGCCAGGGCCCAGTCCCCTACTCGGCCGGGTCCTTACCCTTGGCCAGCGCCACAGTGGAGTTTTCGGTGTCGATGGTGTACAAGATCCCTTCATAGCGGATCTCGGCCTTGGAGATAAGGCTGATCTTGCTCCCGATGTAGGGCGTCCCCCCGCTCATGGTGCTGGCTTCTCGGTCGGGGACACCCCCCCTCCTCCCCTGCCGAGCACTCCTGAAGCCGGGCACAAGCAACTAAACAAGCCCGGCTCAGAGTCGTAGTAGGCGCTCTACTCCTCCCGCTTCGAGCCCGACCTTCCGCCGATCCCCCAGCGACGGCTCTCCCTGCGCAGACTCCCTCAGCACACCCCGCACCAAAAGCACCCAGAAGCTCCCAACATGGCCGCCGCCTTCATCTTCCCTCCGAGCCAGCCCCCCTCGCTCCAGCCCCGAAATGG
>NW_009259237.1:2990820-2995586 GCF_000687185.1 Egretta garzetta
TCCCGCCCAGCGCGCCGTGAGGTTGGGCTCGCGGTTTGGAAACCCCACCCCTGCCACAGCCTGTGAGCACCGGGGGATATGAAAGTAGGTTTGGTGACTTGGGGTTTTCGGGTTTTTCTGAGAGAGGCCCAGGCCACCTGTCATTGAATGCTAATTCTTGTGATCCTTCATAAGCAATTTAGAATCCAGTCATGCAGAGAGCAGCAAAAGTTTAGGTGATGATAACTATTTAGTTTGTATTTCAGGGGGGATTCTGTTTTACTCAGTTGGTAGTATTGAGATCTTTCCAAGCAACACTAAGCAATGCAACTGTTGATGGGACCTTGACTAAAGTGTGGAATTAATCCTGAAAAAAATGCCCTTTTAGTACAGTAAACACACACACATACACAAAATCAGGATTTTGAGATTGCACTTAACTTATACACGTTAAGTAAAAATCACAGATGAGGTTTCCTGTTGGAGGATTTGCCTGTTAAAATGTGAGAATGCCTCAGGGCCCCTTTTCTGTATTTACAGTCTAGAAAATTACATCCATGTATGCCCATGTTCAACTGACTGTAAAGTCTTGGAGGACTTGAGCATCCAGGGAGCTTTACTGTGATGCGCTTCTAGCAAGTCCTGGATGACTAGAAAGATTTTGGAACAGAGTTGTGCAGTTAATGACTGGATATACATGGCCCTATCAAGTCCATGGGAGACCACTGTTGAAAATCAGCATTTGTAACTTAGCTCAAAGTAAAGCTACTGTTCAGAAAAGTAACAAAAGATACCTGTGTTCTGTTAAAAGAAGGGAGAGAGGGAGTCTTCCTGACTGCTAGAGGTTGGTCTGTGGCCGCTTCTCAACCGTGGCAGGTTAACGTCTGTTGGAGGAGGTGAAAAGCCTAATAACAGTCTCGATCAGCTACAGTCTGTATTACATGGTTTTCCTGCTCCTACCTCCTTATAGAAGGAGCTTCAGGTATGGATGGGGCTTGGAAGAGGAGAAAAAGCTTTGGGGGAGGATCGGGACCCTGGCTGATGAAGAGAGGACACCGTGACGTGAAGGAAGAAAGGGTGTATCAGGGAGGCCTGTGATACTGACAGAAAAGCACAGAGAAGGGAAGGAAGAATACTTTGAAATAGAACCACTTGCCCCGAAGAGCCATCTGGCTTTGCTTCTGGCCAATATCTTCCTAAGTTTTGCCTCATCTGCCTCTCTCAAAATTGTAGTTGAAGATGCCCATTTAGAGAATTAGGGTTCCAAGGTTGTGTGGTGGAACAGGAAACAGAAACGGACATTTCTCTGAGCTTGGGATGCAGTAGATGAGCATTTCAGGGGAGAATTCAGGCAGGAAACTGTCATAGTTTACTTTTAAGTTTCTGAAAGAGAGAAGTTGACCAGAATGAATAAAAGAAAGGAAACAAATAGTTAGGAATAGGAAAGCATCCCCTGAAAAACTTTTTAAGGGTTAAATTGGAACCTTCCTGACGTCAAATTTTCCCAAGCCTCTCTACCAAGTCTTGCCTAGGTGAGCACAGACAAGTATTTATAATTACAATTAACTTCAAAACAAAAGCTCCTAAATTTCTATAAGCCGTATATAAAAAAGAAATTCCGTTCCAACTGAAATACATGAAACTAAATGTAGACCTATTTCTAGAACAGCTATTGGTTACTCTAGCCATCTTTGTGCTCTCCAATTTGTGGAATTTAAAATTTCTAATTCATACTTAAAATCACCAGCTGAAAGAATATTTTTATAGTGTAAAGTGAATTTCAATTATATATGTAAAGAGTTCTGTAAATTCATTTTAAGAAGTTATCTCAAAATTTTATCTAAACCTGATAGGTACCGGTTTTGTATTAATTTTAAACTTACGATAGTTAAATTGTATTTGAATGCACTGAAAGTGTGTATTTGAAAGAAACCCCTGTCATATACTGCACCTTTCTAAACGCTTTCACTTCTTTAGAAAACAAAAATATACTTGTCTACATGAACTGTTTTTATTCCCTGCAGCTTAACATGGCAGTGGTACTTCTATTATGTAAGGATTTATTAATGAAAAACTTAGGCTGGGAACAGGGCATAGGGTTTAACAGTGTTGATAGGTGAACAACTTAACAAGGTTTGTGGTTGATTTTTTTTCACAGGCAATTTTAAAACCATGGTTGGAAGTTAACTTTCCTAATAGACATTCTCTATTTCAAACAAAAAGTAATTCAGGAAAGATTGTATTTTAAGAGATCAGATGAGATGAACACATACTCTTAGATTTTTTTTTTTTTTATTCTACACATATTTAACTCCTAAAAATGAGAGCACAACAAATATGTTCAGAAATATGCTTTTTATGATGAAAAGCATGTCTTTGAAAAATATTTTTACAAAAGAATGAATACAAAAGTTCACAGAGATTCTGTACTTTACTAAAAGTCTCATTCCCTATGTAACAGCACAAGCCCAAAGCCAGTTTCATCAACAAGTTTATATACATTCTTATGTATGTCATCACTTCTTGACTTGAAAGGAGTCCAACGTGAATGAGTATACATCATGTTTTATTAAATAAAATATTCTATTATACTTCCTTATTCTGTGTGTTTATATATATGAAATGGCTCAGTTAAGAAGAGGTGAGTGGGAAGAAATATGAATTCGTGTTTTACAGATTACCCACCCACAAATGTACTTTAAAACTGTAATTAAAAGTAGGTAATTTTTTAAGTTTTGAAACCTGTCTTATAAATGATGACTTGCCATTTTCTCCTTCCGGTGGTAAGATTACTTTGTATCTTCTAAAGTTGCAAAGCAATAAGGTTTTCCTCCCTGGGTGGTAGAGTTAGGTGGTAGCGTTAGAAAAATGTATACTAAAACTTTTTTCATAGTCAGGAGTAGTTGCAGAACCGTATGTCTAACTTCCTGTTCTCTTATAAAACCTGTGGAGATAGTGGTATGCAAATGAAGCCCAGGATCAGAGCAAATAAGTGAAGGAAGCATGGAATCTTCTCTAATAAAATTAATAAAATGTGGGTCTCTTAACAAAGTAATATTGGATAGATTCTGGTATTTTTCAAACCCAAATGAATGTTCTTTGGTTTTGTGCAATAGCAAATTGAGTAATAGTCTACTATGTTTTAATTAAATTTCCAGGTAGAAACATTTGTTAAAAGTCCAAATTTAATTCAGCTGTAGCATTCCGTAAAAGCAATACTAATTTGCTAAGCAAATTCTTGATGTGTAGATCTTCTGCATACACGTAATATTTTTTTATGCGTACTACCGTGCTTTCAAGTTCACTTACTGCACAGTCTCCCGTTCATATACCCTGACCACACATTTGGGCCTTCAGTACTTTTAGTGGCCACTATGCACTGGTTTAATTTCGGGAGACATTTAAACTTGGCCTAATTAAACTGGTGCGACCTATTTTTAATGCATTTTAAAAGTGGTTTATGTTTATTTTGATTCATCATAAGCCTGCTCTTAAAGGTATAAACAGACAGTCAGGAAAAACTACCCTGAATAAAAACATAACCTACATTGAGAGGAAACAGATGGTAACAAACTGGTTATTAGCAGTTTAGTCTTGTGACCTGAGCAAGTTCTACAATGTATGACTTAACAGATTGAGTCTGGGAACGGAGAAGAGTTGCGTGCACTGTGACCCCTTTACTCCTTTCCATCGGTGCACTGTGCAGCTGAAGGTGGGCTATTCACTGGCGCACCTTTTCAATTTTGTGGAAAATCCTGAAAAATCACAAAATGAAGAATGAGTCACCACTTCAGGCCACAGAGCAGCAGCTCACATACATCCAAGCCTGCAGATGTCCACGCTATTGCAGGCCAGCAGAGACAGGTAATAGAATTCATGCTGCTTTTCTGCTGGCAGCTTCACAAATCCGTGGTGCTTACTACTTGCACACAAGAACAAATGCAATGAATGGTGGGTGACGGTCATTTGGAGGAAAAATTACTTATTTTGAAGGTCCCACCAGAGAAACCACCCTGTCATTAGTCAAAGAAATGATGGGTTAGGACCACTGTCTTTCTCTTAAATGGCATTTCTGAATGCATGAGGCAAGCACTGATGGGGGAAAGGGTGTACAGGAGTGCAACAGCGAAAGTGTTAGTAACAAAACAAACTATCTCAAATTTCCTGTAGGGATGCTGAGGGAACACAGTATGCCAGAGGAGCTGCTGCGGCGATGCCAAGATGCTTGTTTTTCGTTTGCAAGTCTTCTGTTAACAGTGTCCACATTAGGAAACTGTATTACTGCGACCATTCTTGCCAGGGTAAAGCAGTAGCTTTGGACACAAACGTCTAAAACTCTAAAGCAGATAGATACAGGAGTGCGAATGTGAGTTCAGGTACTCTGCCTGCATCTTGGGATTTCAAACAGCTTCCACAGCGCTTGAAGTTCCCTCCTCTGAGGAGGTCGGTGTGTAAGGCGGCTGAGCCGCTGCAGCCGGCTGCACACGTGCTTTCTGTTCTCCCTAAGCGTGAAGAAAATTGCGCTGGCTGCAACTATCCTCACAGGGTGCGAGGCGAAGGCAAAGAGCGCAATCGCAGCAGCTTTGCCACCAAAAGCTAACATGATTGCGTGACGCTTCGATTCCCAGCGTGCACGCTCACGACCCCCTGTACCAGGGCCGCAGGCCTTCTCAAACCTCCCTGCCGGAGGTCCCTACAGACACACTGAACGGCAGGCTCTTACAGCCCCGGCGTCGCGAAGGCACCTGCCCGCACACACCGCCGCCCCGCGGCTTCCCGAGGCGGCC
>NW_009259237.1:2996737-3029508 GCF_000687185.1 Egretta garzetta
GTCGCCCCCGCGGCCCCCCAGGCCCTGTCGCCCAGGCCGGCGCTGGGCGCTGCCCCCAGGATCGTGGCCCCCCAGCTGATCGTGAGGCCGCCTCAGCAGACCACCATCCAGCTGCCCCCCGGCTTCACTATCCCGCCCGGTAAGTGGAAGCGCCTCAGCGGTGGGCTCGCCGCTCTGTCTAACCCTTTTTTCTTGGCTGAGTTTGGTTTGGGGTTTTTTTTTTAATCAAAGTTGCCTTCCCGCTGCTCGACGTGCTGGAAACAAAAGAAGAGCCACCTGTCTAAGGGCGACGTCTGACGAACGGGCTGCCGTTAATGAGGGTGTAATTAGTACGGGGCGGGCGGTTGCTAATGCAAAGTAATTGTGGCTGTGGGTGAGTTACGCGCTCTGTCTTGGGGAGAGCGCGGCGGCCGCGGAGAGTTTGCTTTGTGGTGGTGTGGTGGTGAGCGGTTGCGCGCGAGGTAGAAAGCTGGGCTGTTAGAATAACTTTATGGACGTTTTCGAAGGGCTCTTATTTTCTGCTTTACTCCCCACGGTCTTGAAAAGTTTTCCTTCTTCAGAGAGTGTCTTCTGCTGGGAATCAGGTGGCAAGGTACAGGCTCATCTGGGTAATTTAATCTAAAATGTTTCATTTCAGTGAGTGCCGTGGTGTCATTCTCTGCTGGCAGTCTGTACATCACCGGATTTTATTTCTAACTCTGAAGTAACTGTTGCGTCCTATCTATTCTCCTTTTAGTTACTTGCGTTACGAAAAACGTAAATTCAGCAAGGTTGCTAACTAACCCAAACAGCATCCCTTCATCCTAGTGATTCCTCCTCTAACTGTATATTGTTATATCTGAAATTTTGAAGGGTTCTGCGGTCCCCTACTTAGATTTTCATGTTGCAAAAAGTTGGTAAGTTTGTGCCTTCTTGATTTAGGAGATGATTTAACATTTGAACTAATTTTTAAGTTTTCGCTATTAATATCAATATTGTAATAGTATGTGGAGCTATTCGTGTAGTCTGAAGTAACTTACTTTTCCCACCACATTTCTTAAAATATTTGGTATTTATTAGCTAAGAGGAGCAAAAATGTGATGGTGTAGAAGCTTGCTTCTAAGTGGACTTCAGTAGTTGTGTCTTTGGCCATAGTTTATGAAACACCTGCTCCAAATTGTAATGCTCCAACCAGGTAAAGCTCAGTGGTTTCATGAAGATCTAACTAACTTTGAAAAGAGAAGAGGTTGCTATTCAGGCTTTATTGTGCCTTGAACCTTTGTTTTCCTGTTATTAATCTGTTTGATAATTAATAAACACCTATGATAATGTGTATCGTAACTTTGCATGCAGTTTCTGAAGTTTATTGTGTCAATAATACTTTCTTCTGCTACTTAATTTTCAAACAGAAGAGGAAAACGGAGCTGTTAAAAGCAATCTGGTCCAAGGTTTAGAAAATGTTACGGAAATAATACTGTGGAAAGTTGTAATTTTATTTTACTGAAAGATTGTTTGAAATCCATTAAATTTGCATAAACATGAAGATAGTATGTTCTAAGAGGAAGGTAGTCAGAAAATACAATGCTATTTTTGAGTTTTTACTCTTTAAATTAGTGGATCATTCATAATTAATTTTGAAACTCCCAAATTGTAAACTTCTGTCTAAAGCAGAAATTTAGAATCAGTTTTTGAGAATGGGTTATTTTAGCATATAATACTCATAAACTGTGTATTTCATCTTTATGTGGCTGACAGTAAGGAAAAATTAATCTCATCATTTAACCAGATTCTAATGTATACATACTGTTCAGTAAAAGAAATTTAAAGTCCTCCAAACTGAATTAAAACATAATATTAATAAGCGAACATTTATGCATCTATAGAGGTTATTATGTCTGCAACTTTTGTTGAAACTGTGGCATGTGTTGCAATTAATTTGTCCGTTCCATTCAATTATTTTTTTTATTCAGAAAGAGTTTTAGAAAATTGGAAGATAAATTAACAAAGCACCTGTGAATCAGTGTAATACAAATAGAGCATGTGGTTTTTAATACATGATGGGCATTATCCTATGAGGATTTTTATATAAAGTTTACAACGTTATCAGAGAAGTGATTGACCAGTTGGTAATGTACTAATTTTTGTGTGTCCACATGGTTTAGGAATGGCAGTTATCAAATACATCATCTGCTTATAGAATTTTCTACAGGTATGAACCCTGAGGTTTGCTGTTTGAAGGGTTAGTGAACCTAAAATGCTACCTTTTAGAGAATTTTTATGGATGGGTTTTTTTTCCCAACTCTTCTTTTAAAAATTACTATCTGGGCTTTTAGATGTGGTCCTTGCTGTAGCTCTCTATGCCTTCTACATTAAAGCTTGATTTCCACAAATCTGTAGCAGTGGTGGTTGGGAGCACCTAAGACTATGTGAGTGAGCGCTTTTATTGGTGCTGCAGTTCACTTAGGTGTCCATCCCAGGACTGGGAGTTGTATTTCTATGTCAGACACTGAAAGAAAGACTTTCTTGGTATAATACTGTTTAAATTTCTTTATTCTTGCGATAAGTTGCAAATCATGTCCATTTACTGAAGTGTGGTCTTGGTTTTTTTTTTTTCCGGGAACCTAATAATTAGAAGTGAATGTAAGCTTTTACCTTCTTCATTTTCCCTTGAAAAGTTAAAAAATATATGAAGCAATTTGCACATAGAGATAAGTTGCAGAAATAACATCTACTGACTTTATCAACAGAATGAAAGTTGACTTCCTAGATCCTTATTTGGTTCTCCAGTAGTTACAGGCAAGATGTTTTTCTGTTTATAGACCCATTGTATCCTATGTTGTATCCTACCTAGGTTAAATTCTTAAAATGTATTCTGGGACTAACTTGAAAATTCTTGTGAAATAATCTGTCTGGAGAACTGCTTAATTCTGAAAGAACTAGAAGAAGCGCATCATGTGCTTTGCACTGATCTTGAGAAGTTCCAGGTGATCCAGAGACCAACTTAACCATCGTCTCCCCTTTTCTATCCTGCTGATTGTGGAGAACTTAGGCCAGACAGGCTTGGGACAAAACTTGGTGGCACTAGCTGTGTTTTGTGTAGAAGGGCCTCTATTTGTGAAATGTGTTACTAGAAAATAATCTGAAAGTATTATAATTTACTTAGAAAACACTTGCAGAGTTCTCTGTTAATTTGAAACAATTCCTTTGGTGTTTTCCTAAAATATCTGCACTTGTATAATTTTGTGCTGAGGAGTAGTTGTGTTGGTTCTCTGGGTACGATGATATTTTTTCCTTGATGTTTGAACCACAGGTAGTGCCTTCCGGTATGGTGATGGTGGGTGCCAAATAAATCCATGTGTTAATGCTCAACAATTAACTAAATCTCAAATGTTGTATACTCAGAAATGTGTCTGGCCTAATGTTTGCATGTACGCATCCCCTAAAGCTGTTGTTTTAGTAAAGCTCTGGTGTCATTGTCCCTGGTACGTTCATACTGAATTCTGTTCTCAGCTACTGGATTGCCGTTACAGTTTACTTCTAATGAATGTTTCTTGCTAATTTTATTCTGCTGACCCTGGCTAGACTGCTGAAAGTCACTGTATGCCTATACACTCCAGTGACTGTTTTTTTCATCACTGTTGTCCATAAACTGCCATTACTTGAATTCCAACCTGAACTGTGTATTAGTTTTTGTCTGCTAGTAGGGGCTCCTTTTCTTCTTTGAAATAAGATCTCCTGTTACACCAGAATAAAGAAAAAGATACAGTCTAAAGAAAAATGTACAGTGCTATACATCAATTTTATTCTGTATTCTATAGTTAGATAGTTCTTTAGATATTACTCTTCATATTATTCTTTATTCTATAGTTACTGTTACTTTGTTCTCATTAGGTATGGTCTTGGTGCGCACGGATGCTGGACAGCTTGTAATGGTGCCTCAGCAGGCCCTAGCACAGGCTCAAATGCAGGCTCAAGTACAAACGCAGGGACAAGGTCCTACCAGCATTTCACCTAGACTTTCAGTGCCCACAGCTGGCCCTGTTTTTCGCCTATCAACAACTCAGGTATGTCTGGCTTGATTTCACTTTTCTTTTGTCCATTGTGTTTTCCCCTGTCTTACACGTTATTAACTCATATGTTTTTGCAAATGTGCTTTCCTCCCCTTTTTTACTGTGAAAACAGGAACTACTTATTCAAATGCAGTTTATTCTCTGAGACCTAGGAATATTTTTTTTTTTTTTTTTTTTTGTATTTTGGAAAAAAATTCTACTTTACAGAGTCTCTCAAGACCTTGTTCGAACTGTGAGATCATTGGAGTCTAGAAGACTCAGTGGTAGCCAGAACTTAGTTTGGACTGTATACCACTGGTTCAGTAAGCGCCCCTTGTTCCTCTGAATGAGAAGCATTGTGATATCACAGCATGCTGAATGGATGCACAGGATAGCTAGATTTCACTAGAAATTAGAAAAGAAAAAGCCAAGCACATTCAATACAAGGATTTGCAATAATTAACTTTTCTAATATACTTTATTCAAAAGAAAGGTTTGATTCCTCTAATTCACCTCTGGGTATGATCTGTTTACACTTAAAGTTTTGTCTGTGGTATGACCTTTTTTATATGGATTGACAGGATAGTGTGCTTTCCTACCCCAAACTTTTCAGCAGAGTGTGTTTATTCCAACTCAGAACTGATTTGTTTTCAAGGGTGAAGGTGTATTGGGTTTTAAATTACTTGGTAGGCTGCATTGGTTTAAAATTTTTTAGGGAGGCTGTTTAGCTTCAGGCAATTTGGAGCTAGAGCTGAACTAGCTTACTAAAACATAGAGGCAAACATCTCTGGATGTTAGTACAGTGCAGCTGTGCCATAATAATAATAGGCAGAGTTTAAGGTAGTTTTGCCTAAGGTCTTTGTTTGCAGAAGTGATAAGTAATAAGGAGTGGAAAGAGATAAAGAGGGTGTCTTTATAATTTTTTAATTGATTGTTTTATAGGTTGCTTGAAGTAGCTTAAACATGTATTTCCTGATGTTTAACATTTGATTACTGCCCCATTATATGATTTGTGCATATTTGACCATATTTATAGTCTAAAAGATTATTAAGTTTAATTCAAAACTGAAACAATGATAAACTTTTCAGAAGAAAAGGGAGCCAGAATAAAATTGGAGACTTAAAAATAAATTACTAACATGAGGTAATCTAAAACACAGAGTAGCCAACTAGAATGTAAGTTTCAGAAATGAGTGTCACTAGGAAGATTGTAGCTCAATGGTATGTATGTATCTCAGGAACAGCATACAGTAAATAAAAGCCTGGAAATGCTTGAAGAACTTTATGCTCTCAGAAAAGAGGTAAGTGCAACATTGGATGGAATTTGTAAAAGGACTCTTTGCAGAAAAGGCAGGCTTTAATATTCAAATTTGTGATATCTGCAAGGATAAGAAGACTTTTAGAAGCCTTCAAAGATAAATATATTTTAGGCAAGATAAGCACAGATATGCCTGTGATGACAACAAAAATCCAGATAAATTCTCCTTTTCAGTTTGTATGTCTGCATTTGGTTGTTTGGGGCTTTCTTTGTAAATAAGTACAATCAATTCTTTAGTAGTGACTACAAGGGACTGTATAGCACACATTCTAGCAATGGATCCTGAGACAAGTGCATACCATAAATGCAAAACAGAAATTGTGGGGTGGGACTGCATGAAGAGTATGATCTCAGTCTGTTAGAATGAGTTTGGTTTAGCTGTTTCTGTTCCATACTGTTAGTTTTCATTAACTTTAACTGCTGTGGCCAGCATACAGAATTAAAATTCAGAGTGGAAACACTTATAGTAAATTAAATATTAACAAATTGTCTGTAGTTTGAAAACGTTTGAGGAATGGAATACACCTTTATTGTACATAGGATCATAGGAAACATACGAAAATGTAGACTGACTGCTTGGCTGTGTGTGTTCAGTCTTTATTAGAAGACTGGAGTTTGGATCCCAAAGTCAACCTTAAGATGTGTGCACAGCAAACGCTGGTAGCTGATCATGTTGGCCTCAGGCAGCTGTTCTCTAGTTATATGAAGCAGTTACGGTTGCAGAAAGAATATAATCTGACTTGCTGAATTTATATAAAAATAAACCTGTGAGGATACTGCATGTTCATGTGTTTGTAGAGATACCTAAAATCTGAAGGTGTTCTGCTCAGGTATTGGAAAGGTGTAATTGTTTTTGTGCAGCGTTCTGCCCATATAAATACCTCACTGCATTACAGATATTCCTTCACACTTGTTAGTGCTAATAAGCTGGTTGATCCAAAAGTTTGATTATTTTAGTGTGTCGGGATTAGAATCATGGTATCGTAGTTTGTCAGGATTCATCTCCTTTGACAGATCTTTGTGATAGCTGCCCAAACTGTGCTACGTAATTTCTTTATTTGTTGTAATTAACAAGGATAAGAAATAATTAATATTGTCCTTGGGAAATGTACATTGAACTTCCATGACTCTGCATGTGGTCTGCAGACTCTTCTTTCATTTTTACAGTCTTTATGTTTTATATATATTTGACCTGAGAGCGTTCTTTAAAAATGAAGGTTGACAGCCTTTTAAAACCAGATTGTAAAGGTTTCAATTCCAAAGGTTTATCATATCAGAACTAGACACTACACTTTTATTTCATTAGGTGGATGGTTTTTAACCAGAGACTGTTCATTAGTTCTCTGGGGGAAATGTCTGATGACAAATATGCTAAGGTTTTAGAAGGGTTAGTTATTTGTTTGCGTAGTCATTATGATTAATCAAGAAAAAGGATCAGGTTCTAAACTACAGGAAATTGTGTGTACTGAAAAAACATTTTTTCAGTGAGTTTAGAATTAAACTTTTTTCTTCTAGAATCAAATTCTGATGTGTCAGCTAAATTCTATCAGAATTTTCAGCAAAAATGTAGAAGGTATGGAAAATAGTATCTTATGTTTTTATGTCTATAAAGCAGAATATTCGAGAGTCCTAGTCTCTGCTGTGACTGAAACACAGAGTTGTGTGTGCTGTTAGCTCAAGACAGGCAGAATATAAACATTAATTGCTTGAGTCCTGTGAAATATTTTGCAAGATTGATGAACATTGCAGGCTATGTGGTTTTAACCTCTAGAACATGAAATACCTCTCTCTCCAACATGTTAGTGGAATGATTGTTATTTTACTGTGCAGAGCTCATTAAATTTACTGTTATGTTTTTATTCACTTATTTTAAGATCGCTTTATTTGGATTAAAATGCAAGGTGCTTTAAAGATGTAGAATTTAGTGATGTACTTGAGTCACTGAGTTTGTGTTTTACTCTGCTTTTACCTGTGTAGAAAGTCTATGCAGGTGCAAATTTGCAGTCTGTCGTAAGCACACTAGGAAATAGTATCCTACTATGAAGAATGTATGATCTGTCTCAGAAAAGCCACAGCTTTCATGGTTCATAGGTATTATGGTTGCTTTTCTTCGGGTTGTCCTGATTTTTAGCCAGTGTTACAAGTTACTCAGCTAAGTAATTGTTTTCAGTGCTATGGTCAATTTGTATATACCCTTTAAATAATTATTGTGTTAGGGGAAGTATGTTATGAGCTATGTAGTTAGATGTGAAACACAGGTTATTAAATAACATGCCAAAGAAATTGCAAAAGCTGGCAGTTACCTTTGGCAACTCATTAAGATGTGTTGAGAGTGATAACTGGAGAATATAAAATGAATTATGAATTACCTTTTTAAAACTTAGAAGAAAGATCGTCTGAAAAATTACCAAAGTGTTCATTTAAATTTGAAAGCTCTTTGAATCTCTCCCCTC
The DNA here is from genome assembly GCF_000687185.1 of Egretta garzetta. Taxonomy (NCBI): domain Eukaryota; kingdom Metazoa; phylum Chordata; class Aves; order Pelecaniformes; family Ardeidae; genus Egretta; species Egretta garzetta. The sequence continues at coordinate 3,004,537 of NW_009259237.1, forward strand.
AACAACTAAGTAATTTCTCCTTCACTCTCAAAAAAGGAGGCAGGGAAAATAAGTAAATGTTTTTAAGTGTTCCTAAATGAGATTGACTTGATTGATACATACAGAGCTCTCCATACTCTAAACTGCTTCTGCGGCCTGGTAGTGTAACAAGATTTTCTTCCCATATCCCAGAGTCATCATTTGATACATCTTCTCCCACTTATTTGGGAGGAAAATTAATCAGTTTTCCCATGAAAATTCTTCTAGCGTAAGTAGATGGGCTTAGATGCAGGACAGTGTGTGAGGAAGGAGCCACCTTTCTCTAGGAATATTGGAAGCTGCTGAAATAGAGAAAGTGTAGTCTGTTTTCCCTTAGGATTTACTGTATGGGCTTACAATAATGCTTTCCTTGAAGATGGCTTTATCCTTGCATGTCGCATTGCTGAAGGTTCAGGTGTCAAATATCTGTATACAGTAGTATTTGCCTTTGTAGGGAACTGATGTAGCCATCCCTCTTCCCTTCCCAAGTTAAAAAAAGTATATTTTGATTGCAGTGCCAAACACAAAAGTTCAGAAGGACTAAGATGCGTAACTTCCCCTTCATCCTACATTAATCTCTTCTGTGCATGTGCAGCGTTACTACAGTCTTTGCATGATAAATGCACAAAGATAAAAGCTTCAGCTAGGCAATCAAGGCACACAATTGATGTTGCACAGCAAACTTAAATCTGATGTTTCTTACATTTTGAGTGCTTGGCTTTGCTATTTAAGTTGTTGTTTGACTTGTATTGTTTGTAATACCTGTGTCTCATTTTTTGCAGCTGTTAGGAGTAGAGGACGTAAGCAAGTGTAGTACAGCTCTGGGGACAACTTGCGTTAGATTCTTGGAAGAAGACAGGCAAATCCATTTTGAAGGGAAGACGGGGGTGCTTTTCTCGACTCTTATGTCTAATCAAAGATTACCCCACCTTTACTTAGCTCCTCTCAATTTCTGCTGTGTAAAATATCAATGAAATCTGCTTGTTTTCAATTCCTAGTGGAATTCTAGAAAACTGGCTAATGAGGATAAGCAAGTACCTTTAGGAAGGGTCTCAATTCTGATCAGTTTAATGCCAAGCTCAAAGCTCTCTGGAACATGGGAATGTGTCCCAAAAGGATGTACTGTGTCTGAAGCACAGAGTCAGTAGTAGTGAAATGGATTCAGTCAGAAGAATCAGAATATGAAAGTAATGGAATAGTACAGAGGAAGCGGTAATTAAGACAAGTACCTGTAATAGGAAGATGTACTTGATATTTCAGTGATCTTTTACATTTACAGTCTTTCTGGTTTCTTTAAGTAAAATATTCAAGAAAAACATGAATATGTACAACAGTACCATAAAATAGTTTTAGTTTAGGTCCAACTATAAGATTGTAGAGGACTGTAATGGGGGGATATTAACTACAGCCAGCTACATTTTTTTAGGGAAAAAATACTGCAAAATATTCAGGTATATATATATAAAGATTTTTTCAGATTGTGAATATAAATTAGTCTTCTTGGTGCAGGTACCAGAGGCTTGACTTATTTTAAAATTGGTATCCTGTGTTTTTCATGGAAGTACAGAGTCTTACAGAAGTTTATAATAGTCTTTTGATGTGTTAAGAAGTGCAATTTTGTTGTACTGTGAATATTTTCGGTGGTAACATGCTTGCTTGAAAAAGCATTTCTAATGAAATAAAGATTTGGATGTATAAAGCAAACATTGATTTAACTGTGCATAATTTTAATTCAACAATTTTTCTTCATGATTTTAGTTTCCTTTTAGTTTTTGATTGACATTAATTTTAACTGAATATTAAAAGATGATTAATGTTTCCAAAATTTTGTCTGTTATGTGATCTTATTTAAGGTACAGGATTTTTAGGAAACAAGTTATAATTTGATGGAACTTCAGTTGCTTAGAAAGACTTTGTTCTGGATTCTTGTATTGCAAGCAGGTCAAATAAGCATGGGTTTGCTTGCATTACTGTATTCTTTACAGATAATAAGTAAATTCAGAAGTCTTTTAAAACTGATTATTTAGATTGCATTAAATTTTTGCCTCCACATCTTGTTTTGAAGCTTATGCTTGTGAAATTATGAAAAATGGGTAGGTGCTGCCATCTAGTTTCTCTTTGGTGAGTTTCTTTTGTTTATCTAAATTTTTCATTTGTACAGGTTATAGCTCTTCATGCTTTCGATGCAGATTTTGTTTGCTGGTTTCGGTATGTTAATGCCCAGTTGGGTTTACATTCACAACCAAAAAAAAAAAAAAGTTATTTATTTTAATTTATTTTAATTAAAGTTGTAAAAATGTTACAAAATTGAAGTGCTGCTGTACACCAAGAATATAAAGTGAGTATCATACAGGAAAGACCAACGTTAGCCTGGAGTATCTGTTATTGGAACTTATAAATCAGGTGAAATAGTGTATGTTGGAATTTTGATGAGACTGCTGCTGAAAATTGATTTGGTCTTAGAGTTTACTGATATTTTTGTTACAAGCTTGATTCAGAAAAGTGTTTTCTGTTATAAAGTTGCTCTGTATATTTTCAGTGATCAGAAAAGGTAATGTGAAGTTACGTGTAAAGTTTGATTTAATGTGTTCAAATATTTAGCCACATAAGTGGGCTACTTCCCAATTATTCTGCTACAAATATGATTACCAATCACTTGAGTTTTCTTTACATTGCATAAATAGTCCAATCGGTATGTATGGATGTATTTTTAAGAAAATGACAATTCTTTTCTAGCTTTGTTTTTTCTTGCTTTAGGCACTTTCTTAACTCCTGCTCTTCAGAATTTCAAGTTCACGATATAAACTTTACCAATTTTTTGTGGTTTGACATTCACCGACTGTTAAGTTTCACTTTACCGTCCTTTTTTAAAATGACAAATAGAGTCTTCTGAACTTGTGAAAAGTGCTGAATCACCTGCTCTGGAAGTGACTATGTTTTTGCTATGAAATACGGTTGATGCAGACAACAGCAGCTTAGTCTTTGTCATCACATGTGATGTTGAGAGCAGTTCTAAACTTGGCTGATGTTTCACAAGCTGTTCTTGCTAAAGTGGAGCCTTTCAAATCTGAGCTGGTTCTGATAATGTGCTATGCCTGTGAGGTTTTCAGCAGTGTTTGTATTTTTATGTCATCTTTCAGTTTTGATAGTTTCTTTTACTGTTTTTCCACACTTTCTGCTTCTCTGAGAAATGCTTGTTTTACTTTTTGCAGAAATTTTAAGCAAATTGATAAATCTTTGTTGTTGGCTGACGTGCATTACCACTGTTACCAAATAAGCTATTCTGTACTATTTCTTTTGTATACACAGTGTTGGGGCTTCTTGTGCAATATTCTGGAGACATTTGTGTTAGCAGGGGAGGTAGGTTGAAAGGCCAGAGAAAGTAAAAAATACGTGGTCTTGGCTATGCTTTAACCACAAAACCATTTTCCTTCCTTTTCTTCATGGTGAGTGAATCTTTTCTGTATATGCAGATAGTAAGTTCTTAGTGCTTACAAATTCTACTGTTTACATTTTTTATAGCATTAACATATCTTTTAAAACTTCTTAGAAAACATTCAAACATTAGTAAGGCTATAAAATTAAACATGCAAAGATCAGGAAATGCTATAAAGAATGTTCCTGAGCATTCTAATAGTGGCTCCCATGTGCATATGCATTATGCTGCCTGACCACATACTACTGTTATTTTTAATTTTCACAGTGTGTAGGCTGGACAGTCTTAATTAATGAAGAATTATGTAATATTTTTTTTTCTTCACTGTTCAGTGGGTTGCTTCAGGCTTATTTGCTGCATATTATCGAAGCCCCCCTCTGAAGTGGGAATTAATAACTGAGCAGGTTTTTTTCTTGAAGCTTATCCCTATAACAACTTTCTCAACAATGCAGTTAGAGGGATTATTAGCCTAATTGTAACTATTTTAAATATTAAATTAAAAATACTGGTTAATTGTTTGTGTTCAGGTTGACTTCATTGTTTTCAGTTGCAGCCATGGCCACTCCTGTCACAAGCCCCCCATTTCAAGTGGTCCACTCATAAATATATGGCATAAGAGTATTGATTACAATAGATTATCTGTATTTGCGTGCAGCACAAGCACCAAGCAATTGAGGCAGCCACTGCACCAGAGAGTGAGAAAGTGCTTTAATGGTGGATTGTATAGGTATTTGCTTGCACCAACAGGATGCTGGGACTTCAAAGGTAGGGATTTTGGACTTAGAAAACGTGGTTTCTGAAGGTTTTCTTTGGTGGCCCCAAGCTCTGCTGCCTGTCTTGTCTAACTGCGGCCAGTCCTGTGTCTTCCTCCCCTGTTGTTCTTCTAGTTTGTGAACCCAAAAGGGACATCACGAATATGAGGAACATAGCAGTGTCTCCCTGCTTTGGGTTCTGATGCTCGACTTGAGCGATGCTGTGGTGTCCCAGAACTGCGGTGGCAATGAAGGTTCTGCCTCTGTTGGCTGACTTGTTAGAGATTCTGCCTGCAGTCATTTTCTGCAATTGTGTGCAAATGTCAGTTTTTTAAAGGGTTAGTACTTTGGTTCAATTTGGCTGTTTTTACCAGAGTGAAAAAATCAAATCCCTGACATACAGAGTGCTCTGTGACTGATGTTTAAGTGCATGTTCCAGATGAACCATAACCAAAAATTTTGAGAGGCAGTCAATAAGCATATGAGGTTTCTCCATGAACTCTTCAGAAATCTGACAGAATTGTGACAGAAGTATGGAAAACAGAGTTTGTTAGTGTTGTTAATAGTAAGTAGAGCTACCAACCATGCCTGTAAGTAAGGTTGTATAAATGAGTTACTCTAAAATGAGCTACTAGATTTGACGTTTAGCCTATGCTTCTGCCAGTGTCTGCAATCGCACCTTAGTTTTCTCTTTGTTAAACACTGGCTTTTATTGTTTGAGGCAGCGGGGCATCTTAGCACAGCCTATTTTGTTTCTAAGAAATCTTCCAGATTAATGCTTAAAAATAAAATTGAGTTTTATTTTGCATTTGGCCAATTTAAATTAAAGGTCATATTCTGCTAAAATTGAGTTTTGTATAGTACCTAGCAAAGCCATGTATTGAAAGATACAGGAGGCGATGTCATGATGTGTATCGTGATAAACTCACCCCTGCTTTTGTCTTACCGTTTGTTCAAATGCTGTTGCTGTGTTTTCTTTCTAACTTTTGTGATTGATAGTGGCCACGTTTATTGACAGGACTGATCATGAAATGATACGTGTAACATAACTGGCAAAAGTAAGCTCTCTTGCTTTGTAGTGCAGACTGTGTTGCTGGTACCCTGAGTGTTTCATCAGTAGGTGGTACTGTAGTACAAAATACAAGTATACCACAAACCTGTTCCCAAGGATTATATATATCAGTATCCTAACTTTGGCAGTTTAAGTAGTCTTGATTTTGTAAAGCTGTGACTACACAATGCAGTCCCTAAAATTGGTGTAGTCATGCCTTGGCAGGGACAAATAATCCCTGGATATTTTGGCTGTTTTCTCCATATTCAAGTGGCCTGCTTTTTCAAATGCAGCCTTGTTTATTCCTTCAAATATAGAGGCCGCTTGTTTGCCCGCAGCAGGTACAATGCCATTCGCTCCTGTTTATGCCTTGAGCTTTGCCCCTCTATTTGTGTGTCCAGAGCTCTGGGGAGAAGGTCTACATAGGAAAGTTAAGGTGTAGTTATTTAGGGAGTGGATTTACAGGACACAGAATAATTCTGCGCTGACTTCCATGAACAGTTATAAATGTGCACTGACTGCCTTTATGGAAGTGACTTATTGCACCCTGAAACTGGAGTCACTGGCGTTGTCTGCGTGACATGTGCAGGCAGAATGAACCGTGGGACAGCCCCATTCCCCCTCCAAGCTGGCCAGACGTGAGCCAGATCTGTTTTGAAATCCTTATTTCCACAGTAGCAGTGTACAGTGCTCCACTTAGAATTTCTAACCTTTCTGTGTGGACAGAGCCAGCTCAAGTCTGTATACAAAAGGCTATCTTAAGCATTCTCAAGTGTCCCCATGGAGATTGGTAGGGGATTATATACTGCATTCATTCATGTTTGAGTTTCCTACCTGATAATGTCTGAGTACAGGGAAAAAGCCTCTCAAACGTTACTTTCATATATTTAGGAAATGAAGAAATATGTGATGTGTCTAATCACAAATAATACAGTTATATTTGAAAATATATTCCTTTCTAAGTCTCTCTTGGTAATTTTGGACTTTAATAACATCATACCAAACGTTAGCAGTTTCTCTTTAAACAACATCATAAATTCTTTTAGGTTGTTCCAGTAGGAGCTTGACACATTGGATAATGATTTTTTTTATATAATGTTGACCATTTTTGTTTTCTTTTTGATGGTTTTCCCGTGAGATCTGTTTACAGCTTCCCTTTAATAGAAAACGTAGCTACTTGTTTCTAAATAGTTTTTATCAGTTCTTCTTGAAGTATTTGTGTGGGGAGTCCTTATAGTGTCATTTGGCAACTTGCAGCTGTCATTTGAAGATCATTTCCTTGATAGTTGAGAATTTCTCTAGGCTAGTTCCTTGTTATGTTTCTCATCCACTTTTTTAACATTTATGACTTTTGGAACCACGTTAGTAAGCTGTTGCATTACTTTGCAGTTCTTTGGTAGTGAGGCTTTTCCTTCCTATCCAACACATTAATAGAACTTACTGCCATTTTGTATCAAAGGCTTTTGTCACTGATTTTTAAAACTGAGGGTGAATTTAGTCTTCCATGTTGCATGGTTTGTTCCTGTGGTCTGGCACGGTGGAATACTACGTGTGGAATGTATTGTGTACTCAGTTGGATGATACGCTGTTATGATACTGAAATTTTATGTTTTAATTACACGCAGTTTTGTTTTCAAGTATGTTCCTGTGATGAATTGTCGGCATTTATTAGCTGCTCTAGCTAGGAGCCTGAGCTATGTATTTGTGGGTTTCTGGCTGCAGATCTTTCTTGGAACTGAGTAGCTGCCAGGAGTTTGCCTGGTTATCTGCTTGCTTTGTAAATCCTCACCTCCGGAAGTACTTACTGACAAGAAGGGGACAGATAACAGAGGCATGCTGTATTTTTAGTTTGGAAACACTGATTATAAGCAAATGAACAAGATACACAGTATTTATGTTTTTAAATGCAAACATTAATCAGGTAAATATAGTTTCATTCAACCAGTATTTTAAAGAAATCAAAGCAAGTGATCTTCTTTACAGTGGAGAAAAGAGGTAAGGTACTTAAAAACAGAAAAAGCTTTACGTGATCCTTCTTCCAAGAAACCAGACAATTCTACCTATTCATGATGATGCTGTTTATTGCCTCTAGGCTGTCTCAGTATGGAAGACATCCCTAGCCAAGATTTTAAAAATCTTGAAAGCTGTCCAAACAAAACAAAGGTTTTGTTCAGATGACAGGTAGATTTTTTTTTTTCTCCCCTTTTTTCCCCCCAAGTACTGAAGATTGATATCCAGTAGATGATGTTGCTGGACTGATTGGTAAGGAATGCTTGGGGCTTTGAATACCTGCCTGGGCCTCTGTTCCTGTTGGAGATCTCTTAAGTATACTGGATGTTCTTTGAAGAATTATTTTATGTAGGTTTAATAGACAATATAAGAATCTAAAATAAGCCATTCCTTGTAAAAATATTAATTATAGAGTCACGTAGCTTAAAATGTAAATCAAGGAAAATTGGTTTTATCTTGTGAGAAACAATATTGTCCATGATTTATTACTCCAGCCACTTAGAAAATTTGTCTTTTCTAAATATGTGTTTGAATGCAAATCTTAATAAATGCAAGTTACAAGAGACCAGTGAGGCCTCCATTTTTAATAACGAGTGGTTCTCTTTTTGTTATAATTGCCATATTGTGTGATGTATTTCTTCCATAATGGTATTTACATTCCTGTAGAATTAAATGACAACTTTCCTGGAGACATGTTTTATTCCTTTTATATGATGGTAAGAGATTTCAATCTCTTTCTCCTAATTAAATTATAAAAACAATGAATATGTTTGCACGAGGCAAACTTATGGAGTTGCAGAGTGGGCTGCTGAGTGAAGGGCTGTAAGCCAGTCGTTTTCCTTTGTCTGTATTTAACATTCCAGTTGCTGTCTGGTTACAGAGTGTGTATTCTATGAAAAAGATTCTGAAAATGCTTAGGCTTCATTTCTTTGCAAGTTAGTTTCTATATAATTTAATCTGAAATTATTTTGAAAATATTTTTCTGGTCTCTGAATTTTCTTCCCATATTAATTTTTTTCAAGAAGCACTAGAAAAAGCTAGTAAATATCAAAATGACCCATATGTGTTAACTGGCAATTATAAATTCAAATACGGATGAATACTGATGTGTAAATACTACAACTGAACTAATATATCAATGTAACATCCGTTTTCTGCAGGTCACATCCTATTTTTTTCTAATCTTTTCCACATATCCATATGAGAAATAGCTTTTGGGAGAAATATTGCAAACGTATTGTTGAACATAAGAAAGCTCATTTTTGCATTATTTGTGAATATATATTTAAGAACATACTACTGGTTTGGGTTTCTTGCAGTGTTAATAACCATTATTCATGTAATCACTATTACTAAAAAGTCTTTGAGATCAAGTTGCTAAGGAGGAAAAAAAATAAAGTGTTTATTTTTCCTTTATTAGCAACCAACTTCTGTAGCCACATCTACTGTCCGCCTAGGACTTCCAGTGCAAGCCAAAGTTGTTCAATCAACTGCTACACCTGTCAGTGCTACGGCTGCTGCGACTCTACCAGGAGGCTCTATTCTTTCACATACCACGGTAAGTAGCAAGAATATAAAAAGGAAAAGATGGGTGAAGAAAAGGATGTTTTGTCATTACATGTTTTGTCAAAAGTGAATTTTAGTGTTCATGTGTTTGCTTCTATTGCAAACATAATCCCAGAAATTAATAATGAATGTGTAGTCAGACTGTTTTGCAAGGTGCTGAGTGATAGCCTGGATCTTATTTTCTACTGTTTCCTAGATGATAAAAAATTTGGGGGTAGTATAGATCCAGTTTTAAGCTTTTTTTTTTTTTTTTTTAAAAGAAAAAACTTAAATCAGCTGGACTTATAAATGCTAGGTCAGTGGTGGATGTGTGTTTGTCCCTTGTCAGGAACTGTGGTGTCTGCTTGTGTGGTCACCAGTGCTGCAGGATCCACGGCATCACCTGTGGCCTCGCAGTTCTACATCTGCTTAGCTTGTTCTGTATCTGTGCCCAAAGCAAAGAGCAAAGCTCTGCAGTCGGGCTGGATTGGGAGGTCCTGGTAGGTTCTGCTCAGCGTGTTATGCTGCTTGGCTGCGTTCTCTAGCTTCTGCAGTCCTGTTTGGTGTGTCTGTCTGAGAGGTTTTGGCACTTGGAAGGGTGGCATGTTAGGTCAGATAAAGTATGAGAGCTGAACTGGATGGTGGGTGCGTGTATGCGTGGTGCTCTGTGCAGCCTTATAAGCTTCCTAGCTGTCTAGGGTTGAGGATTGTGCAGTACGGTCTTTGCATGTGGCCCGGCCAGGTCCAGTACAGTTTTGTTCACTAGGGCTTTGCACTGGTGCAAAAGCATATAAGCTGCTGCTGGGTTCACATTAGGTTGGGAAGCTGTGTTAGCGCGTTTGTGTCATCTGGATCTGAGCTATCACTGTAACTATGGTATGGATAATTGTAAACCTGATGACATGACCACAGATCATTGGGAATTGACTTGTTTATATTAAGGGTCAAATTTACAGAAAGTTGAGATACAGAAGTCATGGTGATCTTAAAGGGCTGGATAGTAACAACTCATTTTTTAGTGGTACATTTATTTTTGTAATAAAAAGAACTTTTTAAATGAAGACTTTTACTGTTCAGTAAAGGGTGACAAAATTAGGGTTATAGTAACTAAAGTCAATGGTTTTATTTTGTCAGTAAGGGTGTATTTGAAAGGAAACAAGTTCTTCTTGTCAGGCTTTCAAGAACTTTGTGGTTGAGTAAAAGAATTAAAAGAAGATAATTACCTGCATTTTCAATATAAAATATTAATAGGTATCAGTAGCTACAACGAGCGCTCAAAATTTATTCAAGACAACAGTAGCAACTGGAACATCAGCTTCCCAACAACCTGCAGTAATTACTGGTGGACAAACTCAAGCTTCAGCACAAAACCAGGGTCAGCCTCGGCTGCCACTTCCGCCTCATACAACAGCACAAGTACCAGCACAGCCCCAGGTCATACCAAGCTCTCCTGTACCTGGAACTACGGTTGTATCACAGGTAAGTTTTAAAATACTAGATACTTGGTTTTCTTAGTACTTTATAAACTTCTAAGGTCTATTTGGAAGCAGAAAGAACTCTTTCTTCATGCAAAGCACAATTCATGTGATGGAATAAATACTTTATCAACGAGAAACCCTTTCCCTCATTTCAACTAGATGGGGTACAAATTCTGACCATGCTTGTGGCCAGCTTTCCCCATCCTGCCATGTATGTGTCAGTAGTGAAAGAAGTACTGTGTTTCTGTAGACAGAACAGTTGGGCCTTCAGTCTATGGACTTCGTTATTATCATGTTGTTGGGCCTCAAAAGTGTCATTACACTGAAGTGTAACATTTCTGTTTCTCGGAGTAATTACACCATATAAAAATAAGAGTTTGAAAAAATTAACGCATCTGTTTTCTTACTGATGAAAAAAAGATTAGATATGATGATGTTTGAAGCCTATTTCTAATTTGATTTTACTGCTGTAGCTGTTTTGTACAAAAACATACTGAATCAATAATTTAACAAATTAATATAGCTTGGAGAACATTGTACATTGTGTATTGGGCATCTCAAAGGAGAATGCATTTCCAACAAATTGTTGTGTTACTTCTCATATTTAAGGTTATTTTTATCCAAACAGACTGTAAAATATTAAATATATTTCCTTCATTGATTTTTCTTCTTTTGTTAGTATTCGTGAGGTATGATTTTAGTTATGTAATGAAGAAAATGTCGGGTAACTAGCAGCAATAGTAAAATAGCTGCAGATGTATTTCAAATGTGTCCTGCCTGAATCAGAACAATTTCATAATTTTCCTGATTTACAGTGACCAGAGCATGCATTGATGCTGATTGGAATTTAGTGTGGATCTGATATTTGTTTTCTTTGGTTTTTGCAGGAAATGCAAGAGAATGTGAAAAAATGCAAAAACTTTTTAGCTACCCTTATAAAACTTGCTTCTCATAATTCACCGTCTCCAGAAACGTCCCGTAATGTGAAAGCTCTGGTTCAGGATTTGTTGGTAAATATTTAGTTATCTTTCATTCTGTCAGTTATCTATTAAGCTTGTTATTTATGTATGCTGAAAACTATAGCTTAACTATTTTTTTTCTGTAATGAAAGTGAAAGGAGTTGGGCTGCATCAAAATGCAAATATTCTGTACATTATGTATCTTCAAAAATCTGTCAAAGGTAGGCTTTCCCTTAGTTTCTGAAAGGAGAAATGCAGCAAAATATTTAGTATGCATTCATCAAAACCACACTTGCTTTGATGGGTAATAGTTTGGTTGTTTATTTAGAAAAATAGGGTAAGATACAGGGGTTTTCCTTGACAATTCATTGGTTTTTTTTCCTCCAAACCACAGTCTTTTCTGAAACACTAAGAAACCATTAAATGTTTTAACCACAGAATGAACATAGATGTATGACTCCCCAACATGCTTTAGAGTTTCTAGGACTGAAGGAAAAAGTATTTTGCTAAGCTGCTGAGTCCAAGCAGTTCTGCAGACAGATGCCCCGGCATGGAGCCTTAACTTCAAGAGGCTTTCAAGAGGCAAAGTTGTGTTTCAGCTAGAGAGAGCCCTTGGGCCTGGAAAAGGTCTGAGTTACTGTAGTCCAGTGCAACAGATGTTTCAGTGAATTGTATAAATGAGTTTCAGACAGATGTTAGTGTGGAGCTGGACAAATGGTCAAGCTTCTTAAAAGAAATTAAATATAGCCTATGAAGAACTTGGATTTAAAGGTAGTTTATATATATTTCTTTGAATTCATTGACAGAGAAACCTGTGCATTTTAGACAAGCCTAAGAATTTTTTTCAAGTATGAGCTATTTAATAATAATATTCAGTGGTTCCAGTAAAAACTCATTTTAACTTTTGAAAACTAAGAAAGATTAACTAAGTAAAGGTAACTAATTATCATATTTTGAACAAACTGATGATATGTATATATAAAATAAATATATTTATTGAAGGTTGTTTTGGTTGGTTTGTTTTTGTTCTTGTTCTGTGTCAGTCCAGGAAAGCTAATGAATGTTTTTATTACAACCTGAAATTGTAACTAGTGATACTTTAGAAGTATTATAATATACCTGGGTTATAGAGTTCTCCCGTATTGACTACTAAATAAACTACTGAATATATATTTAATATATTTATGTGTATATTTTGTGAGTATATATACATATATACACACACATTTTACATAGGTGAAAATTTTATATATATACTTATGTATACTTTTTATATATGCATATGCTTTACATATATCATTTTATATATATGCATACACGTATACTACTAAGTTAAACTGAACCTTCAAAACTGGTTTTGAAATTAAGATATTTTCTTATTACAAGGGCTGGTGAATTTTATAATCGTTTGTAAGGCTATTTCAACAACTTGGTTTTTTATCAATATTTTTAAACAGAAATCATTGTGTAAATGCTAGCAAGAGAATGGAATCTCAAAAAAAAGACTTGAGTGTTTGTGGGATCTTCATGTGTCTTAAATTGTGCATCCCCAAGGGAACTCCCTGAATTCTGAGTGGCATGTTACATACATAAATTAGCTCTTGACAGAAGGTTTTATAGATACAGAGGAGTTTAGGGACTTCAGCTTTGAAAGTTCTTCTTGATATGGTAGCCTCTTTAAATAGAGATATATCCATAAATGTTATCTGGGAAAAAAAACAACCAAACAACTGAACTAAGTTGTTGGTGCTCTTTTTTTTTCTTCCCCCTGAAGGATGCAAAGATTGATCCAGAAGAATTTACAGGCCGCCTTCAATCGGAACTCAAATCATCTCCTCAGCCATATCTTGTACCTTTCCTTAAGGTAATGCGAATATTGTTTAGATAAATTTATATCAATGCAAATGTCAATACATTAAGTTTTAGAATATACTTTTTAAATTGAATTAGTTTCACCTGTCTAGAACAGGCTACTAAATTTTTACTTTGTGCTGCCAATTTCTGCCAAAATCTTCTTGGCTGGAAGTCACGTGCCAGCTCCATCTCTTGTCAGGCCAGCCAGGTGCTGCTTACTGCTTTGCGGTTGGGAGCTGTGGCTGTGTGCTGCAGCTATCTGCTCCCTGAGAGTTTGAGAGAATGGTAAGAAATAGGGATTTCCTGCAGGAGGGAGACCTCATGTGTTTGGGGCCTTGGTTTAAGTTTAAGAAAAATTTATTTGTCGTCCAGAGCTGATCCGGAGTCTACTGCTTGAGTAGCCCTGATCCTACAACGTTGTAGCAATTAGTAATTACATTTATATAAAAAAGCAGTTACTCCCTAATTTGGAAACCATCCACTGTCTGTTCTGTAGTGATCCTTTACTGTTATAATGCATATACTTTCCTGTGGTAGTAGGTCATCTTTTTGTGAAGAAGTGCAGCATTCACATTTGGAAGAGTCACAAGTTAATTTCTATAGACTGCTTCAAGTAATTTAATAAGCTTTTTCCATATTGTTTCTGTAACCTACATTTGAGTCATTGATAACTTTCAATGCATGTGTGATGGTGATTATGAAAAACTAAACTTGATAATTTTATTGAAATAATTGATTAGCTGATCCTGCTTGTAATCTGGAACTAATCTATGACAGAAGTTCTAATGTGATGGGTGCTAAGTTAGTATACGTGGGGGTAAATTTAACTTTTAATTGGTTCTTGTACATTAGCTACAACAGATTCCATATCCGAGATTATAGACAAGCATACAAAGCACGTTTAATTATACCCCAACAAACCCACAACTGTAATTTTAAAAGCATTTTACTTCTAGTCCAAAACTTCTCAGTTTAGGGCAGATTTCCTCTCTTTCTTCTCTCCCTTCTACTTTTCTTCAGAACTCTCTCTCTCTGCTTCTGTTTTTTCAAGTTAGCATTAACCCTTACTTGTGCCTTTTCCTGCTGTTATACTGCAGTCACTTCTAGCATCATGATAAGTTTTAACTTGTTTCCTTTCTTTGAAGTCCTTTCTTGGCAACAGGCATTAAGTTTTTATATAAATATTAGAAGTTTAGAAAGAACTGTAGCTTGGGCTAAACTGTTGCATTCTACAGCTGCCTGGGGGGAGCACTTCAAGGGGGGAGCACTTCAAAAGAACACTACTACCACTTGAAAAGTAAAAAGTTTATTCGTGAAGGTACAGTGTAGCCTTTTAGAACTATATTTTTTGGTTGAACTGGTCTGAACATGAAACATACAATAGTACACTTTTCTAATCCAGTCAGAATACATTAGATCAGTAATAATACAGTAAACAGCTATTGCTGTAGGGCATCAACAGTTAAATCATCTTGTTGTAGGTATTGGAGGCATGTCAGGAGAAGTAAATTGGTGCAGCTTACTTCTTCTAGCATGCAATGGGAGTAGGGCTGTTCCTACGGTTCTGCCTTTTCTATTTCCATTTTTTGCCCTTCCAAAGACCTAAGCTACAAGTTCTAGACAGTTTTGAGGCAGGGGTGTGTTATATTTTACTGCTACAGGGGAATTAGGGCACATAAAATTCTACAGGGTTGCTAAATCTAAATGGAAAGCTTATTAAAAATATAAACTGAACTTTCCCTTTTACAACATGTGTTCAATCTTACTTCTTTTTGATGAATATGCAGATAGTAAAATTGGAAAAAAGCTGCATTCTTTTAATCAGGCTTACAGCAAGTGTCAAACTATTTTTTGTCAACCTGCTAAATTTCATAAACTTTCTTCTGTTTTTAGAAAAGTCTACCTGCATTGAGACAATCTTTACTGAATAGTCAACATTCAGTTTTGCAAGGACAGCCGTCTCAGCAGTCACTTCAACAAACCAAGCTATCACAAGTTATACCTCAATCTGCCTCTGGAAGCATTTCCTCTGTTGTCACAACGCAGACAATAGGAATAAGGCAACCAAACAACATTTGCACAGTCTCTGTATCAAATACAGTGCAGCCTCCTCAGGTTAAGGTGGTACAGTCAAATCAGAGTTCTCAACTGGTAGGTACTGTAGTATAAAAGAAAATTTCTTAACAAACTGAATAGCAGTTTTCAATGTTATTTTTATTGCAGCTTGTTTGTAAAAATACTTTTTTGTTTGTTTGTGTCATATTCTGTGATATATAGTAGTACCTCATTTTATGGCAGTTCACATTATGTTCAACCATTAGTTTAGATAACATAATTAACATAGCTTAAATTTAAGAAAGTAGGCTCTTGGCCTTTTTGTCTGGAATACAGTGATTGTTTTAAGAGCATAGTGGAATTTGAGTTAATTACAAATGTAGAACAGAAAGCTTTTCAAGACTTACAGGCAAGAGTATAATTTTCAGTGTGTCATTAGGTACGCTGCTTTGCTTAGTTTAGTCTGCATTAAAATTGACTCTATCTCATTTTAAACTTTTCTATACATAGTTATAAAATCTTGTAGAAGAATAGCTGTACTGTACCAGCATGTTTTGTTTAGAAATAGTGCCATAGTTTGTTATTTACTGAAATATGTAATTGTCGTGCATATTTGAGTATTAGGTGCTTAGACTCATTAATTTCAAAGGCACTATCAGTAAGGCAACTATACAGCCAGTTACTCCCTGAGAGTGTGGTGAATTTATCCCACTGTTCTATAGGATCTTGCATGTGTGTTTACAGTTGTAATTAAAATATGTTTAGGATTTTTACAAGGCCTTGAGTTTATACAGGCATTACCATCCTTCAAGCAAAGATGTTAAGAGTTTCTTTGTCTGTCGTTTCTGTGTATGTATGAGTAAAGTACTTGACTTAAGTTTCAAAATCAAAATGACAAGTTCCAGAAGGTGTATCAAGTTGGTAAAAGTTTATATTGCCAAGATTCAGAAATGCATGTATGATAATGTAAAACCTTACAGTTATCTACCTTCGAGTTTATAGGCGCTATAAAGGATATAAATAATTTGTAGGTTGTGTGGAGAGAGAATATTTCTTTTGCTTTAGTTTAAAAGTAGCAGTGCACAATCTGAAAATGTCTGAGCCATGTCTTTTGAACCTTACAAATACTTCCTAGCAGGTAAATTGCTAACTTTAAAATGAAATTAATATAATTTTAGCATCCTTTCGTGAGCATAGTTTTAATATGTAAGAACATCTTCTCTGAGAAACACATGTAGAACAAAAATGTGTCAATAAGTCCATAAGACTTACTCTTACGATTATAGTTCTTGTGGAATATTTTCTGAATGGGATAAAGTCAAATTTGTGGGAGAGACACCTTCTGTGTCTCCCTCACAAGTCAATGCATACTCAAAGCAAGCAATCGTGATGTTCACATTGTTAATCTCTAGTTGGGTTAAGAGTTGCTCTGTCATCTTATTCACCTGTGCAATATGAGGGAGCTGAAAACTGCTAAATTAATGTATTATGGAGATTGATCTGATGGGCAAAAGAAGTTGTTTGTCTGTCTGTAAGGAGGTCATAGGTCTAGGACTGAATTTTCACTTACTGGGTACATGAAATGACCACTACATTTTCAAAAGGTAGCAAACTGTGCAGAGCAAAACTATGCTTAATACTATTCCTTTTCTAGAAAATATTTAGGGAGAAGTACATACATTAAAAACCTATAATTTATTGGCTTTATTGCAAAACTGGCATTCTGTATTTGCTTCAATTTATCAGTAAATAGTTAATAGAACCAAACATTACATTAACCAAGCACTTCTTAATGGCCCTCAAATTAGTTCTATGCAGACAAAAGCAGCATCGGACAGTAAGACTTACTGCATTAAAAAAATCTTATATACCACAGCAACTATCAATGCAGGTGCCAAGCAGACAACCCAGCAGCATCTCCATATCAGACTAGTAATTGTTCACAAGTATTGACTTTTTTGTGGTGACAATGATCACACTCTTCACACTTCTTAGTGCTCCCCAAAATCAGAGCACAGCAAAGAGCTGCTGGCCATTTTGCCTGGGACTTGTCCGAAAGAGGAAGATTACAGCTGGCTTGCCTAAGGGTGGCCAGCACTGATGGAGGAAACTGGCTGAGCTCCAGATTTTCCAAGCCTGAAGCTCACCGGAGAGAGTTCCAGCTGGCTTTGCAAACTGTCCAGCTGCAGAAGGGCAAGCCTGTTTTGGAATATAGATACTTTCATACCAGCCAGTTTGCAGTATTCTACTTCCTTTTAAAATGTTGAGAATCTGTTAGCTGTTCCTTTCTTTTTACTTTTTTGTTTTACAAAGGGGTCAGATGTGGTGATACTTCTTCTTCCATCTATCTCAAGATATTGAGGTATCTTGCAACATGGGAATTCTGTGTATGCTGTTCAGCTTGCAGTGTAGATTGCGCAAAGGAGACTTCAGCATTAAAATGTATAGTGTTAGTGGAGATCAGAGAGAAGACTATTTTATTTATCTGTTTTGTGAAGTATTGGAACAGTGTTTCAAAACTGTGAAAAGGCTATGCGCTGAAGAGCTAGATAGTGCTGTTAGTACTGGTAACTACTTCTAGCTAGGGAAAAGGGGAATAGTCTTAGGCTAATATTTTATTGATGAGACACTAATGAGATAAGCCAGCAATCAATTTTTTTAATTGTTCTAAGTGCAATGTTCAAAGTTTGTCTAAATTGTCATTCTTAGGGGGCAGGAGCTCTATATAGCCTTATATATGCAGACATCACCTGTCTCGTTCTGGGTGTTACAGCACATAAAATTTTTATGAGTAAGAGAGATGTTCTTTAATAAACATGTTGAAGTTGTAGTAGATTGATGAGTAATGGAGATCGATTAGCACTTTATATATTTTGTATTGGCACTGCATTGTAAGGACAAAGTACTCCTGGAGGTTGAAGCCAGTTATTGAATTTAAATACAAACAGCAAGATACTCAAAATGATCCATCTAATTAAAACAAATTAATTATATGCAAAGATATATAAAGATTCGTGCAGGTCTAGGATTAGGAAGGATATATAGAAATACTTCTAGACCATTATTGCTGCAGTAAATTATGCACAGTGTCCAGAGGGGAGATTTCGCCATCTTCTAAGTTACATTAGAATGGTATTTGCTAAAACATTTACTAACACTTTTCCAGGGACTGTCATAGTGGTTGCAGGCTCCCAAAAGGTGAGATGGAGTAATGGAATTTGGAAACAAGGTACAACAGCAGAATAAGCATTATGTTATATGGGGATGTTCTGCTTTGCTTTTTAATTCTCTGCTGAAGTTTTTTCTGGCATCAGTTTTCTGTTGTTGAGTGATCATAATTTGTACATATTATAGTGACTCGCAGGAAATAATTTTCTTTTTGTCCTGTGTGCAAGGCAGCTTAGAAGTGGAAAGAGTAAAAGATGGCTATTTGGATAAAAGGAGTAGTTTCTGTTAATGACCTAATGAAGATCTAGTTGCTTACTTGGAATTTGGCATACAATAAAATTTAAATAAAAATGGCTGTTGAGCAGTAGACGTCTTGGATCCATTAACAGGAACAAAGCCTATACTTGACAAATTGTATGCCTCTTTGAAATACAGCCTAGTAGTTTTCTGAGTTGTTATCATGGACTTTACTTTCAGAATTTTGTGGGTTCTACCTTAGTATAAGGAGGATATTGGCAGTGAAAGCTGTTTGGAAACCAGTAACAAAAGATGGCAATTAAAGCACAGACTTGAAAGCAAAGACTAAAAGAAAAGCTTAAGAGAATTAAACACATGTAACTTGGTCAAACACTGACTAAAGGGAAGCACAGAAACCATTTACAAATATTTTAAGGGTTTAATCATCAAAGTGTATCAATGGCTTATTCAGAGTGGTCTAAGAAAGTATAAATATGAATAACAGGATATAATTAAGCAAAGTAGGATTTAGGCAGGATGTAAGGCAAAATATCCTTACAGTAAGACAGATTACTAGATGGTAGATCAGGCTTCCAAAGGCAGCAATGAAAAAGCCGTCACTGAAAACATTCAAAATGATACCAGGTGAAATACTGTAGGAAGAATTGTGTAATTAATTGGGGAGCAGGTAGAGGACAAGTGATCCAGTGGCTTTTTTTTTTTTCTTCATTGCTTCTTTGAAAACATATATTCAGTGGAACAATATTGTCATTGACATTAAAAATTACATGCCATGTTTTAAAAAAGTCCTGTTTTTCTTATTTGGGAGGAAAAATAACTGCAAATTTTGAGGCACTGTTGAAAAATTGTAACTGTTACTATTACAGCATGGTAAACAATGGCAAATATGAATTCTAGGCCCATAAAACCATGAACATTGTAAGTTAATGCTGCCAGATTACATGATAGCTGAGGTTTGATATGACATTTATCTTCAGGAGTGAGTAGACTGATAAATCACAAGTGGCATAGCCACAAGTGAGTTAGCAAGTGTTTACTCATGAGTGAAGATAAATGTCATATCAGACCATGGCCATTCTGAATTCTGTGCTTTACAAGTGGCTTGTTCTTCCTTCTGCAATACTTTTTTTAACTTAATTGAGAGAAAAAATGCTTGGTAAAGGATATAGTTTCCAAATCTGTTTTTATTTTCCATTCTTTGCAGAAGCTTCTATTTCTTACGCTTTTGTTTTTATTGCTGTATTTGATACCCTTAAGCTTTTGGATCAGATGCTTTTGTTGCAAAGTGTGATATATGTAAACTGAGTCAGTCTGATTTTGCAGCCCTTGACAAGTAAGGGGAAGCATATTGTTGGGACCTCATCCACTTGCACTGGTAAAGGAGCATCTAGATCACTGAGACTGGCAAAATCCTTGTCCTCAAAAACTTTAGCAGCAAGTTCTAATCTAATTGTCCTAAAGGACTTTTCCCTTCAATGGTTTGTTGGTAGTAGCTTTCATTTTTATTTAGTATCTCCTGTTTAGGTAAGAGAAAGAGAACAGGAGTTATCAGTCTTTCTACTTTTATACGTTTTATGTGCTTTGGCTGAATTCTTTCTCAATCTGTATTTATTGGCCATTTGTGTTGTTAATTATTGGTCTGTATTCACATCTGTAATCTGTTCTTTGTCCTGCAATAATACCTATGGTAGAAGATTCACGCACCTCATGGTATGATCATCACCTTTTGGCTTGAGATTAGGACCAGAGAGTGCAATTACTTTATTCTCACACAGTTATTGAATCCAAGATTTTTGAAGAAGGGCCTTAATTAAAAATGAGTATTTCGGCTGTCACCACTTCTTCATCTTCATAAGTCTGCTTGTATTGTGGAAGCACCCTTGTATGAACATCCCTTTCAACACATGTGAAAATAAAGTGAACTTTAGAAATGGACAGAGGAGTAGTCTGAAGCATTTGAGAAGTGAGAGAAGGAACTTGTCTGGTGGAGCAGACAGATGGTGAATCAAAGTGAGTGTGACTAGTGGAGTGGAAAGATGACGGTTAAGCAGAGAAGTGGGAAGATAAAATTTAAAAAGAGGGAGTATACTTTCTATTGTGAGAAATGTACATCTTTCTTTGCAGAAAAATGTTATTTCGCAGGAAAAAAATAGGTAACTTTTCATGTATTGCACTCAGAGAAGCAATGACATGACTTACCTGCTTCAGTGTGTTCCTTGAAGAGCTCCGAAGTCCAGTAGCCTAGGAGACGATTCTTCAACTTTTGACCAATTGATAGAGCGAAGAGGAATAAGCTGGGATATGTCAGTACTTGCTGTCTCGATCATAATTTTGTTTGGTAATTTTGCTATTTTCCAAACTCATTATCAAATCCAGGCAATGGCTAAATCACATTAAATCTTTTTTTTTTTTTTTTTTTTCCCCTGTGCCTTTGTTGGTTTTCTTCTGCTGTTGTGCTTGCTGTCTTCAGTGGTGAAAACAATGAACATGGCTTCCGTTCTTTTTAGTGAAGATGGAATGACGAACAGTTTCTGTAAACTTTGAAGACTTATATTCTGTCTTGTTATCTGACTCAGCACTTTTGATCGTTGATATTATGATTATGGATGTAGTAGTAAAAGTGCTTACAGGTTAGCATGTTGCCCAGGCCCTTGACCAGTCATGTTTTGAGTATCTTCAAGATGAGATTACACAGCTTTTCTGGGCAACCTGTCCCAGTGCTTGCAGGTAAATTTTTTTTCCCTTGTACTAAATTGAAATTTCCCATATTCCAACTCGTGCTCATTGTGTCACATCCTTCTGCTCTGCAGCTCTGAGAGAGTCTGGCTCTATCTTCTCTACATCTTCCCATAAGGTAGTTGCAGGCAGCAATAAGATCTCCTCTTTTCTGAAGGCTGAAGTAATGTCTCTGATAATCTCAGTATACTAAAACATCCACTTCTCTATCTTCCATATCAGTCTGGGATAGTAAATTGGTGCGTACTAACTGATCATTTGGGATTCAGCATATGAATAGATAACATTAGATGGGATACACTCATTGCGTGTATTTTTTAGGCTGTGAGAAATATGAAATAATTTGTCTAAGTTAATCAGCTCCCAGGCTAGCTTGCTAGTACCTTGTTTGTTGTTTACACTTTTCAGGCCAAGTTAAGGACATGATAGTAATGTTTATGCTGTTGGGAAAATAGGCAAGAGGATTAGAACAGTTTGGATTGTTTTAATTGATGAAGGGTGGTTTAGATTGTTTATAAGTTTTAATGCAGAGTCGATTACCTCTGATTCATCGGTTTTTACTATGTTCTTTGTTTACCTGCAAAGAAGGTTACACGTTCTGTTTCAGAAACAAATTGCTGATGTTTATACCTTAATCAGTTCCAGATCTGAAGATTACATCTGTGTTGAAGTGTATCTTAAATCTGTATAGAAAATGGAATTCAAGTTAGTGTAAAATGTTGCTCTGAGTTCAAGTGCAGTTGTTTCTTTTAGAGAATATGCGCTTGTTGCTGATTGGTTTCTGTATGGAATTTAAGATGATGATTTTAATCTGTGTCCCTTGGACAAGTTTATTTCTCAATTTCCTACACTTTCAGCACTTCTACATATGAAGTCCTAGTACAGTACTTGATAAAAGACATTTTTTTACTGTATTTAATAGTAAAGAAAACATTGCCATTATTTATGTCATGTTAAATAATATCCTATCTTCAATAGTGTCAGTGGCTCATTTTTAGAGCATTCACATGAAAATATTAATCAGGTGAAATGGAACTTGATTCTGAATGATAGAAGTTGCTTGCTTCGCAGAGAAAAAAAATCTAATCACAGATGACTACTGTAATACCAGATAGTAATTCTACCCACAGGTCACACACATCTCCCTTTCTGGCCTGGCTTCTGGCCAGTTCAGGTACGGCTGCTTTTCTTCACAATTCTCTGAAAACTCATCCAATAAATTATTGTAAAAGCAGCAACATTCTCCTCCTTTTTCATACCAGTGTAGTCTTTTTCGTGGGTGGTGGGGTTTTTTTGTTTTTCCCTCCCTGTGGGCTATTGTGTCTCCTTACTTGTTAAAATATACTTGTATGTGTTTCCCGTGCATCAAAGTGCAGTCAAATAAAACTTTTTTCCCTCAATTTCACTTATCACCTCTGTTTCTTTCCTGTTTCTAAGCATGGTAGCTACTCTATTCTTTTCCCTCTGAGTGTCACTATTTACTCACTGCCCATCTTGACCGAGTAAATTTACATCCATTTGCTCCATTTCTATTCTTAGTACAAATGCTTTGTTTCCCTTCAGTGTCCATAGTCGAACCTGAATCCTTAATCTTTTTTTCCCTTTTCTCTTTCTGCAAGGTAGCTATTGCTAATACTTCTACATCCACAGGTTTGTCACGGCTTTTCAACTTTTAATATTTTAGGATGTACAGAATGCAATTTTGTAACTTCAGAATGGCCCTATTTATTTTTTTCTTCAGACTACATTGCAAGTCTTGTTCCCTCATTACTCTTTTCTTGTTTGTAGTTTTCACCTCTCTTCCCTCCGATTTGGGAGACCTGGTTACTGCTGATGGAACAATTTCCTAATTGTTCCATAGCTTCTTAATTCTCTGCTATTACGTCTCATTTGAAAATACTGTTTCTCCTTTCTTTTTCTCCATAGCATACTTCAAAGTCAGAGATTTGGCCATTCATTATTCAGCTTAATAATACAGTTTTAGATAGACTTTGTAAGAATAATGCTGACTGGTGCTGATTAAAGGTGCAGTGGTTCCCATTTGCTCCATGTAGAGTGTGTAGCGTGGCGTGTTGTCTTCTAGGAGGGAATACTGCATCCTGTGGGCGTGAGACCAAGACGTGTAATTTGGAAACAGCAGACACATTATACAGTGGGAGTAACGGAGCTGTGACTGTGAAGAGCACATGACTTCTGAAGTTGTCATGCCTGAGTTGTGGTTGTAATCTTATTCGCAGCTATTTGCCCGGGTTTTGTTTTCAGAGTTTATTTACGGATTTATTTTTTTTCCAGCTCTGTAGCATCCACACGTATTTTCGAATCTTCTGTTCATTACATCTGTGCTTGCCTTGTCCCTGATTTCATGAACATATAGTTTGCTGTTGCTTAGACATGACCCTTGCAGGTTTTTTCTTTTTGATTTGATTTGGCTTTGGGTCAAATTCTAAGTTGCTAGCCCAGTTTCAGTTTTGGGTAAGGACTTTAGAACTTAGTAGTAAGTGAAGTCTTGAGAATATCCAATTAACATTTGAAAGATGAATAGTGTATGATCACCACAAAACATTGTTTCTTTCTTGTGTATATCTGACTTTGGAACCCACAATATTTTAGAATTTACTTTTACTATATATTTTCATTAAGAAGTGTAGAAATGTAGTGAAAGGCCTAACGGTTGTAGGTGGTTACCACTAAAATTATTGCAGCATTTTCTTCTACAAAAATGCTTTACTTCCTAGTAAAATTTCTGAAGACGAAAGTCTAAACTTTAGTATTAACCTTACTACTTTGAAATCTATTTTTGATGAAGGTTGTGACATGACATTTGTGTCAAATATTATTTGATTTTTTTTAAAGCATAATGGCAAAATAGGTATATACACACACACACAACCGCACGCATTACATGAATATGACTTTTGTCACTAGCTGGTTGTGCTCTTAGAGATCCACATGCTTATATTAGTAATTGCAGGTATTAGTGTATTTACGTTGTGTGTGTTTGTGTATAAAGAGTATAATATAAGTATACTTTTTTTTAATAATAGCAGATTATCCAGTCAACATCTGCTCAAACTGTGAAACGAAACCCTGCTTGCCAGACTACCCAGATTAGGATGCCAGTGGTAATAACTCAGACCATTAGACCACAAGGTATGGGTTTAAATGTTTTAGTGAGATTGTTACCTTTGTATGAATTTCATTGTAATTACAAACTAGTAGCATGGGAAAAACTTACAGTGTTGACATTGGCAGGCTTGACATTTATTTTTTTACTTCATACTGGCTGAGGAATGCATGTTTTCACTCTGCAGTTTCAAGGTATTTCAGACCAACACAGTGGAATGTTTTGAAACAACCTTAGGACTAAACTCTCACGTGCTTAGCTCCTTACTCAGCAGTTTTTCATGGGAAGTTCTGAAAGAAGTCAGGAACTTGACTCTTACTGTTTTAAGCTCTAACTCTGGGCCAAGAAAGAAATTCTGCATTTTTTCCTGAAGCCTAGAGGATGCCTCAATTTAATCATCCTACTTTTAACTCTTACTCCTGAAGTGGAACGTGATAGTCACTGTCTCTGCAGCTACAGAGGTCAAGGTAGGAGTCCTAGAGAAATTTCTCAACCCACATGCTTTTTTTTTTTTTTTTTTTTTTTTTT
>NW_009259237.1:3029687-3057303 GCF_000687185.1 Egretta garzetta
TTTTTTTTTTTTTTTTTTTCTTTTTTCTCCTGCCAGTATGTTTACTATTTGGTGAGGTCAGAGACTGACTGCAGCAACCTGACATGCCGTGATTAGCCAGGGGAGCAAGAGGTGTGGTTTGTACACAACTCACCTGTCTGTGCGCAGGTAGATTAATGTCTGGCTGATACATCCCACTTTTTAAGAGGGTTCTTGAAGCCTTCTTACTTCGTAACAAATACCCATTTGTTTCTTTCCATCACTGGACCTGTTAGGCTCAGTTTTTATTTTTCCTGATTATGTGTGAGAATATCTTTTTGGATGTGGGCATTTAGTTGATTGAGGGTTTGTAATGGAATACAGAGCTTGTCATCTCTAGGTATTGAATCAGAAATCAAACTAGTTTAAATCCACATAAAAGTTACTGCTGCCTATTTGACTTTATTGCTTGGCCTTTTCCATTCTCCTTGGGAAAAGAAAGCATCAAAAACCCCAATGATCACAGTTAATAGTAGTTGATGTTCTGCTTGCTCTGTTTTCTTCAGAGAATCTGAAGATTGAATGGGCATGGAGACCAAGCTGTCACTGTAGTCCTGTAGGCTGATTATCCAAGTTAGGAAAAAATGCATTTACTTGTCATAAAAGATGTATATTTGATATCACTGATACTCATGTCCTGAGTTTATTAACAGGGAAGGTATTCAGCATCTTATAGCATGAACTTTCACTTCTGACCAACGTGTCTGAGAGTGAAGGCTGATTTCATTTCTTTGCATGTTCAGTCTCTAAGTTGTGAATGTCAAAAGCATTCCAAGAATTTCCATGATACTGGCACCTGTCTTTTAAACAGTGGATTCAGAATACGAATTTATTCATGATAGCCATTGATCAGCCAATGAAATGCAACTTAACTGGCAGTTTGGCTTAAGGAAGACAATAATTCATAAAGGCCAATTCATGCAAAGCCCTGCTTTCAGGTGAGCTTATTTCTATTTAAAAGCTTAAGCCCACCACTATATTGTTTTAATTACACAGACAAAGCAAACAGAATAGAAATTGAGAAAACTTCCCATTGTAAAACTGCTCATCCTGCAGCGCACGTCTAGGGAAAAGTCCACCTGTGTGCTTGCAGCTCTAAGAAATGTCGCTATGGCATACTGTCAGATACCAGTTTATTTTGATCTTGAGATACTGTTAAAACTTGCTACTGTAAACACCAGTATAACTTTTTTATACTGGCCAAGGTACTGGAATAGGACATGGTCTATATAGAAAATCACAGTAGTATAATTTTTGCGGAGTGTGACTTCTTAAGAATAGTTACACCAGAACTGACTTCCACAGAATGGTGCATTTTCATTCTCAGATAGGAGTGAATCTCCTAGTGTAATGTATCTTTACGTTAATATTAATGCATCCATGTGAACAGACTGTAATGCTTTTTAAAACAGTAGTACAGATAACGTTGGCAGGCTTTAAGGAATTTTACATTAATAAAATTACTTCCACACCAGGGGAAGTA
Organism: Egretta garzetta; assembly: GCF_000687185.1. Lineage (NCBI taxonomy): Eukaryota > Metazoa > Chordata > Aves > Pelecaniformes > Ardeidae > Egretta > Egretta garzetta. The sequence goes on from NW_009259237.1 coordinate 3,031,189, forward strand.
ACACTATAGTTATTGCACGAAAAATTCACACTCCAAAGCACTTATCAGTATAATAATGAGGTGAATTGCATCTTACGGATGTGGGAATTGAGCCAAAGAATAAAATAATTAGCCAGAGTATTCATTACAGCTATTTAACCTGTGCAGAAATACAACTAGGAATTTATAAGCTCCTAAATTTGGGCTAATTTCTCTAGATCATGCTACTTAAAATTTGAAAGTAGGACCCTGTGGTGAAAGACTCTGTATGTCATTACAATCCCATGAAATATCTAGGCCCACAGGTGATCTTAATTTTCAAAATATGCCCTGCCTCATAATAGAAGTCAACATTTTAGCCATACTTTGTGTCTAACTGCTTAATCATGCACAGTTGTGATTTAAACCAGAAAACTTGTATGTCATCCCAAAACTTAGGTTTACATTGCCACATCCATTTGAGTTAAATTACATATACATGGGGTGAAAGGAGACCAAGAAGTTAACTGCTCTGTTGCTGTACCTTTTTGGTTTGTTTTTGTTGGCTTTTTTTTGATCAAAAGTTGTCACCTGTAGAAAACAAACCATTGATACTAGTTCTAAAGGAGTATAATACTAATTCTGGAGGAGTACCGCTGTTACCTCAATTTTGCCATTGCAATAATTTTCAAGGTTAACACACTCTTACTTTCCTAGTTGTTAATTGTAGGAAGCAGAGATCTGCTAATTTTTATTATTATATTATTTCTTTCCATCCAATTCACTTAGTAGAAAACCTTTCAATTAGTTCATCTGACATAGATAAATTAATTGTCTGGTCCTTGAACTAATGCTGTCTGTGACATCTCATGGACCTTGAATATTCTGATTACAAAATATTTTTGTTCCCCAGGCTTGGAGCCTGAAGTCCTAAGTCTTGTTTTGTATTTGCTAATGTTGAGAGTCCACACAACAGTTTATTTATACAGATTAAAGAACTGAATGAACACTGTCAAATTAGTTTTACTTTAAGATCGTATGTTGAAGTTGATGACAACTTCAAAACAAAAAAAAAGTAATGCTGAACTCATTCAAAGCTAACACTTCCGTTTTTAGCAAAGAAGTGTTCCTAAAAGCATTTGTTGGCATAGTTGTGTTTCAGGTTTTTATAATTCATGAAAGAAAAATAATGTAACTCTATTAAAGTTTGTACCATGCCATTTATATGCAGTTGAGTCATAGATGTGCAGGAATGATGCTCATGTACTTCTCAAAGTCTCAAACACTATGTGTGTGTAATACTCAATAAAATTGAGTGATAGACAAGAAGAAGGTGAGATCTTTTAAGTCAAGTAGACATATGAATGAATGATTTTCACATGCCAAAATACAGGTGGGCTTAAAGGAAACACAAAACATAACCCAAGTAAGCATGTGTTTAAGCAGTAAAGGAGGGCTTACTCCAAAAGTTTCTTTTGTCAATGCATTTTCAGTTGCATACTGATACAAGGTTTTTAATAATAATAATACAGGTCTGTTGATTTACTAATTAGCAACATGAATTTGTAATTATTTTTGGTTAGATTTTTCCAAATGTCAGAGAGGGATAAATATCCATTTTCTAATTTACTGTCACAAGCAGCTGAACGTCCACCACATTTTGCCTCATTTAGAAAGTCCAGTTTTAATTCTACATATAGACCAATGAAGTCTAGATACAGATATGAATTACTTTTAAGTCATTGTTATTAAAATAAGAAAATAAAAGACAACCTTTATGACAGGGGTTATGTCAAATTTTACGATAGTGGTTTTTACATACAATATAAAACATATTAAAATATTTAATGTTTTCAACTCTGAAAATACATGTTTTTTGCTGTAACAACAATGACTATACAAAAAAAATGTAAAAGGCTTAGTTAAGTTAATAACCTGAGTGACTGTGACTTAAAGCATCTGTATTAAGAACATTGCAAATTCTGCTTCTTTATTCTATGCAGATTATCTGGAAAAGTGGTTTATTGGCAATTGCAAACATACTTACAGTTATTATGTTTATTATAACCAGTTATGGCCAATGGTTTTCTGTTTTGGAATCTTCAGTATTCTGTAAATATTGAACAAGCTGTAATATTAATATAAATTTTGTATTTAAAATTGTTCTTCTTCAGCAGTGTAATCTTTAAAAATAATAACTTCCTTTGTTTGCAATTTACAGACAGTTAAATTTAGTTCCTGGACAGAAGGTTCTTTGATGTAAATTGTCTAAGACAGCTCATAATAACATTGCTTGGTGTTTTTCAGGCACAGTAGGGAAGGCACCAACAATACAAGCCAGCAAAAGTCCTGGGGGCTTTGGTGTTCAGGTCCCTGCAAATCAGAAAAACAAGCTGAATGACCCTGGAGGTGGTTCTTTCAGGTAAAAAAATAAAAAATAATAAAAAAAAATGCAGGGGGGTGGTAGGGGGGGATCTTAAATATACAATAGAATTTAGAATTGGCTTAACACCAGAGGGCAGTGTTTTACAAGAAGTCCTGCATTTTCTTACTGTGATTGGTTGACAATTTTCTTTCTTAGCTCTATTTTAAAAAAAGGGAGGGGGTCATGACATGTCTTGGGGATTTTTCTCTAAATGCACCTTTCAGTGTTTAGTAAAGCCTTTAATTCTGTGGATTATAATAAAACTTCTGGTAAATGGAATTACGCGTATGAAGTTTTTAAAAAATACATGGTTGGTTTTGTCTGTCGGATTCTAATGTTCATATGGAACGTGTCTCGCTGAGAAGATACTAGTTGTGACGACAAGGCATCGTGTCGATAGGCTTCTGCAGCCATCCCCTCAGCATAGAGAAAATATTGTATGGTTTTGGTAGTAAGGTTTGGGTGCGGTTTTGTGTGTGTGTGTAGGATTGTTGTGTATTGGTTTTATATAGAAGACAGTGCTGTATATATTCTTCACATGCTTACTTAGGTAGCAGAGGTTGGGGTGTTTTGCGGGTCCCTTTAGTAATCGGATGCTGTAAAGGTTCAACACAGTGGCATTGATGCATTGAGCTGCTATTGTACTTTTGTATAGTTCTGTTGTACTTCAATCTTTCATTTTATATATATTCTGGATATTTTTACTCTTTGTAGTGAAAAGTTAATCTGTGTTCACTGTATTTTGCTTTTGCTACCACTGATGAAAGTACATTTTATTTGTGTTTAAACATTTTCTTTCTTTGTTAAATGACAAAATACTGCTGGATTTTCATTTTCGTCTTCTGGAATTCCTGTGTTGCTCTGACATCATCAATCCAGTAATTAATTTTCAGGCTTATGCTTCTGCAGGTGAAGTAAAAGAGAATTTGTAGCTCTTTGAAATATCTCTGCTTTGAGGCATGTCAGTATTGCAACTAATAGTGGTAGTACTTAGTATTAATCTAGAAGCAAAATAATTCAATTTTTTATTTTCCAATGCTTTTGCCTCCCACTGAGTATTTAAATGATTTAAAATGTCTGTTGGGTTCAATTGTACTGTCTTAATAAGTATTTTTTATGTTTGTAAGCAACATGAGCATTTATTCTTCGTTAGTATAGCTTTCAATTTTACATACACCAAAAGGGACAGCATTTTTTTAACTGGATGTTGTAAACTGTGCCAGGATTGATTCTTGCATTCACTTAGTTTATACATGGAATATATTAGGTTAGCTGGAATTGTTAATTTTCCCTTGGGGAGAAGCAAATGCTCAAGGCACTGATTGATAAATCAATAAATCTTTAGTGAGTTTGGTAAATAAGCTGTCAAGGGTGTATGTCATTTTTCCTCTAGAGAACAAATTTTAGTCAGAATGAATGTGTTTGTTTCCTTGCATTGTTTTCTCCTTCAAAATAGTAAGACACAAAGCTGCATTTAAATAAGTCCATAAAATTGCAAGGATTTATTAAACAGCAGCAAAGATCAAGCTTTTTCTTGATATCTTAACAAAGAATTCAGTTGTTTGCATATTTGCATTTCAACCCCTAACCTCTCCTGAGGACAAATAGATGTCTGACTATTAAGCCTAAAGGCACAGAGCTGGAAATCTGTATTAATCCTCTGAATGCTGACTAGTTTTCCTCAACATTCCCAGCGTGTGTGAAGAATGTGTTTTTAGCCAGAAGGCAAACTGGCATCTAAAGCAAAGCAAGAATTTTGAAAAATAGTTGTGTTATGTATAAATTTATTTTGCCCTTAGTGTTTTATTATTGCATATTTGTTTCATTGTTTTATATTCTGCTTTCTTTAAAATAACTTACTTGAGCTTTTCACTATTGTGAGCAAAGTGTTGGTCACTGGAAATGGCAATGTGAACTTCATTATTTTCAGTTTCTTCTATTCTGGACTATGGGAAGTACAGGAAGGAATTACATAAAAGACATAGCAATTAGGAATTTTGCAAATTACAGCTTAGCCTTTAGCAGCAGCATTTATTAATGAATTGTAAGACTGCTTACATGAGATCACTGGATATTCTAGTAGCTGTTCTATGGCACAGAGTTTTCAACCCAAGACTTCTGCAATGCAAAGCTGTTGTATTAATGAACTTTATGTCACCTTTCTTGGTATTAAAATTTGCTGTTGCTAAATTTCTCAGAACTACAGACAACTCCATTTAGTTGACTTTTCAACTATGTTAATGCCTAAGGATGGAAATTTGAATTGCATTTTTTGAAATTTTTTGTTTGTTTTACAGTAGAGATCTGGACTTAAATTTGTGCCATAGTAGTCCAGCGAGAGGTTTCTATAGTCAGAGAGATGAAGCAGAAGGCCCACTGAAGTCTGCTGGGGGCCTGCATATTTGGCTACAACTGCTGTGTACATCATCATCTAGTTTGGTAACCTCAGAGCTCCATCTAACATAACCTACCACTGATGACAGAGAAAGTAGCAGACTTCCGAAGGAATTATTACCCATAGTTGAGATAGTGGCCAATATAAAGAACTAGTGGAAGCATTTGTTTCCCCTCATATTGAGTCAGAATAATTTCAGTTGGAAGGGACTTGGGAGGTCAACTAGTCCAACTTCTGAATTGGAGCAGGCTTGGTTAGACTGGGGACTTGTCCAGTTCTACATATATCCAAGGATGGTGATAACATGTTTGTACTCTTGTGTTATCCTACCACTTCCAACTGTGTTGGCTCAGTGGCGTTGCAAGTAAAATGAGGCAAGAAGTGGACAGAACATTCCCTTAATGTGGGTGAAGATAATATGTTTGCCATAGTGTACCAGCTAGCCAGATGCTCCTTCCTTTTCACAACTTTTCTTGCTCTGAAACAGTATTTTGAAGTTGCATATAACCTCTTGGAGTCTGTCAGTATCAGGTTTTATACACCCAGTGTGATGGGTGTATATATTTTTCAGAATCAGTTCTGTGAAGTGACTGAGGTCATTTGAAGCTTATCTTAGTATTCATATTTTATGCTGCTGACTGGCAACGTTTTAAAGTAGAGTCTACCTGGGAAGAAAAATCTTGTTTTCAGACTTCTTTTGTCTAGCCAAAAGAATCTGTTGCCTGTTATTTTATTTTATTTTTTTAATAAAAGTTTAGTAACATAGTTCTGGCAAAATGCCTCAAAATGCATGATGTTACACCTAGTAATGTGCAAAGCAGCTTGTCCTTTAAGAAGAGATAGAAAGCAAATGTAGGTGTTAAAAGGATAATCTCAAAATGGTATATGATGTAAAACCTTAAGCTTTACGCTTCTTTGCTTTTCCAAATAAATATTTCAAGCTATAAGGTGATTGTGTATTTTTTCCATATTTTTCAAAAGAAAGAAAAATGCTGACCACAAATGTGGTGTGTTCTGTCATTGCTTTTGCTTATCAGTGAGAAGATCCATCAATAGACCATGAATGAATTGTACAACAAAGCAGTATTAGGGAGAAATTTCAAATCAAGCTTGAAAGTCAGAATAAGCATAATAATAAATTTCTGTAAATAGAATTTATGCCATTATAAAATGTAATATAGTAATGGCTGTTACTGTAATTTCAAGTCACTGTTTATATCCCGTGTATTGTCATTGATCTCTGATCCATGGAATTTGTAGACTTGCTAAGTGTCTTGCATCTTGTCCTAACAACATGAAATTTCACTGTTGGGAGAGGGGGGAATCAGTAGTTTAATGTTGTCTCAGTTGCTTTATGTGTTCTTACAGCTTATTTGGGAGCAGTCCAGTATTGCAGATTTGGATGTCATTGGCTCAAATCTTCCAAAGCACTTGAGAAAGCAAAACAGTATGCAGTCATGCGGTTAAGATTTGTTCATAAAGAAAATGCTACCCGATTATTATAATGGCTTGTCTTAGTTTAAAACAAATCTTTAAAGCATGTTTTGGACAACTGTACAAATATTTTGTTTTTTCTTTCTTATTTTCAAATGTCTGGGGTTTTTTTTGTAATAGCACGAGTGTTTTTTAATGAAGAGGAGAGGGAGAGGTGTTACAAGAGGTTGAAAATAGGAGGCAGAATTGAACTCTTAGACTACCGTAAGATGTAGCTTGTGTTTGGGAAGAGTTTGAGAACCCAAGCCATCTTCTTAAAAATAGCATGTGTGTTGGAATGTTAGATTTATCCCACAAGACTCAGAATTCAATAAAAAATAGAAATGATTACTGAAGCAGTATAATTAGTATGAGCACAGTAATGCATGCCAAGTAACATGAAATTGTTAAATACTGTGCTGGGACGAAAAGGGAAAGATAGACAGTAATCATCAGTCTAGACGACCACTGGATGGCATCTTTGTTCCACGGAATGACTTCTGAAAACTCACTCATCTGGACTTCAAGGTTGACTTTTATAGGAAATTGTTTGGCAAGAATGCCAGCCCTCTTTATATATAAGCGTGTATGTGTTTCAGTATCCAAACCTAAGCTCTTTTTTGTGATGATATTCCTCAAAGTCAAAAAGATTGAATAGAGTTTTTCCCATTAGACTGAAAAAATTGTAGTCCCATTGATTTTGATAATTTCATTGGAATCCTGTTTTGTGCCCAAATTAATGATCTGGTTTTATTTCCGACAATATTTGTTTATTTACAATGTGGTCACAGATCTGTACTCTAAAGCAATACTGGAGCAGCTAAAATGCTAAGAAGGAAGGTAAAAGATTGATTGTACTTTCTTCAGCTATTAAATAAAAGTAGAGATAAGTATAAACTTTTCTTAAAAATTGTGTTCTTGAAGTCAAGAGTGCTGTCTTGATTTTTGTATGGATGATTGCTTGAAGGAGATGAAAGTACCTCAATCCTGGCAATCTGATCTGGAAATACGGGGTAGAGACTGTATCACTTGCCGCTAGCCAGATTGTGCGTAACTGTGTGATAAACGCTTGCGAAAGCAAGTCAGATCACGGGGGCTGTATGTAGAGAAAGCATATGAGCGTCCACTCAGTTAATATTTTATCAAGATCCTTTGAGTCCTTGTGCTCAGGTCCCCTCAGTAAGCAGCAGTACCCTGGTGCTGCTGGCGCCCACAGGGCAGCAGTGCTGCCTTCACACCCACAGAGGTGTGAGGCTCCACTGGGAATCAATACTGGATTTTTTTTTTTTTAACTGCATGAGCTGGTTAATGTTTTGTAGTTTGGTCGGTTTTAGTTTAATGTTGAAATTCTGGGCTCAAGTCTTGTTTTCCTAGTAGCTTCTACTATCTTACGTGGCTTTGAGTTTGTGTTATGATAACTACATTTACATGAATTTGGTTTTGCCATGGTTTAAAAGGCCTGCTGGGTTTGGGCCTTGTGAGTCCTGGGTAGACTACCTTGGGTGCTGCTCATTCGGTTTCAAGTGTTGAGGTGTTGAGCCTCCAAAATCTTAGTTTTTCCCCTTTTGCAGTTTTAGTTGCTGTTTTTCACTTGTAGTTAGAATCTTTTGAACTTGTCACTGAATATTTAAGTCACTGTTAGTTCTTATGTGGCCAGGTACATATATCGGCTGTGGTATTTGATGGCAGTCTCACAACTGGTTGGACAAGGCCAAAGAGTCAGCTGTGCACTGAATGCATGGGAGCCCAGTTTCTTCACAGGAGCTCTTGTGACCCTCCTATAAGAATCCCATACATACCATGTGACATGTAAAAATGGAAATCCTTTAGACTCAGAATGAAATTCCTGAGGATAGTGTCACAAAATTGATCTCTTGCCTTGATGGTTTTCATGCTAAGAGAAAGAATCAAGTGCTTAATACTTGTGGAAAACAATAAAAGCTCATTTGTGTAGCATTTTTCTGACAATCATTGTAAAATTTTCCATTTTCTGCCTCAAGTGCTCAGCACACTTCTCCAGGTTTATACAAATGAAAATCTCTTTTTAATTTCTTCCTACAAGAGAAAATAAACCCAATATCTAACTAACCATAGCAGTCTTCCACCAAAATAGGCTGCTTTAGTGCAGATATCAAGGAGAGTATGGGAGGACAGGGAGGACCTAAATAACGGATTTCTAAATTTCTCTCCTTTTGTTCTCAGGCCTTACTTGTAGCTTTTGGGTTTTGATGTAGGCGTTAAAAGTTGTTACAAGTGACACAAAGTATTCTAGGGTGCATAGGATAACATCTATACAATATTTTTTTAAAAATCTTTTAAATTAAGCTTTTATTTGTTTGCTTTATGCAGTAGGAGGAGTCTGCACTTGGATGTACGTGGATCTTTTCCACATACATATTCTCAAAGGTTGTGTATCGCTCCTAGAATATGCTGAAATACAGTGTTCGTGTCGGTAATGACTCCTAAACAGAATGTGCTAAAAACAGATGGTTGTTTCCACAGTTATGAGTCATTCCTCATAGAGGTAGGAGGTAAAAGATGCTTGGGAGATACTGGTGTTGAAACTCAAATTTGTTAGTCAGTACTTCCTCAAGCTGTTGGGGGGGGGATAGTGCAGGGCACACAGTGGCCTGGGAAGTGCTGCTATCATCTGCTCAAATGCAGCTCATTTTTCTAAAAGTACTTGACATGTTCAGCTGGCTATTTTGTGCTGCCAGAGAAAATACCACCTGTATTCAAATCACACTTGGAGCTCAGACTTACCTACGAACGCATCATGGTCAAAGAATCTTTCCTGACTATTGCTGAAAATGCTTTGGTGCCTGTTTTGGTAGGAGCTTGTGAAACAGTGCAGGATTCCAAATTCATGGTTTTGCTTTTAGTGTCTGGGGTTTTTATTTATTTTATCATTTTACTCCTAGTTTCAGGATAAAGAGAATAGCTGAATGCTCTGTCTTTAGTCGTGATCATTGCCCTTAGTTTCTTGACCATTTTGGTTTCATTGATATCACTGACTCAGATGAAGAAAAGACACCTCGCATAACTTCCATTACAGACAAATTGCCCTGCTTCTGAAGTTTTCCTAATGTGATCAGAGAAATATTTAGTTATTTCTGAATCTCGAATATGTTCTATGAAAATGGAGACCCTAGTGGTTGTGCCTCAAGTCAGCCTAGCCACTGGGCGTGCTGCATGATGAATACTTTTGGAGAAGCATATACAAAATGGATATCACATGCAGAATTACTTTTGTGTGTTTGTTTTTTTCATTATAGAGATGATGATGACATCAATGATGTTGCGTCTATGGCTGGCGTTAATCTTAATGAAGAAAGTGCCCGAATTATGGCTACCAACTCTGACTTGGTTGGAACCCAGATACAGTCCTGTAAAGATGAACCCTTTCTTGCTGCTATACCTCTACATAAACGCATACTTGAAATGGGTGAGAAACATGTGCTTTTGATAGTGTTTCCTTTGGAGTTATGCGATTCTGAGTAACAGAATATGCTTAGCACTTAAGGTTGTTTAAGCGTTTTGTTACGTAATCTTGTATTACTAAACTTTCAAGGTTTTTGATAAAAGTAACTTAGTTATCTCAAGTTGAAAAAAGTAATATACTGATACTTTTATGCTTCATGCTTTCCCCATGTTTTTTGTATCCAAGGATCTCAAAGCTCTTTGCAAACATGAATTATTTCTCACAATCCTCCTTCATGTTTTACACATGAGAAGTTTGAAACAGAGAGGTAAAGTAAGTAGTACAGGTCACAGAGGACACCTGTGAATAACATTTAACAGAATGTTGAAGTTATCTGTCAAGATTTTCTTTCCCCGTACAAACCAGTTATTCAGTTCTTAATGCTTGCATCTATTTAAGTTCATAGTGATTTTCTTACAGCTTTTTTTCCAAAAGGTGTATGTATTTATCCTGGCAAAAAGGTGTATTTATTTATTCTGCTGCTTGAAAATAGAAGAAAAAAACTTTAGCAGAAAAAATAACGATTCAAAATTAGCTATGTTTTAAAGTTAGTAAGTGTGCTCAGAATGTATACTTCTTAATATACTATATGTGTTCTAGTACCTAAATGTATCTTTTTCAAAATAATTTTGGTAATGTTTTCAGAGCCATCAGTGTCTTAAGACACTAAGCTTAAATTGTTTAGGGGCATAAATGATACATATCTTTTAGAACTATGCTTATGTCACAGGTTAAATTTATAAAAATTTTAGGCATCTAGTTCTCATAATTGTAAAGATAAGACCAAAATCTTGTTACAAAACAGTACAGTTAGGTTTTTAAGTCACGTGGTTACTTCTGAGATGTTATTTGTGTTTATGTTCATTGAATTAATGGAAGTGTTTTTATATTGCAGTTGCAGGCAAAGTTCGTCATTGACTTACTGTCAAGCTTCACTCTTGTATTTTAGTTAGTGTCCTTTTAAATTCTCATGCAGAGAAACGAAATACTTTGCATGCTGTAGTTACAATATTGCGATGATGTGATGGTGGCATTATGTGATGCAGTCTGGGAAAGCGTGTGTGCAACATTTTGCGAGATGGCTTACCACCACCTGAGATGGGAAGCCAGAAAGGTTTTAATGAAATTTGAGAAACTGTTGTGAGGGATGCTTGCATAATAGTTTATACAGGTGTAAGAAAACAAAAAGGAAACAGACATAAAACTTAAAAAGAATGGGAAATCAGTAACAAATCTGCCATATAAGCCTTAATGAACTGTCTGGGTGTAACAATTGCTGCACAACATGAAGCTGTAATTACAAGTGCAGGACTTACAGGAATCTGTACATACTTTTAAGAGCCACAGAACCCATCGCACTATTCATCGCTGCCTTTTGGGGTTTGCTCCTCTCAGGAACAAATCCCTATGGCTGTTTTTGCAGCTTTATTGGCTTTGATAATTGAAGTGAAACTTTCAAAGCTTTTAAAAGCAGCTGCAGGGATTTACTTCTCAAAAGCAGTGAATCCAGAAGAGTGGCCACTCCTAGTGATCTCCTGCAGCCACTTTTAGAGCTTTATTTTGGCTTTACATGAAGCCTTTTATAGTTTTGAAACTGGCTGTGGGGTTCACAAGTGGCTACTATCTGGGATCTATGGCTCTTGAGGAGAGAATTCCTTCAACTGATTTTTGAAGTTTTAGAAGCTTGGTTTTCACTGTGTGTGGCCAGATTTGTTGTTTGCATAGGACCACACACAAATTTAGTGGTTTGTGCTACTGGGCACTTAAAATAACGACATTGTAAGTTCGCGGCAAAACTCAGTCTTACCATATGTTGCTGTGCCTAGACACACCAGGACTAAGCAAAGGAGGCTGTGACCTTCTCAAGCACATTAGGAAAAAGAAAGTGTGTTATGCTGAGTCCCCATTCTTCTGTTTTCTTTATGCCTGTTGACAAATGAGATAAAATAGATTGCTGCTTCCTACTTTTACCTGAATATGACTTAACCAGACCTTATCTTCTACCTTTAAATCTATTCATATTTAATGATCACTTTATTTTTAGGGCACATTTTTAATGTTTTAGCAAAAGAGAAATTTGTGGTATGTACAGTATTAGGAAATTGTTCTTCTCTCCTTTCTCAGAAGCTAGATCTTTCAAGTTTTCTGTAATATTAATCTCCTTCTCTCTTTCCTGAGTAAGAGCTCTGTCGAGCAGCTCAGTAGTGTTCCCCAAAGGCTGTTTCAGAGATTGTGCTTCCATTCACCAGAGTCAGAATATAAACTGCTAAAGTGAGAGCAGATGCTATTCAGTCCTTGGCAGTAACCACCAGCCAAATGCCTCAAAGTTATAGTGAAAGAGGTTTCTTAATATATTGTCCATTCTTATCTCTACTGTAACTTGGCAGTGTTATCATCCAAAGTTCATTTTCAATCTAAATGAGTAATATTATTATTGATCCTTTGAAATGGAAGAAGTAACTGAAAGGTAATTCATGCAAAGATACTCATCCACTTCCCACATGTGTCCTTATCCAATTTTGTATCTAGTGGTCTTTGGCTGGTAATCATTGCCATTAGTTCATGTAGGAAGACAGGGCTGTGACTGTTTCAAATTCTTCTTTGATGCAAAATCAAGAGTGGGTATTTCTTAGCAGGTAACATACTTCTTCTGCTATTTCATTCAGGATCATAAAAGTTCAAACCCTGATCTTTCTACGTGACGGCACAGTGAAACATACACAAAGAGTTGTAAGGCTTTTGTTTCTCTTTTTGGGAAGTTGAGACGCAGAGGTTGATGTTCTTCATGCATGTGCATGCTGATGTGCATACAAACTCTTCAAACTTTCTAGGCCTTTAACTTTATTAGTAAAATGAGTAGTATTTGTTTAAAGGGCAAGATAAGCTGATTAGACCCTCACAAATAATGCTGAAAAGTCCTAGCTTTTTCCTGGGGTTTTATGGGAGAGAAACAAGAAAAATAATCTCAATAATTTGTAATTGTTTTACTTTTATTCATTCATAGGCTATTTCTTGGTGGGTAAGAATGCTGTATTAGTTAGGTTTTAGAAGCTAGTTTTTGATATTCTGTGTTTCCACTGTTTACCAAAAGGGACAAAGACTTGAATGAATAAAACAATATGACTTAGCCATCATCCTGACAGTTTTCTCTGGTTTGTAACCATCTTGTGAAAATAAACTCCTTGACTCAGGAATTACTTTATTACAGCATTATTTCTGAGAGCAGAAAAGAATTAGGCTGCACTGTATTTTATATTTAATATTAGTGAAAGGTAGCAGGACGTAAAGAAGATGGGATAAAAGGTGACCGTTTTCATATTGCCTGGTAACTAAATCCATGGACAAAGGGAACAGATACATTGTGTACTTGCCTCAGAAGTCTTTTGACTGAGAATTGGTGGTCTAGTGGTTCCAAAAAATTTTGCTTTATATTTTGTGATCAACAGAGCATGATATCCTCAGAAGCTTAGAATCTGCAGCAGCTCATTAATTCCCACAGCTTTTGTTTTAATTGTAAAAGATTTCTTCTACAACCAGATGATGCCATTTTACTTTTACTTGGCTATCCATAAAACGTCACAACTTGTGGAGAATCTTAACCAAAAAGACTGTCTTAACACAATAATAATGAAACATAAGTTTGGCATACTGTATTCTTTGACTTAGATTGTTTCTCTCTTTCTCTTCACTTCCAGTGTTCTTCACCCAATTCTCTTCAGTTTTTACTGTTACAGAGCAGTGGTTGAATAGAATAATTACAAACGTGACATTATTAAGAACTGTGGGACTGGTTTGGCCATATTGAATACAATTTAACTGTCCGTCTTACATTTTCAAATTATTTTTACTTAAATATGTATGATGATGCATGTTAAAACATAAGGAAATAGCTTATCTGTGTTTTCTGTATTCTGGAGTGTATTGAATCTACTACGTGGCATCACAGTGGCAGCCCAGTTGTATGCATATGTATATATTTTAACTAAATAATTTGAATACTCTAGAGGGCATTTTTTATTGCTAAACCATCTAAAAACTGAATGGGATATCCTTCATGGAACCAGGCCAATAGATTTCCGACCCTCTATTTAGAGCATTTGTTACTAGTTAATAAGAGAGTCATTCTGTCATCTGCATTTCATCTGTTTGTTTGTCAACAGTTGTATTCATGTTTGAATGAGATGAAATTGTACTATTGATGATTGCTCTTTCATATACAGAGCGGTCCTAACATAAAAGTATACTTATTTCTCTGGTTGGTTTTTATAGCTGCTTAGATTACAGTTGTTGTGGGCTCTAAAATTCAGAGCTATCAGATTGCCTGTGAACCTAATTTTTTGTTGATGTGACTTAGTCATTTTCATTGTTGACTTTTAACTTTTTATCCGTCAGTTGATTTGTCTTCAAACAGAGATACTCCTTTTAATATCAGTTTTTCCACCAGCATCTTTCTATTCAGGATGACCTCTTTAAATACCTGTGGACAATAACTCTTGGTTGTGTTTGGAGATAGTTCTAACATGTACTTGTTCTTAAGCACAGCATTTTGAAGTCATGCATTGTCCTAATGACATGCTTAGTCCACTTGAACTGTACCTAGAGTGGTGTTTTCTATGATTTTGGTTGCTTTTTCTCAGGGGAAAAAAAAGTCATTTTAGGTATTGTATAATCCAAATTGCAAGTTATTGTGCATGCCCAATACATTGACTTTCTCTAGTTCCTATAAACTTCAGTAGGTCACCTGCAGAGATGTGGCAGGTGTAGGGATGTATCTACATCTGTAACTTAGTGCAGAGTTAGGGGTTTTTTTTCATTAGTATAAAACAAGCAATTTTCTAGAAATTTTATTTAGATTAGAAGGTGTGCACTGCTCCTAGTCTTCTTATCAATGTCCATACTTGTGATAATTTAGTTTCTTATGTTGAGATTAGAGTTTATTGTACATGTTCAGTAGAAAATCTGGTTTTATATTCCAACTTAATCGATTGCTAATGTTACAATATTGTAAGACAATTATATGTTATTTACATTTATTATTTCCTTTTCAAAAAAGGTGGGTATACGCTTCCATCTTAGTATCAGCAGCAGTGTTGCCAAATAAACATAATCAGTAGGTATTTCAGCAGAATGTTAAACTGTGTTGTTGTTCTTTCTTCAATAGGTCCATGATTAGACTTCCTGTTTTACATGATGTCCCAACATGTGTTGGAATGGTAACTTCAGTACCACCTGAGAGCTTGGAGTTTGCCTTTCTGTGAAAGGTAGGGCAGCTTCTGTTCAATATTTTTTGTGTATTTCTAAGGTTTTCTTTTTATTAATTTTACTGGTTCTGCCACGCTACAGAATCTGAGTCATGCTTTCAGCAGTATCACCTCGAAGTGCCAGAACTGGTGTTATTTCATCAAGCAGCAATTTCTCAAAATAAATGTAGATATGTTCAAACTAAGATTATGTATGAAGAAAATGAAGCCATTTATTCAGGCATCATTTTCAAAGGTTTTACTCCAATTGAACTTGAGAGCATGACCATACTATTTGGTCCCAGAAATATTTGGAGGATTCAAGTTTTTGTTTTCACCATAATACCTTGCTTCTATTTTATGAATGTAGTGGAAGAACCTTCTTTAAAAGGTTTTGTTATTTCTTGAAGGCAGTTCTGGCCTTCAGGGCCTACCAAAATATGTTGCCCAGCTTCAGAATAAGTTTGTATCTGGGAATTGAATGGCTTAAATTTCTTGGTCTCTGCAAAGGAGAGTAAAATTAAGATCATCATTCTGTGGAGATGCATTCTCTACCAGATTAATTTATAAAGTCCATCTCATAAAGAGATTTCTGGTAATAAATATTGGATGTAAAATAAGAACAATAAAAAGAAAACCTTAGAGAACCATTCAATATTGCAATAAAGCTGACTTACATTATCCCTGTAGGCAAGCTCCATGCTCTCGAGGTGGTACTAATGTCCCCAACTCTCAACACATGTTGGAACATCTTTGTGGAGGAGGAAGTCATTGATCAGTGAGCAGCATCTTCAAGGATCATTTAAGGGGGAAAAAAGTAAAAGGTAATATTTTCTAAAATATGTTGAAATGATTGTTCATTACGTTTATTTGGCAATCCTGCTGCTCATACTAAGGTTGTAATTTTTTCATTTCTTAAAATTACTGAAAAAACTCATAAACTTCAGTCTTTCCTTCTCCCATGGGTTTGAATTGCATTTGTTAGCCTCCTTCATGTTGCTGAGTCTACTGCATACAAAGTCCAGATTCTACTATAACTCATTGGGAATTTGATGCTTTTTTTTCCATGCTTGTAATATGCAGCATGCTAGTCTGTGGTTTAACCAGTTTTGCAGTGTCTAGTGTTAAATACAATGTCACATCCAAATGTTGGAAAGTGTTGAACTGATAGAAAGATATTCTATTGGTAACAAAAGGGTATTTGGTTTCAAGGAAGTAGCTGCAACACCGGATGTTGTGCTGGATGAGGTACCATCATCTGTTCTTGCACAATAATGTAGAAGTGTGACTTCAATATCAACTATCATAAACTACAGGTATTTTGACAAAATCAGATGAACATGTCTCATCTGAATAAACTTTGTAGTGGTGGATGATCTAGTCATGCACGGATTTGTTGTGAATGAATGTGGCACAATGTCCTGTTCCTCTAATCCCGGACATACACAGATGAAGGTGCAGACATTTTGAAAATCAGGTTATGGTCTTTGATCTACCCTTCTGGTATCCTTTGTAAGTTCTGTGTTCTTTGTGTGTATCCTTTCTGGCTGACATGCCCATCCCGCATCCTGAAGATGAGACCTCATGTTGAGCTAGTCTCCCTGGCATCAGGCTTGTAGTGGACAACTGTGATACCTGTTCAGGCATGTCACCAGCAAGACTTTCATAGTGTCAGAGAGATGGTTTCTCCAGAAAAAAATTGCCAAAATGTCTGCATTGTTTACAGAAGTTGCTTTAAAAGAACAGAAGCATGCAGGCAAATTCTCATGCTTGGTATTCCTTATAATCCTTGTGTGGATGCGATTGAGAGTGTGTTCTGTTATTGTGAGGACTATGTTACAGGATGCTGGCAACTGTGCCTCCACATGTGTTTGTCATCTCTGACATTCTTACAACAGTTCTTCTCCATCTCTGTCTCGCCTGACATACTGTCATGATCATATACTTCTTGTATTTAAGCCTGAGGTCCTGTAATGGTTTAGTATCTTTTGATCTTGGGCTTAGTCCAAGAAGCATGTTCTTCTAGCCTGCATGAAAACAGATAGGGGATAAATCCCCAACTAACAACTTCTCTATTCTTTTCTTAAGGACTCTTACTGGTGTCATTGCCATATTAGTTCTTTCTTGTATTTCTCCTCAAACAATCTCTTTTGATTTGATTCTGTAGTGAATAACCAAATACAAAAGTGCATTGAGGCATGTACTATTATTCATAAAAATAGTGAACATATTTTCCAGTTCTTTACAGTCACTCTGTATTTATTCTTGAATGTTCCTGAATGACTTTGGACATGCTTATTATGTTGCTTTGTATTTATGTATCGAGAAAACTGAGATTAAAAAAAAAAAAAGTAACTCTAAGCTGTATATTCTCATTTGACTTGCTGAGACCTGCACTTATTTCAGCTCTCATCCCCTCCTCTGTCTTTTACATTTTCCTTACACTGTTCAGTCGCTGCAGCACAGGTTACTGGTATTATAGGGGTAGGATCTGGATGTATTTCTCCAAAATTCTTTGACCTTCAGTGCCTTGCTTTTAATAAGTTCAGCATCCTCCTTTCTTTTAGGATGTACACATGAAATTGCACAAAAGTAATCTTAAAGAGGAATTATTAAAAGAGACGGAATTAAACATCAAAATTAAGGATAACTTGCTTCATTAGCACATTACAATTTTTATTTCTTCTAAAAAAAATTAGGTAATACACAGCTTAGTTACAGAAAAAAAACAGGGAAAAGATTAATAGTAGTAGCTTCTGTTCCTTCAGAATTTACATTCATTGTCCTCTCTGATCAAGCTGTAAGGCTTTCTTGTCATCTGAATACCACGTAGTCTCTTCTCCTAGATGGACTGCTTATATGTTCATGCTTCCATGATTTGTGGCAACTCCTTCAGTTTTCCAAGCCTTCACATACCTGCGCATAATGTTGTTTGGTGACTAGCTTGGTTCTGTTAGAGGCAAACCACTAAGGATAATAAAAAGACTCTTTAGGGATGATTAATAGCTACCTTTCAGCTGTTTAATTATCTAGCTTAGAGACAGAATTTTGGAAACAGGATTGTCTGGTTAAATATATTTTAGGTCAGACCTCCTCTCAAATTAGTTCTTTCTTTTTGCCAAAAAGTATGAATTATGTGTGGGTTCCCAGACTTACCTACCCGGTTGAGATTTCTTAGAGAAATGAAGGCTTTTTTTTGTCATTCTTACATGACTTTCATAAAAAAACCACCGATCTTATAAGTAGGGTTAAGTAGCATTCTTGACAAACTATTTTTCTATTTGATGAATTTTTTTTTTGTCCTGCCCCAAATCCCACTGACCTGCATAAGAGTTTTGAATTGGCACAAAACCTAGGATCAGACATTTTGGCCTGTGTTACAGATAGATTTTGCATGGATACAACTATTTCTCTGGCTCTTTTGTATTAAAATAATTACACCAATATGACCCCCTAGAATGGAGCTATTTTTCTGGTTATCCCTTTACATGAATTAGGGATGTCAAGTGAAATTAGAAGGTAACAGTTCAAAACAAGGAAAAAGGGCTTTTTTTTTTTTTTTTTCAGGTGCGTAGTTAAGCTGTGGAACTATTTGTTTTAGGATGTTGCAGGTTCAAAAAATTACTTGAAAAATTAATAGGAAAAAAAATCCACCCTGACCTAATAGAGGAAAAGATAAGATCCTCTAACTTAGGATGGTCCTAGGCTGTGTATTGTCACATAGTTATTGCTGCACACTTTTTTTTTTTTAAATATTCTTCTAGCAGCATCTCCCATTACTGTTGTTAGAGAAAGGATGCTGGGCTATATTACCCAGTATAGCTTTCCTTAAGTTTTTATACAATTACGTAAATACATAACTACTACAGTACCTGAAACAAGCTTTATGAGTGGTTTTGTACGAGTGCATTCACACTACAGAGCCTATGAGTCTTACTTGAATCTTATTTTGCTCAAATAATTTGGTTGGCATTTACTTTGGAGGGAGCAGGAGGAGAAGAGTATTAAAACTTGTGTTCACATTTATTCAGAATTTTTATTGCTTTAGGTTATATTACAGTTGTATGGCTGGTCCGTCTTTTTTTTTTTTCTGCTGTGTCTTGCACAGAAAGTGGCTACTTATTTTGAGGATTTTAATCTGTAAGTTTGGGATTTATTAATTTATTTTTTAGAAGTAACTGATGTTTCACCAGCTTCTCAATTTTACGAAATGCTTCCTGCAGAATCATCTCAAGGTAGGTAGTTCTGAAGAATTATAGAATAAATGCTATACCCAGCAAGTCTTGAGGTCTCAAGAAGACTGTCCACTTTTATCCAGAAGCTGGCTCATGAGATAATTTCTATCCTATGAGAAGAGGAATGTTCTTTTACAAACAAGTTTACTGAAGTAATTAGTGTAGGGTCTTCCATTATTTTGTAAATAACAATTACATGGTGATAAAAAGTCATTGTCTTTAACAAAGTCAGTTTATTACATATGAAGATGAACTGGAAGTATAGCATTGAACAGTATCGGATACTGGTTTACAAATTTTTTCCCATTCCAGTTCAGAGCTGGTTTGGAGCTGTGGAATATATCTTGGCCATCTGCCCCTCACAGAGGGGTGCTGGTTTGTACCTGCTAGAGGGAATCGTTTACCAAATCTCAAAGCAGTTGGCACTGATTCTCTCTAGTTTGGCAGGAAACACTCCCTAGCTTGTGGCTTCCCAAAACGCACCCCAGGTTACAGGTTCCTCAGAGGCGCCTGCTCAAACAACTTCATCTGGATTGGCTGTTTTTGTGAAGGTAGCAACTGAAGTTTTTTGGTTTCTCATTTTTTCATCCTGTCTTCCAGCACCAGACAGGCTTAACAGTACAGCAATTCAACTTTTATTAAATTATTTATGCATTTCGTTAGTAAGACTTGAAGTGAAGCTTTTATTTAAAGGACTGAAACCAGAAAATTACAGCTAAAATTATCACACTGTTTCTTTTGCCTGGGATCCCTAGGTTATCTTAGACCCCTAGGAATCTCTAATCTTAGTCATCAGAGCTAGTGATTTGTTGTTTGCACTGTCACTCTGTTTAACAAGCTTTTCCTTCAGTTTTTAATACTTAAAGTCTGTCTGGGGCTCTGGTAGCCCTCCCAACATGACCCCAGGGTATTCTGTACCCAAACAACTTCCTCATTTTTTTCCCTTTGTTGTGTTCCATCCCCCATTCACTAGTTCAGTATTTAAAATCGGGTTTTTCCTTTGATAGCAATATGAATGTGGTATTGATGGATTACTTTATAAGCTGAGGGCACTGCTATATGGGAGATGTACCCTGTTCTTAAGTCCCACCTGATTAGGTTGGGACAGGTAAGTTCAATAATTGCCATTTATTGCTCCTCAGGATTCCAAGGGCACTTAGTGTATTAGAGTTGTTTCCTCTTTTTGTTTAGTCAGCCTGACAGTTAAATGCTGTTGCTCAGTTTAGAATTACTAATATAATAGTATTGGAAAAAGCACCTATTGCTTTCTGTTCCTTTCATGACCTGCTTTCTGTAGAGACCACACATGGTATATCTTAGGACGTACAAATACTGCTTGTCTAGTTTTAGAAGGTGACCTGCTCTCCCCTCTCCCCCCAATTTTTTCAGCTGTTAGTCTCCAGAAGTTCCTGTGTAGTGCAAGTCTTGAACAGTGACTACTTAATTATGTATAATTTTACAGAGATTAAGGTGTTTTAAACATTTCATTGCTGACACCTACAGCAGAACTATAAAATCATCCGTTTCCCTTATGCTATTCAAATGGAGGAATGGAATTTATTAAAGAATTGCATAGTTTGGAAGACTGCGGAAATTCAAGTGGTAGTTTTTCCAATACCTTGCTTTTCCTGATGGGAAAGATTGCAGAGGGACTGAGGCATGTAAAGCTGTGGTGGTTCTGTTGGGATAAAAGAGGAAGGGGGCTTGAGCCTAAAATTGTAGATGCAATCCAAGGCATAGCCTAGTACTTGCTGTGCAGTGGGGATGAGGTAGGTAGGCAGATATGACCAGGTGCATCTTTGTTCTAGAACTGATGCTGTTGAATGAGGTTAAATAAAAGTTTAAACAAATAATTTTCCAGATTCAAGGGGGATGGACTTCAGGTGATTTGTTTTCATCTTGTAGTATGCAAGCCAGCTGTAGCAGCAGAAGAGGCCTGGACCTAAGAAGTCTGGTTCCAGTTACATCTTGGGTCAATATTTCATGCACAGAATTGAAAGTTCAAGAAAGTGCTCCTGGTTTTAAGATGATAGAGAATGCTTTCTGCAGGTCTGGGTGACCTGTGATTAGGGCAAATAGAGACTAACTATGCGCTCTCCCAATGTTTCTGTTGAAGGACAAGACAAACTCAAGCCCTAAATACATGCTGTTTAACTGTTTAAAACCAACTCTTCAAGGTTTTTCTGTTTTAAGTGTAAACATAAAAGATTTTATACAGGCACTCAATAATTTATCACATCAATAATCAGAGTCAGACCTAATGTTTTACAAATAATTTTTTTTATCTTTGATCTCAATTCTGTCAGTCCTCTTAAAGTATAAATTATTAAAGTAACTTTTTGATTCTTTGAAAGTCTGTCTGCAAAGATGGTATTTTTCTTATGCTTCTCAAATAGGGCAGTACTTGTTACGGTTTATTTCAGTTTGTTTGATCAATAAAATATAATTAAACTTTTAAAGTGCAGCAAAGCCAGTACCTTTCAGATAGCTAAGCAGATGATAGCACTCATCAGAATTTTCACTTCTTGGGACCTGCAAGTTTTCAATGACAAGGTCTAGGTGCTTTTATGTTTGTAAAAAAACAATCCTGTGCCAGTGACACATATCCCGATATCAGAATAATATTGCTGAGCATTTTTTCCCACGAAGTTTTTGCAACTTATATACAAGTTCTAACTTTATAGAGACACTATTGCAAGGTCTCAAACTCTTAACTAGAATATAGTTTATTTGTAACAAAAATATTCTAACTCTTGTACTTCCTTTGCATGCTGTCTCGTATATTATAGATGTTTATTAAATGCTGATTGAGCCATGGTTTGCTATTAAAGCTTCCAGACACGTAATTAAGAATTAATATGCAGGCAGGCTTTATTATGTTTTTCTGTAAGTGCTTGGCAGACTAGAAATTTGCTTACTATGGGGGTATTAATTTGTGATCCCTCATATTTTTCTGATCGGATAGTGCAGCTCAGCTGACTGCTTTAGTAGCATTTGATGCCTTTGAGGATGTGTTGAAACTGAGTCCTGCCACAAAGAATTGAAGTGTTCATGCAATCAGTCACCAATTCTTGATGGTTTTGTACAGTTCTGGATCTGTGAAGAACACTTGAATGAAGAACGTGACCTTAGTTATGTCTTTAAAAAAATAAAAACTCAAATTCAAGTGGAGAGATGGGTTAAAATTATAGCTTGGAGTGTTGATTTTCTTCAGCTCCATTTTTGTTGTTATCCTTGATGATGTTTTTATCATAGCTTTAGGAAAAGTTGAGAATTACGTTGCTAAAGTAATTTTAAAGATTTGAAGCATATACTTGTTATCAAAAATGTCTAAATTTACAGATGAATTATTTAAAAGCAAGCAACTTTTTTCAAATTACATATTTCTTGATTTTTTTTTTTTTTTTCTTAAGTGTGTGGCTCCTTACTGCTTTAAATGCAGAATTTTGGTCATGAAACTACAAGCAAAGATGGCCATGTTATTGACCTTAAAGCACATTAAGAAGATCACCTAAAAGTCAGAAACAAGTTCAACTTTTTTTAACAAAAGGCAAATAATAGCAGTCTGTTGATAGAAATAAGTTGATTTTTTTTTGTTTAGTCTTAATTTTATCTGGGTTTTCTGTTTCTGTACATATGTAAGTTTATATGTTATAACTCGTTATTGCAATGATCAGATGGCGCAATTAAGACCAGAATCCATAATGTAAGACCTAAATGAAAAAAAGAAGCCATTGTCCAGTCACTTGGTTAGAAAGATGAATAATATACTGAAGATATTTGTATATTGTGATACAATTATGTATAGTATTATAAAATATATATACATGTATATACACATTTCTTAAAACTATGTATTATATTTCTTTTCCCACATCACCATCAGTCTAGGGAATCTTGCAAAGGGAAGAGAAGCCTTTCTGTATTGAAACTGGGAAAAGTAATTATGCAGACTAGAAGAACATCTCAGGAATTTCCTATTTAGAGATCAGCATTATTTTCCTTTGATGGCAGACAGAATTCCAGTATGCTTTTTATAAATGAGAGTGGATGAAACTCAGGAAGAAATGTAGCAGTGAAGAAAAAAAATACTAAGACTTTAATGGAGAAACATATGAAAAGTAACAGTTTCCAGCCCTTTGCATAGATTGAGTTTCTACTTGGCATTTTCTCTGAGTAACAGAAAGGAAAAATAAATGATCTCTAAACAATGGTATCAGAACTTAGGTCAGTGGATCAATAAAGTGGTACACATGACTGTTTATGAAACTAGGCCAGCCTTTTCAAGTGTAGATGAGATTGTTGTTTCAGGAGCACGTTGGTAATTTTGCCATCCTTGCCCCAATCGCAAGTATTTAAGTAGTGCGTCAAATCTCCATGTAGTATACAGCTTTGGAATGCACCCTGCTTCTGACTTCCTGTGCTAGCAGGATTTTGACTAATGTAATTTAGAGCAGGGAAGACGTGATGATGCTTCCACACATGATGAATGTTGTGCGTGTCAAGTTGACTTTTTAAAAATGTATCTTTTTGTCTTTTTGTAGTCTGGTTTCTGGATGCTAATTCATTTTTGAGGAAATTTGTTTTCCTTAGTCTGTTTTCCAAAGAAAACTAGCCTTAAGTGATTGAACACTCTATTTTCCTTCCTTCTCTCTCCCTTCAGGTGACTTTTGAATCCATCGATAAATCAGCAGCTAGAAAGTCCCTCCATGTGTCCCAGTTGAGGGGGAAATCAACTGTTTTTTTTCTTTTCTTTGCTATTCTGTCTGGTTGGCTGGCAGGCAGCACTCTTGCGCAGACTTGCCAGGCTATCCTCAGGGTGAGCTGACTGTGCCCAGCTAGCAAGCTGGACAAATGTGGACTGGGAGACATGCCAGATGTATGAGGGAACTAAGGGTATTGTGCAATAGTAGGGAATATGGGAGGAAGTTGGAGCTATGCAGGAGGACAGGGATCATAGAGTTGCTCAGGTTGGAAAAGAACTTGAGTGGTCATCTAGTGCAACCTCTTGCTCAAAGCTGTGTGAACACTAAGTTCAGAGTTGCTTAGGGCATTGTCTGTCTGAGTCTTAAAAACCTGGAAGGTGGTAGAGTCTACATTTTTTTGTGCAGTGTTCCAGGACTTAATATCTTCATAAAGAAGAATTCTCCCCTATATCTAGTCAGAACGTCTGCTGTTTCAGTTCATGAATTTATTTCTCATTCTTCTTCCAGGCATCCTCAGTAAAGAGTCTGGCTCCATCTTCTCAATAACCTCTCCCCTAAGCCTTCTCTTCTCCAGGATAAAGAACCCTCAGGTTCTCCTCATATAGGTCATACGCTCCAACCCCGTAACCAGCTTGGTGATTTTTCCATGGTCTCAGGTTTTTCCAAGTCTTTCTTGTACTTGGTGACCCAAAACTCATTACAGTATTCTAGCTGTGGGCTGCGTGCTGAATGAAAAGGAATAATCACTTCCCTCGATCTGTTGGTTACTGTTGATTTGCTATTTTGCTGGTTTTCAACCCACTCTGCTGTTAGTCTTCATTGTTGCCAGGACGCACTGCTGAATCCTGGTTAGCCTGCTGCCCGCTAAACTCTCATGTGCTTTCCATCAGTGCTGCTATCCTGGTAGGCAGTACCCAGCCTGTATCGTTGCAGAGAGTCCTTCTCAGGTGCAGTACTTTGCATTTGGCCTTCATGGATTTCATTAAGTTCCTGCTGGCCCACTGTCAGGTCCTTCTGACTGGCAGCCCTTCCCTTTGCAGTGCTCAGTGTGGTGCCATCTGCAAACTTGATGAGGGTGCTTTGTGTCTCCCCCTCCAGGTCACCGAGAAAGATATTAAAAAGGGTAAGTCCCAGGACAGACTCCGGAGGGACTCTGTTTATAACTGGCCTCCGGGTAGTTTTCTGGGCTTGAGAATATTGTGTTGAGGAATTTCAGGAGCAGGAAGTTAGTGGGATATTGCAGAGGCTGATGAAGAGGATGTAGGACAAGAATCTTGAGGAACCAGGCATCTCAGGGAACGGTCGGTTGATTATGGATGAATTTCTGAAGAGTTGGATAGGCAGACCCAGCCATATTTTGAATTTACATAAGTTGAATTTACTTAGGACAAAAGTCTTTAAAATTAAGAAAACCTTTCTTGTGAAAAAAACCCAAGATGGTGATAGTTCTTTATTGTGAAAGGATTGTGTGTGTTCAGGGCAGTTGGGTAGCTGTAGTTACACTGCTGAAATCGAAAGAATTATTATTTTAACAATTATTCATTCATACCCTTACCTGGAATACACGGCAGAATTTTCCATCTCAAACCTCTTCTCTGGAAACTAGTTAATTAAATTTCCCTTCTTGCTTCCATTTTATCTTTCAGACTAGGGTTTTTTGATTGATAGCTTTGCTTACACGTGTTTGGATAATAGAAGTGTGCATGCTCAAATAGGTCTTGATATTGCAAGTCTGACTTGCACAAATAGCTCCTACCAATATGAATAGTCCTGCTGACTTCAAGGACTTAATTTGCATGAGTAACAGTTGCAGCATTGGGATCTTAAAGCATATGTCTGCTTTCCATTATACGTTCAGCTTTCAGCAACTTCAGCGGAGTTCCAGCTCTATTACCGAGGACAAATTGGGCGCCAAGAAAGATATAATTATTTTTTTTTTTTTGTGATAAAGCAAAAATCAGTTAAAAAGCATATATATATATATTGCTAAAATCCTTAAGGTAACGTGTACGATATGGAGCCGGTGATGGCTTAAGTTAGTTTAAGAGATAACGACTTCAAAGAATCATTAAAAAAATTAATATCAGAAATACATGACACAGAGGATTCAGCTCTGGGAAGTGTGGGGATGATGTACTGTAGTGATGCAATAAAATACACATTTAAATAGACATTGCAGATCAAAAAAAAAAAAAAAAAAAA
>NW_009259237.1:3057652-3084308 GCF_000687185.1 Egretta garzetta
CCCGTCCGCGCCGTGATTGACCGGCCCCCGCCCGGCCCTGACAGAAGCCCAGGGTGATGCTGAACGCTGCCAGTTCGTCTCAGATCACATCATTAAAATAACAGAAGTACACATCCCTGTGAGACCACTGCTCACTTGTTCGTCTTCATTTTTTAGACGTGCGATGGTTTCTTGCTCTTGAATTTGGCCAGGAAGAGATAGGAATGCCTCACAAAGCACACACTCATTCTTAAGCCTCTCAGGTTTGTATTTGCTTGGGGACCCCTCCCGCAAACGAAGATCACTTTTGTAATTAGCTGTTCAGGAAACACTGTCCAAGATACTCTCAGACACCTTTCCTGTAGTAGTCTTCTGCGTAATTATTAACCTATGGCAAACAGACCTATTCGCAAACGTTTTTAAAAGACTTGTGTTCCTTCAGTGGGAAACTGATTCAGTGTAACCAGAGTATTTATTCTTTTGTGGTGAATCAAATCCAATAATCCGTACAAAATGCAACTACTTATTTTTTATATATATAAAATATATACGTGCGCGTGCACACACAGTTTTTCCTCCAGAAGACTGGCCCCCTGGGACTGCTCCTATGCCTTTGCAGGACAATAGCTTAGATTGGTATGTGTATTCGTATATCTACAAATCCATATCCAATACATAGTAATTATTGTGATGAATTTAGGAATTCTTAAGTGTTACCCATATTCTTGTTTCTGTATCTCAGGTGGTTTTTTAATATATCAATCTATTAGACTGTAGAGTGTTTGCTTTTTGTATAAACTTCGCACAAAGTTTCAAATGTCCAAATAACTATGAATATGTCTTTTAGTGGTGTTTGGGGGACAACTGGTGTTTTTAAATAACTGTTGTTAATATGACTTTATTTCCTCATGTTCAATTAATAGAGTGGGTTTTCTTCTAAAAAAATTTCATTATCTGTAGTATGCCAACAGCATAGGCTAAAGTATGCAACAGTATGCTTTGGGCTGCAGCCTCATCTCACTGACACTGAAATGAATCTGCACTGTTGCTTCTGAAGATACAGCAATTGCTTTTTCTTGTGTAGAACAACTGAGAACTCAAATTGTCTCATACTTTGTTATGTTTTGTTTTAATATGCTAGGATAAACTTCAGTAAAATTCTTAAATGCTTTCTAAGGGGTAAAAAAAAAGCTGATTTCTCTTTCAAACGTTAAAACGTAGTCACACCTTTTTAATGGGATATGAGCGTATCACTAAAGCTACATAAATACAGTCATGGATTTTTCTGTTCAGGAAAATGAAGTTATGACTTTATGTTCTTTAGAGGTTTGGGGTTTTTTGGGGGGGGTAAGCTAATTCTGTTTTGTTTTGTGTTTTGCTTTAGCTAAAAAACTAGGAATTACTGATGTGCCAGCTGAGGTGGTTACTTTTATTTCCCATGCAACACAAAACAGATTAAGAACAGTGATAGAAAAAGTAACAGTCATAACCCAGCACCGAATGGAATCGTACAAAGTAAGTGTACAAAGGAAGGTATTGTGTGTTCTAGAACGATGCAATGTGGCGACGATTTTTCTTAGCTCACGGTAGGTGTTTCGTGTTCGTTCTGTGTGCAAAGCATTTTTTAATTGCAGGTTTGTCTAGCTCAGCAAATAGAAAGTGGTGGGATGGTAGCACTGCTTGCTAGTTCTGTGTTCCTCCTCTGTGATAGAATTTGTGTGTAGAATTATGTTTTCATCCTTCTGTGCTGAAGTGTCTAGCACGGAGCATCTGTTAAGCTATTTCTGCTCGTGGATTGCGGCTAAGACTGTTGATTCTTGATCTCTCCTTTTTTGACCAAGATATCCATTGACTGGATCAAAATTGCTTCAATGTATAGGAAGCTATAGTAACTTTGCATGTCTGTGGCTGTGAGAAATACTAATATTTTACGAAAGCTACCAATTTGTCTTAAGCCAGCAACTAAAGAATTCAGCTATAAATTCTTCACTGTAATCAAATAATGATGTTCTCTTTAAAAAGAACGTTTTGAGGTAAAATGCTATTCTGATACTTAACCATTGTTAGTGACTGTACTCTTGAAGAAAGTTGAAACAATTTAGATATCTTAAACCAGGGGGAAAATTTAAATAAGAAGCTGCAAACCAGTTTGAAATTCAAATAAATCAAACATCTTTATTGATAAACGTGAAATATTTTTTTGTAAAAGGCACTAATAGTTTTTAAACCGGTGTAAAAGCAAGATGGCAATAACCCTAGTTGTGTGTTGTGTCTAAGTTGTGTTTAGATTTCTTTAGTGTATATATACACTGAGTAGCTCTGGTTTGGCTTTTTGCTTGTTTGGGGTGTTTTTGTTTGTTTTTCTTTTCCTTGAGAGAAAGCCTGGTCAAACAGCTTTGGACTGTATCTTTGGCCACCTATTTCCCAAACCTGAGTCACAGTTGGGCTAATTATATGTGGCATTTGCAAGAAAAATTATCTTTGGGATCTGTGACTAGAATCAACATTACTGTGATAGAAAAATGGATTAAAAAAAATAAAGGCCACTATGCCTGTGTATTACATACACTTGCATCTTTCCTTGCAATTGATGGATATATTCTACTATATTGGACTAAAAGTAAAATCTGCCTGCTTCTTTCCAGTATTCTTCTTCAGCTTCGGCAGTGTTAAATCCCTCCTTCCTTCTCCCTAGGATAGTGTCTGACAAGAAAACACTTCGCTTAGTTCGTGTTAAGCCAAAGATGCATTTAAAATAATATTTTAACAGATTCCTAGGAAAAAAAAAAAGTGTTGTCTCCAATTGAACCGTAGCATTTTCATTGTCTTTTTTATATTTCTTGGTTAATGGTTTTCTTAGATTTCATAGCATTGCAGTCAAAAAGGAAAATATTAAGCAGATAAATGAGATGGAAGTAATATGGATAACATTTTTCTGACTGACATTCTGAGTGTTCTCTGTGCGGCTCGTGTCATAAATTCTTGTTGTTTGTTGGATACTAGGAAAGCTTGCGTGCTCTTAGTTGTTATGAAGTTCTTCTATTTTAATTGTAATTAGAGGGTTATTTTCAACTGAATTTTTAGCTTTGATGCTTTTATAATGCTGCATCTTGATCATGTCTCTCACTAGTTCACAATGAGTACAAATAGAGGAATTGCAGTTTATAAACCAGCCTTATATCCTATATCTAGGATTGTTCAGTAATGAAGTTAAGCATCTTAGGGGGCTTTAATTAGTAAGTCTGTTGGTTTGGGGTTTTTTTTAACTCTTTGTTGTCTCTGGTGCTGATAAATCCTTGGGTTTTTTTAATTTGCTTAGATATTAATTAAATAATCAGATTCTAGCTGCATTATTAACCATAGGCTGGCATAATTTCCCTGAGCTTAAAAAAAAAGGAGACTTTTTTTTAATTGTTAGTACAATGGAAAGATTTTAATATATAACACCTATGGTATTCTTTAAGTGCATAATCTTGATGAAAATGCATGGTTTTTAAAACATTGTTCTTATTTTACAGGATGATGAATGGTACGAGCAAGCTACAGATGTCCGATCACAGTTAAAGTTTTTTGAACAGTTGGAGCGTTTAGAAAAGCAACGGAAAGATGAACAAGAGAGGGAAATCTTGCTAAAGGCTGCCAAGGTATTTGTTTTACTCTATTTTTTTAAACTACTTAACAATTCATAGTCTTCGAACAATTATTTCATTTCATGAAATCTGTTTCATAAACATTTTATTTCTTTTAACAAAAAAGATACTGTTGTTGTGATACCACAGCTTTAATGAATTATGTCATGCTATCTTATCTATGATGACTCCAGACCTACCTGACTAGAATGCTCCTGCGTTTTCAAGATATAGCTCTGACTTTGATGAGTTCTTGGGAATATAGGAGACAATGGCTAACATTGTCAAAATAACTTGGTGAAATAACTTTCACAATTGCCTTTGAAATTTAATAGATGCCAGGGTTTCTGTGCCATTTGAAAATCATAGCCTACACTTCTGCTATTTAAACACAGTTCAGTAAACTGTTACGGATTTTTCTGAGGCTTTTTACTTTACTTCTTGTGGTTTTTGAGGCTTTTTACTTCTTGAGTTTCTAGACTTTTTTTTTTTAAAACAGTTTTGTTCATTTGTTTATTTTAATTTAAATACTGTGTGTCCCAGTCGGTGTTCTGGTCACCTCTATATAACTGCATTATTTAATTGATTCATGCCTGTCTTCACTTAAGTATCAGTTCTTTTGGACTTGTTTGTTTATAACTTTAATTGCAAAGACAGAATTTTCATACATGGAATAGAACAAACTAAGACAACATTGTTTCAGGGAGCATACAGGTGTAGATAAACCTCCTGTTTATAACTGCAAATTTAATTACATTTTATATATATGATATATAGATCATATCAAACTGCAAATAAGTTTATACCTTAGTTATCTCAATATCTTGGTTATTTCATTGCATTTGCATTTTCATATTATTAGTTATTGTATATGCTGAAGAGATTATACAGAACAACTCAATGCTCAGGTGTAACACTTAGCTTCCTGATTTTGTGTCATTAATGTTCATAAATTGAGAGGTTTTTTTAAAAAAAACAAACTCTTGCTTCTTTCAGAAATTTGTTTCTCAGTTTGGCTACTTTCATCTATCCTGTTTTCACTCTTAATTTATAATTGTTCACATTGTTAAATATACCACAAATTTCCACATAACATACATACGCTTTAAATGTTTAGATTAAAACTTATTTTTAAAAATAAATATCCTGTTTTATCCATTCAGTGAATATGTCTTGATGAATCATGTTTTCTTTTCTGTGTATCTTGCTGCTTGTTTGTTATGTTGGTTGGGGTTTTTTTAGTGGACATCAAGGAAAATACAGTAGCTTGTAGTCCTCAGTTCCCTGACTGCACAAAGCCTCACACAGGCTTATCTGAGGTTGGGTTGGATGACTTCTTATTGTCCTTTCCTACCCTAATTATTTTATGATTCCAGGTTCTTTGTTTTTGTGGGGTTGTTGTTTTAGTCTTGAATAATATAAACTCCTGTGAAGTCAAAATTTAGGAAATAAATACATGATCCACAATTTTGCTTCCTATAGTTTACAGAAAGAGCAAATTAAGGAATTCTACAACAAACAAATAAAATAAAGAGCCCTCTGCTTGATTTGAAGGAATTATCTTAATGAAAATAATGAATATATAAATCAACTTCATAACCAGAAAGTGATAGGATACAGCTTGGAATAAGTACATGGTATACTGGAAGCTAGATGAAGATATTAAAAACCAAAAACCAAACCACACAATAGCCATGGAAGAGCAATGCTGATTTATCAGTATTAATGCTTAGAAAGAGAAGTTGAAGATATTGTAAACCTTTTGGGAGGTGCTTATGCAATGTTGTGATTTAAGTGTAAATGCCTGTTTGGAACTGAACTTATACTAATAGTGTCTTTCCTTTGTGGAGTGTTTATCTGTCTCTCAACCATTCTGTTCCAATGGATTGACAACCTATTGCAAGACTTAGGTAGGACGTAGTTTAGCAAAATATGGTCAGATTACAACTTTTAATTATAATACATTGTTCATGATTTCCTTAGAATCTAGTTACTGCTCAAATGCAAGACCACCTGTACATTAACAGCGATAACTGTTGAGGTCTTTATTCTGAATTCCTATGTACTAATTCCTTGCCCAGGATTTATTTTTTTCTGGTCTTTTATGAACTTGCCTAGTTGTCTAAGGAGATCTAAGTCTTTGTGGAAAGGATGCAGTAATTGTAATGACACAGTTATTAAATGGACACAGTTAAAATCTGCCCCAGCTGCCCTCATAAACAGTGGTAAAGATCAGTAACCAGTTCCTGTCTGTTCGTGGCCTGCTGATTGATACTTGTGTCTGCAAGGGGGATAACGATTGAACTGGCTCTGGAGACTGAAACACCTGCTATGCAAAGACAATGTCCCCCCAGTCATGGTATCTTTGTCACCTTGACAGTGTTGTGTCTTTAAAGATTAGAAAACTTGGGTTTTTAAAAAAAATTCCTGTTTCTGCTTTTTTTTTTTTCCCCTATAAACGCTTAAATCTTAAAAAAAACAGAAAGGGAAATTTCATTTTTTCTTTTAGAGAATTTTTAGAAAATAATTTTTTTCTTTTATTTATAATTGCAGCTTCTTACTGTGCCTTTTAGATGAACAGAGTGATCTTTTTATCTTATGTTTTGTCACATTATTTTGCAACATGTTTTTAAAGTTACTCAGCAGAATAATTTTAGGAAAAGTTTCAAAATTGCCTGCTCGTGGTACCTCATCTGTTGTCTAGTATGGAAGAGTGTAAACAGGTTTAACTTGCACAGTGAAAATTCTATTTTAATTATTTGCACTTCAGAGCCTTGTTCACAGCCAAAGTTCTGGTTTTGACAAAGAATAAGATAATGAAGGAAATGTTTTGGGCATTGGAGTAGATGGTATTAAATAATAAACTTAGCAAAATAATCAACTGACAAGATGATGAAAAATCAAGGAACAGATCAAAATGAAAGAGGAATCAACATGAGTCTTTGGGAAGCCTTGAAACTAATTTTGCATTAGAATTCAGTAAGGGCTGAGAAAGGTAATGTAAGCAATGGTCAAAGGAAGTGTCGTGATTGCAAAATTTGTAAGCACTCAGATGGGGTTGGTTTTGCTTCAGGAAATGTTTTTGGGAGAATGAGAGATAAAATCAGATGGGGAGATAGAAGAAAAAAAAGTTAGGTTTTAAAAACTCTTAAATTTTTTACATTCTGAGAGAAATCACTATCCAAGTTAAGAATAATTGTGAAGCTACAAGAGTATCTTTAAAGCAGAATAGCAGTATTATTTGGCTTGTTAAATGAGAGAATATTACAAAATCTTATGTCGCATGCCTGGGAAATATTTGAGAAATAGAAACCTCATACCACAAGCTTAGAAGAATAATGACTGATGTTTGTATTCCAGTGAGATATTTTGAGGGAAGACAAACTTGACAGGAAAGGAAAAATCGTAAGGTATGCTATAGTAGCAATGCAGCGTACAATTTCTTTTTAGTTAAAAACCTAAAAATTGAAAACAAGACTATACTGTTTCAGGAGCTAGAACAATCTCTTGTACCTCAGGGATCTCTGCATCATGTTCCACAATGTATGCATGCTAACCTAGAACTTATGGCCCAAAGCATTTCTCTAGTTTACTTCCTAGTGATTCTTTTTGTAACAGCAGTGTTTAAAGACATATTGGTCCCCAAAACCGTAAGATCCAGTCACCTCCTGCTGCTGGAACAGCTCGTGTTTCAAACATCCAGATAGTACAATGTGTCAAATACAGAAGCTGTACGGGGGAGACTCCAGTTGCCTTGTCATTACTTTTGGGTTATCTTCCTGATACGTGAATAATGGGGTAAAATAATAATGGCACAACGAGGGGCCATCTTTGTATATAAACACATACGTAGAGTGCAGTCTCTTCAAAGGATGTATCTGGGAGGGTCAACTCTTTTGCCCCCATTGTTTCCCCAGTAAGAACCCACTGGCTGTTGTTTCCACGTGTGTGCAGAAGCAGAGATCTTTTGAATCTGCCTTTGGCGGCTGGTATGGGAAATCGCAAGAAGAACTAAGGAAAGTCTTAAGACTGCAGAAAGGTCAAAAGCCAGACTAAAATCACTTGAAGAATTTACCTTTACATTTGACATGGTGTGTGTTGTGTGGACTTTCTAAAAAAAAAAAAAAGTCTTGCTGTATTAAATTGAATGAGTTAATATTTTTTTGATTTGGTTTTATTTCTGAATTGGGTTCTTTTGAGATTTGTGCTTTCTGCAGTAAAGGTACAGCTTGGGCTTGTCCTTGTTTTCAGAAAATCAATGAATAATACTTCTGTGATATGATCTATAATAAAGCGGATCAAGTTAAAATTACTGTGTTAATTCACCTGCTCAAATTGGCTAAATGCATGTTTATTATCAAAATAATTTTCAAAAATGAATTTCCAACATTCTATTAGTCTATTACTTTGAGTGTTCTATATTAGTAGCACAAGCCTGTCAAGTTTTGGGGTCTTAAATACAACTATCACAGGAGTAAGATCTATTCTGTAAAAAGAGTAATTACATAAGTAAATCAAAATTGTTTAGTGTTGTTTGCGAAGTTAACTAGTATTTATGGATGACAGTGATTTTATAGTGCTATAGGATGAAGGGCTATTTTATTGGAGAGAGATCATTGAAATGCAGGTTTCTTTACGCACACGTCCTGTCATTACTTGAAGGGGCTACCTCTTTGAGCCAGAGATGAGTTCAGTCGTCATGCCAATTTAATCCTTTCCCTCTCTTCTGAGGGTACAGTGGATGTAATGCAGCTTTCTGTGAGATGAAGCACTCTCTGAACGGAAACTTACAGCTCACTTCTAATGAGAGGAGAGCAAAGAGGGAATTATTGTGTTGAGATAACTTTCTGAATTTTTAGAAATTTGTTACTTCAATTTTAATGATTTTAAAATAAATCTTATTTTAGACCTGTACTCTTGCATTCCAACTCACTGTGGTCGTAGCGCTGAATAGGGTTTTACCCTCAGCTATGCCGCTTTTAGCTTTGTTAATAAAAAGTGAAAGTTAATGTGAAAGCAAAGTGTTTCATGTTGCCAATTTAATTTCTTTAATTAAAAGTGAAAGTTATAAGCTGGTACAGCCGTGGGTGAAGTTCTAATGTCATCAATGGGGAAAAATAGGTTTAAAATTGAAACTGTTGGCACAGCAGTGGCTCTCAATAGTACAGCACCTGCAGTTGTGACTCTTAACTTTATTTAATGAAAAAAGATGAATTTGAAGCATTAAAGACTCCCAGTATATGTATTGGGAAGGGGGAGTAGAGCTCTAAGTGCCTTAACCAGGATCAGATGTTGCTAAACGCAGGAGGCATGTATTTAGGAGGAGAGACCCTCTGAGACATTTTCTAACACAGGTTTAACAAGCTGAGACTTCAACATTACTATAAATCTAATAGAAAACATTTTTTGTTAGTGGGACAAAATGTGCAGTGCAGCTTTGACATTACAAATTACAACAAAGTACCGAATAGTGATCATAATTATGTACATCAGAAGGACTGATGGTCTGCCCATCTGCATAGACGCACAGAGTATCCTCCAGTTTTAAAAATAATTGTTACTTATATTTAAGTGTTTACATGAGTTATCGATATGCTTATTATTTTAAAAATACTGTTGCTTTCTGATTTGAGACAGTTCTATGAAATACAAAATCCCCTTCTTAAAACTACACTGTTACATGTGTAATTAGATGTCTGTTTTTGTGGCATTCTTCTTTAACACAAGCAAGGGGAAAAAACTGAGGTTTGGAACATTAGGGAGTTTGGTAACATGTAAATGAAACCCCATATTTCTAATGTGTTTTGAATACACATTTAACATATGCTGCTTTTCATACTTTCAAAGTCTAATATTTCCATAGACCTAATGTGATCTATGCAGTTTTCAGATAAATAAGATAGCAAGTTCTCTAACACAAAGCACTTTCATTCTTAACAATTAAAATATCAAGCTGTCTGGTCTAATAAAAGTAGTTTAAGTTTCAGAGAAATGTTAACAAACCTGGTTTGGTGAATAAGTTCTCAGTAGGAGACAGCATTTAATGTATTTAAAAGTATGTTATCTGGTTAGGATCAGTCCTAGGTTTCTCTAAAATTACTATGGGAAGCTAGCTTGCTTCTAAAGGTGTTTATTCATCAACATGAAAAAATGCTACGTAAACCTAAATTTCTGTATTTACAGATCTAGACATGAAGGATGGAGAGGGGAAGGGAGACGAGTTGTGATAAGCTCCTTGAAAGTATTTCAGTTGGGGGGTTCTGTGATTGGTGGGTGTTTCCGAAGCTTTAGAGGAAGGAGGTGTTGGTGCATTGATAGATCTTGGAAAAACGTGTTTCACAAAACAGGTGAGGTGCAGCATATTAAGATTTGGATTTTAGAGGGAAAGGAGAAAGAAGACAAAACAAAAAATACAAGATTGCTTCAAAGAAAAAAATATAAACTGGAATTAAAAAACCCTAGGAATGATTTGTCAGTAGCTCGATGAAAGTAAGTGTAAAATATTAAAATAATTGGTGAGTAAAAATTGTGAGATACAGACAAGCAGTACAAGAGCTGAGCAGCAGCAAAATTGTTCAAAGTCTTCAGAGGAAGGAAAAGATGTTCACATGTGGAATGGAGTGTAAAGAGAAGCCAGTGACATTTTTAAAGCTTATCTAGGCACCTCTATTAAGCTTGACATTTTCGTTTGCTTATATTTGCTTTAATCTGTGTTGCATTGGCATTGAAAGAAACCTTTTACATTAGATCACAAAGTGAAGAATTAATAAAATACTCAATATTTATACTTTTCCTTTAACACATTTTAGCCTCCATATGCTGATGATTTTATTTCTGAAGCTTACTGATTTGCAAACTGACAAGGTATAGCAGGAAGGTATTTTAGTCTTAACCATCTGTTTAAAAAAAAAACAACAAAACCACAAACAGAAATGACAGTGTTACTTATGTGAGTAATCGCACATCCAGTGTAAAGTTGGAATTCTACTTGTTTGAAACAAGAGCTGGCCCAAGCCCTTTGAAAAGGCCATTTGGTGTGGGTTCAAGGGATAACCAGGAACTCATTGCATTATTCTAAATGTAAAAGTAGTTCTACTTTCACCTTCAGTCTGGGTTTATCTATCTAACATCACCTGGTATTTTAAATCTTCATTACTGAAAAAAATCCTGTATTTAATATCAGTCAGGAGTTGAGTACCTGTTTTCACCTCTGCAATAATTTTTATTATTTATTTATTGTGAATGAGCTGGAGGTTTCCAGAGTAGATTATCTTCTTTTTTACCTGCTTTTGGGGTCTGTGTTTTCAGATTATCCTGAACTCCAGATCTACTTTTATTTTGTCAGTTACTGGAGGGGAAAAAAAAAATCCTCAACTTTTAAATGTGGGGGGTTTGTTGTTGGTTTTTTTTTTGTTTTTTTTGTTTTTTTTTTTTTTTATATGTAGCACTTTCAGAGTTTTTCCTTCACTTATGGAGTCCAGGAGATTGCAGTGTCACTTTGCATCTATTGCTTTAACTTTTCTTACAATGTCCCCAAACACAACATAGATCTGGTATGTTTTCCAGGATTCTATCACTTTCTTGTAGAAAGTTGGTAACAATATTAGAAGTCTCAGCTTGATTCTCCCAGGACACTCTGCTTTCTCCTTAAGCTGAACTGCTTTTAACTTACACTTTGCATTTGGCAAATGATTCAGCTTCATACAGTAGTACAACAACACTTTGTATTTCTGTACCGCTTTCACTGTGAGACTCAGAAGGCAATAGAAGTTCATTGTACATTTATAAATTTATCATCAAAACCCATGAAAAGGCTGAATATGATTTTCCATACATCATACTGGAGAAACTGAGGCACACAATGGGTGGAACTGTCATCACAAAATGACAGAGCAAGGACCTGATTCAGCTCAGTTCATAAATGCTTACCTAAGTCTATCTCCTAGAGAAGCAACTCACTGAATGGGTTTTTTTGTTTGTTTTTTTAACCTAATAGGTATAAATATAATCAAGTTCTTAGTAATTGCTCTACTGAACAGACTCCCAGCTTGCTGGCAGATCCACGTATTTCATGAAATGCCTTTTTGTTCTTTGAACACTAACTAGATCAGATTATCTACATTTTTCTTTTTGTCTGACCACAGCAGCTGGAAGGAATCTCAGTCTAAGTTAAGTTTCTTTCTTGATTGGTGCGACTGCAACATGAGAGTCTAATTTGGTCATTATGGATTTTAATTTCTCGTTACTTTACTCCAGACACTATCCTGTCAAACTGCCTTTTATGCTAACAGGCACAAAATCGCTAGTAGGTGGTGTTGGAAGGTGAAGCTGATGTGCGCAGTGGAAGAGTGGAGCACATCTTCTAAAAATCTCACTAGTGTTTAATTTTGCCATGCTTTGTCATCACTGTGTTTTATGTGTGTGCTATATTAGCTAAAAAAATCCCAGTTTAAAAAAACAAACAAACAAAACCAAAAAACAAACAACAACAAAAAAACAGGAAAAAGGATAGAGAATTCAGTGTCATTGGTGCTCTCCCAAATCATAGTCAAGGCGCTCTCTCCAGGTATATCAACAATATTACATGTCCCCTTACCCTTAAAACCTATCACCCTTTGGTTTTCTTTGTGGATTTTTTAACTTCTGAACAGGGTATATTATGAAAAATTAAAACAATGGGAAAAAATCTGAATGTATGTAAGTTTGCAAGCTAATACTCTTTCAAGTTT
Organism: Egretta garzetta; assembly: GCF_000687185.1. Classification (NCBI taxonomy): domain Eukaryota; kingdom Metazoa; phylum Chordata; class Aves; order Pelecaniformes; family Ardeidae; genus Egretta; species Egretta garzetta. Next base: position 3,069,990 of record NW_009259237.1, read on the forward strand.
CAGGTCTGTCTTCAACATAGAAAGAGGCAGAGAAAGATAGATGGGAGAGAGCATAGATATTCCTTTAGGAGCTGTGTAAATGGTATCACTTTAAATCTCAAAGTAATACCAAAGTAAAATAATTGCATCTTTCAGGTATTGGAAACAACAGTTTTCCATGGATGTCTCACGTTTTATTGCAGCTTCTTACAACTTTTTATGCAACCTTTTCTGAATACTGACCAATCATGCAATTTAAAAAGTATAATGAATATTTTACCTACCTCTTGAATTTTGAATTCCATCAACTATGCCTAGTGAGCATAAATAAGACTTTAATAGTTTTAATGCATGGTTGTAAACCAGTCTGTTTCTGAAGAAATGTACTGTTATGGGTTGTTACTGCAACTAAACAGTTATTCTTAATGGGTTTTTAGGGCTATTGTTCCTGGTTTTGAAGGAAAATGCAAAAGTTGCCAATTGGCAATATTTCTCCAGTTTTCAAAATGATAACATTAATATTGTTAGTAGTGTGTTGAATGAGTTTAACTTACCTGTATTTCAATGCTGTACTCAAAGTAAGCTCATATGGATATTAACATGTTTGTTATGAAGATTTACTGTTTGGGAGGGTGACTGTACAACTGTTTTCTCCACATTCTCTACCAAGAGTTGAATAATAGCTTAGCTGCGAACAGTAAATTATTTTAAGATAAGTGACTGTAAGGAATTTAAATTAAAAAGATCAGATAATGGAAAGGGTGTCATTTCCACTCTTGGATGGTTGAATTTGTTTCTATTAAATAATCGAAATCGAAACCTGTATGGAAACTTTAACACTGACAAAAACATGGTATTTTTTTTTTTTTAATTTAAATCTAGGGTAGATCTTATTTACAACTGAATATTTAACAGTCTTTTGGGTGAGGCCTATGGGTTTGAAATTGCACTTCTATGAATTTAAGCATCCCATCTTTGACACCTTGTATCCTGTTCCCCTTTCTTTGCTATTTTTTAACTTACTGCAACAGATGAGGGGTTCTTAAACCATCTGTTAACCTTTTTTCCCCATTTTTTTTTAAATATGTAGAGTCGCTCAAGGCAAGAAGACCCAGAGCAAGCTAGACTGAAACAAAAAGCAAAGGAGGTAAGCAGAGCTAGAGATCATTACACTTGACATTTCAAGGCTTGAACATATTAATTTTTTATGCCTTGCTACTTGTATATCGTTAATAAAAATCTGACTAAAAACTTTTTAGGATGTATTTGTTGCTTTGCCTTTGATCTTAATGTTTGCAAACTAATACATTAATACATGTGAAGCCTAAGGAGATTTTATAAGAGAATATTTCCATACATTACATTTTCATTTCCATTTTAGGTAGCTGTAGCTTTTGTTGGGTTGTTGATGACAGCAGCATTAGATTTGGGTGGAAAATACATGCCTTTGTCTTTTTGTAAAATGTCACTTTCTTAGAAATGTGTTACTTAATTTTGTTCTGGTAACGGTCTTTCAAGTAATGTAATTGCCAGTCATTTTCTCTACAGTGTGGTTCAGTGGATTATTTACTCATCAGTCCAAGTTACAATAATCTAAAAATTATAAAAGAATTTCAGATGAAGTTTTGGTATGTTATTCAAAGAGTAACAATTTGTGAACTACTCAGTACCTTAATTTGCCCTCAGTTAAGTGTAACTCTCCTTTGCTTAAGACATCTCACAGCTTAGGATTGGGTTGTAACTTAAATCAGCTAGGAAGACTAAAATATCTGTGTGTTGAAAGTCATTCCTATTTTAAAAAATTAGCAATATCATGTGCAGCAAACCGCTGGTTTTTAGCCAAATTCTTTGGATATGTGCATTAGAAGGTAATTATGCATTAGAAGGTAATTCATACAGAAAAATGCATATAACAAGTTCTTCTTTTTTATTGACCTGTTCTTCCTGTTTCATTTCCCTGTTGGCAGTATTCTGTAGTTCCGTTAGCTATACAGATTTTCTATATATAACAGTCAAAAAAATCCACGTATATGGTTGACTTTCATTTGTCTTTTTTTTTTTCATTATGCGATTATGTAGTAAGATCTGCTGAAATGAGTTCTTGTAAACATTAGGCCATGTCTTAGTGTTTCCAGAGTTGGCTTTGTCGAGCAAGTATGCAAATGAAATAGAGTAGTCAAGTTATTTGGCAGGAAAAGACATGGGATTTTAATACTACTTGAGTTTAGTATGTAGCCAGTATATGCAAAGGAAGAAAGAGAGTTATGAAAAAAATTGATGGCAGGCAAAACTCGCTGTTGAGCTGAGAACTAAAACTAGCGTGGTGCTGGAAGAGAAAGCAAGCTAGAAATAAATGCATTTCTTGCTGCCACAATATTTGCATTCATTGTAATTCTGTTTTGGCCATTGGAAAATTCAGGAAGCAAAAGCAAACAACAGGGCTAGTAAAAACACATTTTCTAGTAGTCAGAGTGAAATAGTGGTTCTCTTTATAGCTGCGATAGAAGACTTGCACTCTAGCCAGTGTTGTTGCTTTTAGTGTAGCTGCAGGAGTACTTTTCCCTTGTATGAAAATTCGGGTTGTCCGTATAAGCTGTGTTTTGTACCCACTAGAGGGAGTGACGCTGTGCTGACGTGACTAAAAGAAAGTGTATTAAATGTATTCTGAGTAATGGTAATAGTGGGATTAGTAAAGTAGTAGCAAATATTTTGGTGGTAACCTAATTAAAAATGCTTAGATTAAACTGGTATGTTATTTTAAAGTAGTGGTGTTCCTGGATATGATAACATGTTTGAGTAAATGCAGAATGAATACTAGGCTTTCTGTTTGAGTGCTGCACCCTATTCTTTTGTACATTAGCCCTGCCTTTTTTCCCACCCTTCTAATGAAAGTGTATAATTTGCTGGCACCATGCCCTCCCTCTGAAGTTGAATTCATTCTACATATTTGAAACCATAAGAAATACAAGCATGTCTCTGTTTTTAGTAATTAGAGTTCTAAAGTTCTTTCTTTAACTAGTTTAGAGACTTTCGCCTAAGATATTCAAATATATTTAATAAAAATGTATTCTTTTGCATTAACCTCTGCAAAGAGGAGTGGGGTAGTGGAGCTGGCAAGATTTTGGTTTAATATTGTTTTATGTTTTTCTCCACTGGATACTGAATATATGCTGATCTCTCAAATTGTATGGGCACTGCCAAAATAAAAAATAACCATTTTTATAGTATCAAAGGTTAAAGATAGAGTGTCTTTGGCATGGCTTTGTTTTTTAGAATTAAAAGTTTTGAATCAACTCCTACAAAAATTTAAAATTTTAGAACTTCACTGCTAGCTGAGCTACTCTTAAATGTTCATATGACCCATAACTGAGAGAGAATTGGGTTTCTTCCAGGTTTTGTATAAGGTGATGAATATGATACTGTCAGCTTTGATAATAAGCTGATTTTGAAGCTGTGTTTCCCTGATTTCTGTGTCTTGAATATTGCCTGAAGACCTTTGTTGCTCAGATATTCTTCTGGCCAGTAGTAAAGTAGCTACTAGGTAACGTTTTAAAAAGGATGAAGAGGGCATCCAAAATACCTGCAGCATTTTTAGCTTGTGTTACTTGTTTAATGATGTGATTGTCAGATAGTTTGTTTTTCATATCAGCAAAGCATCTGATAATTTCATTATTGTGTTCTGTAAATGGATAATGTTTCAGAATTCACAGTGTGGCTGTGTTTGAACGGTTACACTACTGCATTCCTTCTGCTAACTGCGCAGTGTGGAACCGTACTCTTCAAAACTGAATGTGATCGATACTATACGCTAGTTCCCTGCCAGATAGAAATGGATGAATATCTAAAACAAATGTAACCAATGTATGAAGTCCGATAAAGAGAATATAGCCCAAGATACTTAATGAAGACAAAAGTCAGAGGGAGAAAGTAAAATACCAAAGGAAATAACTTAAAGTCTTTAAGAAAATCTTTTAGAAATAACTTTTCAAAACATTGAAAGAACTCTAGAAAAAGTTGTCTTAGAATGCAAAATAAAGATACCAACAGAAGAATAATAGGGTGAAGGGGGAGGAAAGAAGGCTAGCAAAGGGTATTGGTTCCAAAACATTCTCCTTTATTGATATTTTGGAGTCTTTGATTCCATAACACTCTAGTTTTCTCCCTAATTTAAAAAGGGGAAAAAAAATCACTTCAATTTCTTTCACAGAACTTCTACCATTAAAAAGTTCCATTTTCGCTTATTGGTGTCATCAAGAAAAAGTACAGGGAGATCACGATGTCCTTTGAACACATTTAAAAATGAATTTGTAAGGTGAAGATTATTTTATGTTTTGTTCTCTAACTCTGTCTTCATTTATTAGGCGGCCTTCAAACCACTCTGCATATTGTTTAAACCAAACTGGCATAAATTAAGTTTAAATTGCATTTAAGTACTTACCTAAAGAAACAGAAGGTCCATCTGCATAGGGTCTTGTTGCAAAGACTAGATGTAACAGTCAGGTTTCGTTCACACCGACTAGCACTGGTTTAGTTAAGTCAGTGCAAACCCACTCTTATTTCAGTTTGACAGACTTAATTGCTTTAGCGTTAACCTGTTTCCAATGGACTTGAGTGAAAGCAGTAGGATATACTCTCCGTTTACTTTCACACTTTTAAATTGGTGCAGCTTTTTGTCAGTGGACCTTATGTGATTGTTTTAATGGTAAACCTATTTAAAAAACTAGTGAAAAATATTCTTCATTGATGCTTCTCTTCAGCTGTTACTTGTTACACTGTTTTGTAACATAAATTCTGAAATGTTTGACTCTCAGTACAACTTAATGTAAGAAATAGCATCATTTGTGAGCAGTGTCTACTTCGTATTGCATGATCAAAGCATTTAAAATCAAGTTTTCAAGAATACACTGTGATTTATGTAGTCTGTTGGAAGCATGGAAAGTCACAAATATAAGTTGAAGAAATTATGAGTTCTGTAATTTGCATTAAAAGGGTTCATTAAATAGGACATAGAACAGGCCATATAACTGATAGCAGGAATAGATCAAGATTGGGAATAATTGAGTCAACACTTAGTAATTAATAGTATAAGTTATTTAGAAGAAAGACAGGGAAGGTAAGAGCCTAAATGTCCTTTCTGTCATGGATATTTTTCTATGTATTCAGTGTCTGTTGGCTAAGAATCTTTTTAATTTAAAAGTCAAGTAGCTGAGTTTGAGTCTGAAAGATTAACTTGGTTAAAATCTTTGTGTCATCACCAACCAAGAATATTGCATAATAAGACCTTAAACCAGACACCATAAATGTCTGGGCATGTATCTAGGACCTAGATCGGTTTAGATAACACTCAGTTGAATCTATTCTCAGATGTAGTCATTAACCATGCAAGTGAAATCTCAGCCCTGTTGATATTCGCATTAGAGAAGCCTTACTGATTTCAAGGGAAGACAGAAGACAGCCCTTTACCTACCTTTATTGGCACAGGTAGCCCATCTTTCTAGATTGGATAAAGCCCTGTAACAGCGATATGTATTCAAGTGGGTTGCTGCTGTGACTGTTAGACGGGCTAGGAGCTTTGGCAGTACCCAGTTCTTGCCAAAGCAGACCAGGGACAGGTTTTTTTCCATACTCCCAGAGGGAGTTGTATCCACTGCGGCATTGTGGTAACCACTCTGCTTGGGTACTGTCATCCCCCGTGTCTGCAACATCTTCTGTAACAAGTCTTACTCACTTAGGTTACAGATTTTGAACTGTAACCTTTCCTGAGTTATATGCACAAAAATATCTGGACTGTTAGCAGATGGAGTTCTCTTAAGAAGCTGTAGAATCCTTCTCTTACTTAAAAATGATAACGAAATATGTGTATCATGTTGTATATATCTTATGTGGCTTTGACACTGCCTTAGAAATTTTAAATCCCCCGTAAAAAGGTAACATGTCTTAGCAGTATTACTGAAACTCCAGCATCATATCTTTAACAATTAGATTATGAAAACAATTTTATTCCAAATAATTTTTTGTCACCATGTTAGTATTTATTTATCAACTCAGTAGGAGTGGTTTCTTTTGAAACATTTAAATAATGGTTTACTGCAGTTATCCCTGTTTTCATAAGGTGTTACTGAAAATAAAAAGCAAATGAAAAGGATTTTGTTTTGTTTGGTAAGTTCATTTATACACCTTTTTAGCAAAACAAAAGTCTTTAAAGATTGTACTAGCAGTGCAGTATCTCTCGTGATGAGAAGTCTAAAGAAGTTTTCTATTTTGTCATGCCTGACATAAAAATATTGATTCAAAAGCAACATTCTTCTCTTAAAAAGGTTTCTTATAAAACATTCCACTGAGAAATTGAGCACTTGGACAGAAAAAAAATTTAAATTAAATTTCCACTTAGCTTTCTCACCCATCTGAGGATCAGTAGGTAGAAAAAGGAAAAGCTAGGAATATGATACCCGAAGTAATGATAGTGCAACATTTAGGCAATAATGATTCCTCAGAACTGAGTTGTTTCATAAATATTTTTCTGCATCAGGTTACCAACACTAGAGCTGTTGTGCAGAAGGAATGCAAGCATTTTTGTCAATACATGTAGGAGGTTAGATAACAGAGTCACTTTGTTTACACTCTCCCTTTACCATAGGTCTATTGTTTGTACCAGAAAAATGCTTCAGAAAAATGCTGAGACTCTTCCCGTACTGTCTAAGCCCATGCAACACTGCCATGGATTTGGCTTTAGAGTGCAAGATTTTCCTGAAATTATAAAGTTGTTGCAGTGGCTTCAAATGTCAGTATTAAACTTGCATCTCAGAGAGAAGTGGTCCTGTCTGTTATCAAGCAAAATACTTTCATGAAAATCCTGCTGTGTTACCAAGCTTACTGCTTTTGTTAACTGTATTTTTTTCCTTATGAGTAGGTACTACTTTAGAAGTACAGATATATTATGATAACAGTTACAAATTCTGATAACTGGAGTTGATTATGAACTCCTGGGAAGGACAGGAGAGGAATGGTATTATATTTGCATATGCAAATACTGCTGCTGAAGAAACAAGAAGATCTATAACCAGTAATGAATTAGACAGTGGGTTTTGCCAAAGAATTTCCTGTGTTTCCAAGGATAAGCTATCACTCTGCCATGAATTCTGCAAGTCCTGAAGAATTTCAGGCAATAGTAGTCTTACTATTCAGTAGAACTTTTTGCATATCTCTCTGTAAAATTGAAGACCGTGGCACTTCCAACCTGTTTTCCTGTGCTTAGAGCAGAAATGATGGCAGTTGTTTGGGTGAAGATGAAGTGTGGTGTTACCCTTGCTGTACAGAGAGTCAGAAAACTGGATAATTGACGGAAAAATGCCAGGGGATCAGAGGGATAGCTGTAATATTTTCCAACTGAGTCAAATTGTTTTCTTCCTGCTTAGGTAAATGTATATTGATCAGAGTTGAGTCAAGGGCTAAATTTTTTTGTCTTTTCTCTAACCCAAGCTTGACTGAAGATTACCTCATTAGTCTAGCACAAATCTAAATTAAATCCAATCCTGTCCAACATAATAATTTCCTTCTACAAAATCATATTGGTGGAGTTCCATAGTGATTCATGATTTTAGTGCCATAAACTGCCTAGCTCTTGTTTAGTTAACATGAATGCTTATTTTTTGTGACTGATTATAACTGTTTTTAGCATTCTAAAAGCAAATGCTATTTTACTGATATATGAGCTAAATACATGGCCTTCCTTGTGTAGCAAACTGTTTTTGTACTTGATACATCTTTATAATATAAAGTAAGAACACTTTTTATGCGTGTGTATTCTTGCTATCTAGAAAACAAATTTTTAGAACTTTTACTCCCTCACTAGAGTTACAAACAAATTGAACGTGTTGTGTAAGAAGGTTCATTAGTATCGTATCGATGTGTTGTGATACCTCACGAAGACCCATGTCAGCTTTGTGAGTCTTTGTATATGGGATGTTTATAAGCACAGATAAATGAGGTTGCATACCTTGGAGAACAGGGGCTAACGCAAACCAGCATGGGACAGGTGAGTATGACACGAGAAAGGAACAAGCAAGCAAGCTGTCTCGTCAAGCATTGTTCATTGTTTAGCTGTTGTCTCGTATCAGGATAAAAGTGACTCTAAAAGAGGTATTTGAAAGATAGCAGCCTTCAAATAAACAGAGCAGCAGTATAATTTCCTTAGATTTTGTATGACAAATGGGTTTGTACTGATACAATCTGCCATTTGAGACATTAGCAGATATGTACGCAAATGAAATACAGTAGTTGTCTTACCTTGTTACCAAAAGGTTCCCATGAGCCTCTCTGATAATTTCGGAACATTAAACAAATAAGAGTTGTATACATTTGTAAAAGTTGGCTTTTCTTTTTGGGATTCTTGTATTCTCATCTTTCCTAATCAAATTTTAAGTAAGCATGTACTCTTAATTTTCAAATTTTTCCTTTTCAAATTAGAGTTTAGCTCTTTTGTGAAAAAACTAGTAAGGAAGACTCAAGACTCCTTTTCAAATTAGAGTTTAGCTCTTTTGTGAAATGCATGTGGTTTGTGTTTGAATATTTCCAAAAGAGCAATACAAATTCTGCTCTACCTAACAGATTTCTTTTTTAAAAAAAGCTGAAAAGGAAGCAGGGGAGGAGAAATCCCTCCCTGTTGCTTACATAGTCTTCCAGATTGCATACACACCGATGGAGTCCTGCCCAATAAAAGATTGTTATAACAAGTAGTCTCTCATTATAACGCAACGGGGCTACTTAAGTATGAATTTCCTGAACTTGAGTTTAGAATGATATAAGCTGTTTGTAAAGAATTTCTGAAACTGAAAGTGACTTTGTTTTTCTGAATCTCACCAAAATACTCCAGCAGGAACTTTTTCTTGTAAAATGAATTCTCTGAAGCTGGTGTCTGACTTTTCCACCACAGGAAAGTAACGGTAGAATTTTCAGCCCTTCAGATCCCCTGCATCTTTCCTTCCATGTCTGTAGTAATAACTACTTCTACTGCTTTTGGATTTTGAGGCACTGCTAAAGAAGTGGAGGGTGGTGGCCCCCTTCTTCTAATCAGTTTTGGATGTCCAGACAACAGAGCTCGGTGAAGAGCTAAGAGAACTGGTTTCTTCCACCTTTGTGGTGTGAGATTTGTGATAAGGATGGGTTGCCTTTGCCTCTCCTGAGTATTGACAATTGTATCCAAAGGTTCCATTAGAGGGGAATGCATGCAATGGTACTTCCTTTTCCGAAAGATTTTTAAAATTCTTTTTATATGTCTAAATATATACGTACATAGACATATATATATATCGGATCAATTTCTGCAAGGAAGATGTCAAGACTGAATTTCCAAATCTCCTTCTTTGTCAATCTGGCACAGCCAAAAAAAAAAAAAAAAGAGATACTTTCATTTGGAGCAAGCAGTGAACGGTGAACGTGGAAAAATCACGTAACTGTTCTGTCTGAACACTGCAACAGATTTACTTCCCTACTGATCTGGCAAAATAATAGCACTTTAGAATATGATTGCCTATTTAATAAGTAGAGGGCAGCAAATGTCAGCTGTGTCTGCTTGTCAGAAACTGAGGAGGTTGCTTGGACAACAATCTAAATTATTATTTAGATGTTTTGGTCCCTTAGTCAAGCCTGCCCTACAATATAGAAGCTTGCAAGGAGAGGTCAAGGTGTACTTAGGCTTCAGCCTGCAGGGCAAGTTTTCCCCCATCCTCTGTATGCACATTGGTTTCTTACTCCAAAATAAACCTGAATGAGGGCTTTAATTCTGCCGCTGAGCTAACATGTTTGTAAGCCCTGTTTGGCAGCCTCGGAGCGCCCGAGGCAGCACACAGCTGCCAGCTTTCATCTGCCCCCAGTTCCTCCGGGCGCTCCGCGTCACATGATGTAACCTAAGGGGATAGAGACGCACCTACTAAATCTTCTGTTCCTCTGCCCACTCAGTCTGGGTGCTGCACATTGCACCGGCAGCAGGCAGCTGGCCATCAGCAATCAGCTGCATACCTCCTGCTGACAAATCTTCAGTCTCTTCTTTGTGCGAGACCCACACACAAAGATCTGCCCGTGTCCCCCCATCTACTTCCCCGCTGTGGTCTGGAAGGGTATTTGCATGTTCTGTCATCTTACAATGGCAGGACCTCGTTTGAAATGCATACATTTCGTAGAACATGCGGCATTTCGTAAAATCTGTGATCTGTTTCTAGCCTGTTAGTGGAAGATGAAAGAGTTCATAGGAGCAGAGTTAAGGCTAAAGTTGGAACCATAGTAGTAAAATTTTAAAAAGAGTAATTTTACACTTCTTTGCCAGCACATTTTTGAGAGACTTGATAGATGTGCATGCAATGCTACTGTGTATCTCAAAGTAATTCATAAGACACACAAGACCTTAATTTTCACAGCTCTCTTGAAGAATATTTTATTTAGCAGATTGTAAATCAAATACAAAGAAATAATCTGATTCTGCAGATCTGCTTTGTAAAGGTATGCTATAATTTTCCTACAAGGTTCATCAGCATCTCCTATCTGTCTGTGCTGGGATGTGACAATTTATGTACTTAGTATGTATGTATTGTGGAGTAATGTGAACCTTAGCTTTGTTGTCATTTTCAGGTAGTTTATTGTGGTAGAGCTTTAAGGAGTACTTAATAGTTACCGGTAGGGTAAAAAGTGTCAGTTTTGACTTAGTAAATGCTAAATATTTGTGTCTGTAGCTAGGTTATGCACACGCTCCTCTCCTCAGCTACAAGCCAGGTGGCTGGTCAGTGACATGTAAGAGGTCATGAAGGGTGTGTTAGCATCATTTCCTATTTTTAGTTTAGTCTTGTCATTAAAAGTACTTCTGTGTCAGCCTGTAAAAGTCTCCCAATAGTTACATCATCTTAGTTGAATAATGCTCAACATACCCTAAAAAAGTAGTTCCCCTTCAGTAATAGTAATTTTTTAAATAAACAAAATATTTTGCTGCCATTCACAGTGTAAACAGGATGGTTGTTTTCCCTCAAGTACGTGTTTACTAAAGGTAGATATGATTATCTCCAAAATGTAAACCCTTGAAAGGTATTACTGTATTTTTAATGTTATTAGCCAGTTGAGTGATGATTTGTAAGACTTCTGTTTTCATTTAGTGTTGAAAATTGTTGCTGAATTGGTGGTTAACTTCTAGTTTTCCATTTACTGGAAATGGAAACTGAACGGTGGAAATGGTCAGAAAGATGTGAACAGGATTTTCTGGAGTGAGAAAGTATGTTACATATTTGCGCTGACGAGTGTCTGTACGCTGAGGTGTTACAGCTTCCTTAAGACTGAGATATGTCAGTTCTGTAGGATTGAAGCGAAGCAAATTGAAGAACAGTATGATACAATTACAGTTCATAGGTTTATTGACTCCGCACAGCCATGCGAAAAACTAAATAAGCCATCTGAAGCACAGAGTAGTCTTCCTTACACTTCTGTGTCCTTTCCCTTTGCAACTAGTAAATCTATTTGTATTCAGAACAGACATTTATATTCTTTAAACAGAAATAACACCATGTAGATTTCTGAAGATTAAGAGAAATCTTCTTTTTTGACATACTATCAGGTTTTTAAAGGGGTTTTCGCCCTATATGGCCAGAAGTCATATTCACGTGTCAAGGTGCATGAAAATCTATTCGTTTCCCCAAAAGTAAGAATAATTTAAAAAAAAATCTATCCTGGAAGAAGTGCTTGTATCTGGCAAACATGTCAACAAGTCAAGTAAGCTTTAGGAAGGTGTCAAGTATACAAAACAGGAATTTAGACTGAACGTAAAGACTGAACTCAGGTGTTAATTGTGTAGAGGAAGACAGGAGAGAGGGAGAATGTTCACTTTATAAGAAACATAAAAGAAGTGAGATTGTTGAGAACAGAGCACATTTTAATGCGAAATAGGATAGTTGCGTCTGTTTTCAAAATCTATGTTTAAATTCTGGAAAAGTTTGACATATGTTTTCTTAAGGCAACCCAGTACTTTGTGGCTCTAATGGACATCTGCCAGCTCTGGAGAAGTGAGATAGGCTCCCTAGTATAGGGTACCTGTAGAATATCTAGAGATTTCTGCTGTGTCTTACAATGACAGGTAATAATTAAGAAGGTTATTGAATATACATTACTACTTCAGTGTCTGTGCTGCTGTTTAATTAAGTAAAACACTTGCAGCTTCCTTTTTTGAGGAAGAGTAAATTCAGTATTCAACAAAATTGTCCTCTGTTTTAATAAGTCTGTCGTTAGCAGTTGGCAGTTTTTTCCTTCTTATGCAATATGTTCAGGTAATCCATTGTTTACTAGGGTGTGTCAGAAAACATAAATATGGGATGATTTTTTTTACCCACTAAGAATATAAATTGTTTGTGCCTTTTATCTATTTTACCTTTTTAATGATCTAGGTGACCGCAAGATAGAGTGATACAGACCTCTAGCTTGCATGGAAAAACATCTAAAGAACATGCAGCTACACTAGCTAACCCTGTAAACTGCTTTAATTTGGTCTCAAGTTGAAAACTTGTACCTTAATTTAGGATGTAGAAGTTGAACAATGATCTGGATTCTACTAGAGATGTCACTTCTCAGATGAGAGAGGCAACTTCAGGTCACGAGAGACTCTCTGGCACAGTTTTGTGAGACCAGTTGTTAATCCCAGTTTTGTCGAGGTTTAATCTCAGTAATTTACCTAGAGATAAAATATACTTCACTATTGAGCTAATCTTTTGTGTGTGTTGTGTGCACTCAGGGTGCTCAGTAGAAAGTGCTGGGGTTTCGGTAATACATGATAGCATTTTGTTCTTTTTTTTTTTTTTATATTTTAGATATAGAGCAATTATAATGCATATTTAAATATCTTGTACGTGATGTTACTTACAATGCATATGTTTTAAATTTGTCAATTGATGGTTCTGTGAACATCACAATATATGATGATTTCTGTGATCTGCTCAGCTGTACAAAAGAAAAAAATCTTAAATGTACATTTCATAAATATCCTTAGGTAATTTTAACTGAGGCATTAAAAATAATTCCTGAGTAAAAAATGCTCATCTCTCCATCTATGTGGAGAGATTATTTCTGTGGTTAGTACTGAAATTTGAAAAACAAAGCCCCTAAATCTGATGGAGAGGTAAATGTCTGCTTTAGCAGGCATGCCAACATTCAGGAATGCTGAGAACGTGTGGTAGACTATGTGGCAAATACGAGAATAATCTGACTGTTTTGACTCGGGGATTTTTATTTTTGCCCTGTTTGTGTCTCAGTACATTTTTGCTCCCGTCACTTTTAAAATGCATTCCTCATATTTAAAATATTGGAAATTGAATTCTTCTCTGTCACACGATTGTAACTCTGGAGTAACTATTGACATCAGTAGCAGTATTCAAAACAAACAAAAATGTGTCCCTCTGGTATTAGATATAATCTCATTTCAAAACATCTCCTGTGGGCAGTTACGATTTATTGTTATCAGCTACATTTAACATTTTTACTTAAGTGCAAAATATTTTTGTAATTATATATATAAAATAATCTGTGTTTATACCATTTATTTGAAAATCAACTAAAAAAAAACCTGTGATTTTGCATTAATTTCTGAGTTTGCATATATTTCCAATCTCCTCACTTTGATTTTGTTACTTAAGATGCAAAGAAGAATGCAAGGCTTTTTAATGCACCAAATCTGTTTTCTTTTTGCAGTAGTTTCACATTTAATTACAGCTGTCTTTGATAATAAATTGTCTGCCAGAGTTTGTAATATATTTTATAAAGCGAAGTCCTTTGGTGAGTTGGTTACTGAAACAATAAGTGTTTGTGACAGGTTGTTTGCTGAATACTTCCTCTGTGCATATGGCAGATCATAGTTCAGTTGTTAGCAGATTATCCATTGTGCCTGGATGTTAAAGGAGGATACCTTTCAGCCTGTGTTTAAGGCTGTTCTGCACTGTCCTAAGAATGGTTATGTTGCGTGGGATCTAAGAGAAGTTAGGGGAAGTTAACATATACTAAGGGAAAAAAATGAACACAGCAAATAGCTTGTAGTGATTTTAGCTTTCTGCTCATCATCTCTGATAGCATTTATTGTGAATTTTTCTGCTGGATTTAAAACTGCTTTAAAAGACTTAATCAGTTCTGTAATAGAACATCAATATATATTATTTATTTATTTACTTTTATTTATTCTTTATAGCCAAAAAAACCCCCAACCCTGTTAAAGGCACGTAGAACCATTATTACTTAGGGGCCAGTATTTTAATCCCATATTTTTAGAACTGGACTGGTCAGAAAACTGAGGGGTTTTTTAGACATCAGTATTTTGAACATCAA